>NC_046289.1:7961875-8285000 GCF_004115265.2 Rhinolophus ferrumequinum | reverse complement strand
TTGTCCTCCCTGTGTCGGCACATGGTCTTCTTATAAGAACACCAGTCACAATTGATTAGGGCCCATCATCCTGACGACCTCATCGGAACTTGACTATACCTGCGAAGATCGTATTTCCCAACAAGGTCACAGTCACGGATATATGGGGTCAGGACTTCAGAATGTCTTTGGAGGGGACACAATTCAACCCCCAACAGGAGCGGACCCAACAGTGTGTGTGAAGTGAGGCAGGAGCCAGGAGCGTGCCCGGACCGCCCAGCAAGGTGGCCCTGCCCTCGGGGCCCCTAACATGTGAGGACCGGCTAGATATCTGCCCTCCCCGCAGGCACTCAGGCCGCCCAGCAGTGAAGTCCTTGCCTGGAAACTCTGCTCCATTGGCTATAAACTGTTTGTAAGGTTTTAAATAAACACCACAGCCCTTCTGAAGTCTGGTGGCTCACCGCTCACCCAGGGCTTTGGCAGTTGTCAGCAAACTCCACCGCCCCGGGCCCTGAACACTAACCAATGGGCAGAGCCACCCACAGAGGCCAGTGGGGAGGGTCCCGGGGAGGCACTCAAGCCAGGGCACCTCCAACGGCCCTGCGAGGCCAAAGCAGCCGTGGGGACACCGCTACGCGGGCTGGGGAGGGGTGGTTTCCTCTCTGGCTTACATGCAGCCTGGGGAGTCGGAGCTCGGCAGGCGCCTGCCCTGCCAGCCTCAGTTTCCCCATGTTGTATAGGAATGTCCAGTTCAGCCCCATATGGGGGTGCTCCAGTGAAAAGATTTTATCCCCTCAGGCAGCTGGGTCTATGAAGGGTCCCTTCCTTCACCATAATGGAAGTTGGGGACCTGGGTTTCCCCATGGAGAAGACAGAAGGCACATGTCTTGCAGCTCCCAGCTGCTGTCCCTTTACAACTAGGGTCACTCGCTGGAGGCCTGTGGGGGATAATTGGGCACCCGAAAAGAGGGCTTTAAGTGTTTTCTATTAGTAGCCAGTATTTTAAAATGGGAAATTTCATCCAGAAATCTGGATTGTGAGTTTTCTGTGAAAAATCACAGCTGGCCGCATGGAGCCACGAGCATTCACCCTTGTGCTGCTGTGTCCTTCTAGCAAGTCGAGAAGACAGTGCGGTGTTTTGTGACCCGTATCTGCATCCGTGGGAAGTGAGAGATCAATTTAAAAGGCAGTGCTTCAAAAAGACGGGTGACACATAAGGAATGACCTATTTTCTGGTCTCATAGGACTCTTAGCAGCCACCTGGCCTGCCCAGCTTTCGAGTGGAGACCTCCTAGCTGACAATCCACTGTACTTTTCCAGGGTCATGCTTCTGGATTGTTCTACCAGACAGCACCAACCAAAGTGGCCGTTTGCCTAGAGGTTAGATGGCGGACTCATGACTCTCGAGCTGGAATCCCAGTGGTGCTCTCACCAGCTGTGAGGCCTCAGGCAAGCGTAACCTGTCTCAGCCTCACGTCCTCACCTGTACACAGCACCGACTGCTGGGGAAACACGAGAGTAGGTGAAGCTGACTCTTGAAAACGATTAGCATTCTAACTGGCATCCATTGTTGTTGTTGTTATGGTTGTTTTTCTTGCTGTTGCTGTTGGCAGACAACACCGCGTCTTAGTTTGTTCTCCCAGAGGCAGACTCTGAGATCAGGAGGCAGTGTAGATTGTGGTTGTGAGAAGAAGGACCCTAGGACACAGCTTAGGAGCTGGGGACACAAGACAGGGACAGGAAGGCAGCTGAGAAAGGGTGCATGGCCACACTTGTGGGCAACTGCCCCCCCAATCCTGCTGGGGGCTCTGGAGACAATGCAGCCCACACACCCCAGAGCTTACACACCTCAGAGCTTACACCCCTCAGAGTTACATACCTCAGAGCCCACACGCCTCAGAGCTGACATTCCCCAGAGTCCACACACCTCAGGGCTCACACACCTCAGGGCTCTCACACCCCAGGGCTCACATACCTCAGAGCTTACACACCTCAGAGGTTATACACCTTGAGCTCACTACCCCAGAGTTGACACACCTCAGAGCTCATACACCTCAGAGCTACTCACCTACCTCCATGTGCACGGGAGCAGTAGCATTGATCAACCAACTCCAGCTGCTCATTGGTTGAGGGCTGCCACCGGAGGAGGTTAATCTCCTGGCCTGCTGGCCTGCATGAGGGAAGGAAGAGTGGCCCCACAGCCAGAGGAATTCCGGTGCCAGCATCTGGCAGATGCGTGGTGAGACCTGAAGCACTAAAGGTGAGGAGATATGGGGGGCAAGCCACCAATAACGTCTGCTAGAGCTCATGTTTCTCTTCTACACAGATGCAAAATTTGCCGTGGATTCCATGATATGTCCATGTTTGTTTATAAAAATATATTGAATCAATCAATCAATCAATATTGGACCTTAAGAACTGAGTAAAACTGATATTGTAAGAAAGTGCCTTATGTTTACACTGCAATCCTCCCTGGCAAGTGTACTCCCTGGCACACTGCTACACACACACACACAGATATCCATGACCCACCTTGGATATACCTTACTTCATTTGAATCTCACTACAATCTTGTGCATTCGGCACATATCCCTATTTCTCAGATGAGGAAACTGAGGTCTAGGGTCTCATGTGACTTGCTTAGACTTACTTGCTTAGTCTGGTCAGTAGATAGAAACTACAGGCCCTTCAGCAGCAAGACCACATAGAGCAAAGCTATGGAGACACCCCCTACAGGCCCTACAGAGGGAAACAGCCTCTTAGAACCACAGGTCTCCTGGGAGGGAGGGGTGCAGAATCAGGCTTGCATTTCAGAAGCATCATCATGGGAACGGTGCAGAGAAGGAGCAGAAAAGACTGAACTGGGACGGGAGAGCCGTGGGGAGGATGTCGAGACATGTGCCCTGGCTGGGCTAAGAAAGAGGACCAAAGCCAAGAGCTCCCACAGAAGAAGAATTGGTAGGACCTGGGGGTCACTGGCTGGGGGATGAGGAGAGGAGGGAAGAGAGAAGCAGGACCCCCAGGTTTCCGATTTGGGGACGGCTGAATGGACGGCGGTGCTGTTTACTAAGGAGGGGAGGAGGAGGGGCTTTGGAGGGGCTGGGAGGCTGATGAGTTCTCAGTGAGTTGACATTTAGGGCCATTCAGGGGGCGAGTCCAGGAGATGGACGGATATACGGGTCTGGGGTGAGGAGAGCGGTCTGGACTGGAGACTTAGACCTGGGGAGCCACTGACACCCACAGTAACTCTGGCCACGGGAGTAGAAGATACCATCCAGAGAGACTGCGGAAAGGGACAGGAGAGGGAAGGAAGGAGAGTGGAGCCCAGGGCAGAGCCTGAAGGGCCCCCACATCCAGTTGGCAGAGGAGGAGCCAGTATAGATGACTTCGCTGTGGCCACAGAGGCCGAGGGAGAACCTGAAGAAAGAAGAACATGGTGGCCAAGAGCAAAATGTGAGGCTTCCACCACCTCCCTCGGCTGGCATGTGCTGGTTCCTCTAAGGAGACTCTCTTGATTGATGAAATACATAGATACATTGCATTTCCTTAGTGCTTTGCAGCTTGCAAAGTTCTATCACAGCTCTGGGCCCATTTGACCCTTGCAAGAGGCAAACGACACTGATTCCATGGTACAGGTCAAAAGCCTGAGGCTTCAAAAACTCCCACTGTCGGTGGAGAACTGAACTTGTAGGTGCTTCACAGAGTAATTTCTCTTACCTTAATCCTGCTGTACACTTGGGCCTTTCTCTGGCTCCCCATAGCCCTGTCTGGCCCTGAGGGCAACTAATTAGTGCCCCGGGGTTAAGCACTTTCCCAGAGCCCTCCTCTGTATTCCCCCCGCCCGCCCCTCCCACGCACACACACACTGCCTCTCATACCCCTAAACACCAGGCTGGTTGCTTGCACCAAAAGGGGATATTTGGTGTGTGAGAGCTGATTGGTTTTTGACAAATCCAGCTTGGCCTCTTTTTAGCACCTACTCATCCCCCAGGGGCGGGAAACCTGATATTTTAATGATTTGCTCCAGACCCTTTGGGGGGTGGGGCGGAGATTTTGTGGAGCCAAATTCCCGATGGAGGCAGGCCTGGTAGATGTAATTAGCAGGTGAGGACTTGCTGGGCTGAGAAATCAGGTGCTGTCAGCACACGGTGGGCCGTGCTGTTAGTCCACTTCCATCCCAGCCATCTTCATCCCCAGAAGGGCAGGGATGGCCTTCCCAGGCCAGGGATGAGACAGACTTTAGGAGAGGTTGCTCTTTTGTCCTGTGACTGCACAAATCTTTCCCCTCTGCTCCTGTTTCTTTGACCCCAACTTGCCTGTTCTCCCCCCAACCCTTTTCTTTCTTTCCTAAAAAAAAAAAAAAAAAAATCTTCTTACATCCTGCTGATCCTTTCTTTGGATCACACAATCTCAGAGGGTGAAGGAGGCTGAAGTTCTACCTCTTCATTTTATAAATGGAGAAACTGAGGCTCAGTGAGGACGAAGGACTTGCCCAAGGTCACACAGTGAGTTAACAGGACCGTGACCCTCATCACTGTCGTCACCACCATCCACACCGAACAGTACTCCAAGAAGGATTCCATTAGCCACCACAAAATCTTGGGCCTCCAGCCTCTTTCCTTCAGGGTACTCCTTCCCCCGTCGTGCCCCTCTCTCTTTCTGCAGGCCTCCCACTCTCATGCCACCTCTTCTTCCCCATCATGCCTTCCCTATACCAAGAAATGGCTTCTGTCATCTAGGATTTTCCCTCCAATTTCCTCTCCTAACCCTTCCCAGTTATTTCTTATGTACACACTCCTTTTCAAAATCCCTTCTGTCTCTACTTCTTCCTTTTGCTTAGGGGATGGCTGACACAGAAGGATCCTGGAGAAGAAAAATATGAAACATGGAGGATGGAGTAGGGGAAGCGGAAATGAAGAAAGGAGTATGTGGTATTAAGTAAAAAGGGTTCCCGGCAAGCTGCTGCTTCAGCTCCACAGCCAGGTAGCTGGGGACCCAGAACAAGCCACATCCGTTCTCTGTGCCTCAGTCTCCCATTTAGAAAATGGTCTGCGGAGGGAAGGAAGGATTATGCTGGAAGATCTGAAAGCCCCATACAGCTCTCATATTGCACGATTCTCAGAGCATGAGAAGGAGAGAGGGAGAAGGAGGCCCCAAGTCCGGGCATTCCCTGAAGAGGGCAGAGGAAACATTCATCCCAGGCCCCAGCCCCTAGAAGCTGTTCAGCCCCCGAAGCCTGGGCCGCATCTTCACGCCCCATGACAGGCCACTCCTCTTCTGGATGCCTCTCACCGGAGCCTCCTTAGGTGGGGTCCGGGGGTTCATGCATGGGAGGTGCCACTGATCTCTGCAGGGACAGCCACGCCCACACCAGCAGTGCCACACTCAGGCTGTACCCTCCTGGGTGAACTCCTGAGGTATAAATCCCCAGCCTCCTCTTTTCCTATCTACCACCTCTGCCATGCCCTCTTTCCCTTGGCCTTTGCATTGCAGCCTGACACTCTGAAATGAGGGGTCCAACTTCAGTGGGTTTGGCCAGAAAACACCCATCCATCACAGTCGCGTCTTTGGACTGAGAATGAACTTCACAAACCCGCCTCCAGAACCTCCCTGTAGGGAGGAAGGCCGACTCCACTTCCCTCCCCAAAGTGATGAGCAAAGGGACATAGCTGATTTCCAGCCCACCGAGGGCCCCCATGAGTCCAGAGCAAGTGGCCCAGCCAAGGACTGAATTATGCCTGGCAGAGTGAATCTGACAACACTGGCCAAGAAGACCCTTCCAGAGAACAGGGGTGAGGAGGAGAGACCACAGCAGCGACGACTGCCAAGGCACAAATTCAGTCATGGAACAACTGACCTTGCCGTGCCTGTCCAGCAACCAATCCCAGCCTGGCCTGCAATTCTGGACCGCTCCGATGTTCAGGGTCCTTTGGGGAAAAGGAATCCAAGGTGGCCCCCAGATAACTGGGGCAGCCAATAGCAGTGCCCTGGGGGCGGGGCCAGCTGGCACGGGATGTGTAATCATCTGTGAGGCACCAAATGCGACTTGTCGGGTGCCTGGCTCTGTGCTAGGAACTAGAACAACCATACTGTGGGGCTGTCATTATCACGTTTTGCCAGAAGGTCATACAACTGGTGAGTGGCACTTTCTGGGTTCGAACCCAGCCCTGCCAAGCTCCAAAGCTAGGCTACTCTCCATTATGGTGTATCGCCTCCGTCTCGGATCATTCCCTCCAACCAACCCACTCACCTTAGGGACACAAGAACCAAAGGTCTTGGCTAAGTAGCTTGTCGAAGGTCACCCAGCAAATGGATACAGCCTAGTCTATGTGGCTCAGGTGAAGGTGGTGGAGGGTCAGGAAGATGACATGAAGAAGGAAAGCTGGAGCCAGGTGACAGCTGGGACAGGCCAGCTGAGGAGCTCAGCAAGGAAGTGGGGAGCAGAGAGTAAAGGAGGAGAGAAGAGGAAGAAGCCACGTGAGGAGGGCTGTGCAGGAGCTGAGCAGTCTTTGTCTGAAAATTCTGGCAGCTGCACAGGACAGGGATGGCAGGAAAGGAAGGCTGAAGACAGGCAGCCACACGGGAGCTATGAGAAAGGTCCAGGCAGCGCCAGAAGGGAGAGCAGAGCCTCAGTGATGGTCATGGCAGGATGGCAGGAAAGGCATTTCTAAGGGAGGTGAGAGGGGAGGGAGGGAGGGAACGAGGGGACGGTGGCCTGATGGTCCTAGAGATGGAGTAAAGCAGGTCCATCAACCCAGCAAAGAAAATGGGAAACAATGGGTCTACTGGCCCAGGCTGGGTTTGTGGAAAGCAGGGAAGGTATTGGGAAAATCAGACTGGGCTTAAAGTCAGGGCTGGAATGTAGATTTAGGAACCACCCAGTACATTCCCCATTCATTTATGCATTCATGCATTCATTCATTCATTCATTCATTCATTCGATAAATACATATCGAAAACCTCGTTTCATTCTCTGGCCTAGACACGGAGGGAGTGATGGTCCTTGCAGTGCGGGAGCTCACACTGCCCCCTCCATCGGCACCAGGAGTGACAAGCACAGAGAGTCCTCACCTTCTCCTTCCTGTGATCCAAGATCCAGGACGCCCCATTTCCATGCACCCCCTGCATCTCCTTTGTTCCCTGTCTCCTTGGTCTGGGTGCATTGCTCCTGGTCTCCTGGTGCGTTGCTCTGTTTGCCTCTGTGCACCACCTCCTGCTCTGGACTGGGGGCAGCTCCACCACACAGGGCCCAGTGCCCCACAGATGCTCAGATCACCTTGGTCACGACACCGAGTTATCTAATAAAGAGCCCACAGACCAATAACCATTAAACAGTTCCAAGCTTTCAGCTTTGGGGAAAAAAAAAACAAATCAAGTAACTTAACTTCCCAAATTCGTGGAGGAAGACAGCTCTTTGCGACCAGCTCCTCCATTTTGCTTTCTCATTCATTCAACAACAGACTGTGGCCGCCCTGGGGTGATACAGAGAGGAATCTGACACCAGCTCTAGAGCAGCTCACAGTGGGGCTCCAGGAATGCAACGAATAAGACTGAGACAGTTGTGATAGATCAGTATGGTGGGTGACCGAGGAAATGGCCAGTGCCAGCAACACTTGGAATCCAGGAAGGCTTCCCAGAGGAAGGGCTGCCTTGAGAGCTGGGCGGGGCCAGGCTGGAGGAGACAGCGGACTGCTCTGTAGAGCAGAGATAGGGAGGCTGCAGCCATGACAGTGGGAGCATGTGGGGAGGCTGCAGCGTGTGGATTCGCTGCTTTGAGGGTTTGGGGGCATCTGTCAACCTGTTCATAACTATGGACTACGGAAGTGACCAAACTATGTCTTAAAGGGTGAACAGGAGTTTGCAAGATGAAGGAGGGAGGAGAAACAGAAGTTCAGGCAGAGTAAATAGCACAGGTGAAAGCTGGAAGCATGAAAACACTTGGCATAGTTAGGTCACGGTAAGAAGCTGGGTGAGGCGGCCGGCAGGGTGCTTGGTTGAATAGGACGTGGAGTTCCTAGGGCTGGACCAGGATGGATGCCCGTCTGGTGTCCGAGGAGGTAGAGACAGTCCCGCTCAGCCCCTAGAACGGCGTGCACACCAGTGGCCACCAGCAGGTGTTGGCCACACAACCCCCTGGATGACACACCTTTACCTGGCCCAACCCTCCAGAACAGCGAGGCGTCCATCTCCTGAAGAGATTTCTGACTGACCCTTCCAGCGAGGCGCTTTCCGGCGGGTCAAAGCTTAGCCCTCCTTCTCCTCTCCTTTCCCCGGGCTCCAAGTCTGTGATCCTATCAGCCATCATTCTTTTTTTGTTTCATTCATTCACTCACTGATCATTATCCTACGCTCTTCCGATGCTTCAGACAGGCCGTCCATTTAATTTTGTAAAACTAAACAGCATGCTTAGTCCTTTCAGGACGCACTCTGAGCGTGATATGGCCTGGGGAATGTTTTTCAGAGCAGTGAAAAATTTAATTTTTTCCCCCAGCATCGAGATGTGTCAAACATAATTTATGCCTGGACATAATTCATCCCTAAAGATAAATATTGAAACCCAAGAGAGGAGAGACGGCTGCAGAATTTCCAGGGGCGGGTGGGGGGGGGGAGGGAAAGGGGTCTCCCTTCCTGATCCCACCACTGGAGGGGTGAAAAAAGTGTAAACTAAACGAAAGGAAAGTAGCTAACTCCAGGTCTGGTCCCAGTCTCATTCGAGAACGGCTACAGACTTTTTTTTTTTTTTTTACAGGCCTCTTTTGTGTCTGTTGAACTGTTGCTCTGTCTTGCATAAAATCTCTTGCAATAGAAGTCCTCAATTAAAGTCACCTGCTGGTCTTTGTCAGCTGAGCTTGACGCTGTCAAATCATGCAGAGCTCCTTAAGCCAATACAAGCCATTAGAGATCCGACAGGGCGGACAGGAGCCATCCATAATCAATTGATATCTTCCTCCGCCGGGGGGGCGGGGTCTCGGGGAGCCCCCTCCCCACTCACCTCATCCGCAGGGGCCCCTACCCCTGGATCTAATTAGGCTGAGGCTCAGCAGGGCCGAGGCAGCGCTGAAAGGCCATCAGTGGGCGAGCCCATTAATAACTCGCCGGTGCCCTGCGTATTGTAATTGTCAGGCTGCAATTTCCAGTAATCCTCCAATGCAAAAACCTAAATCGGGGCAGCTGATTGGAAATTCATACACCCATTTGAAAGAGAAAAACACAAGATGCGTGGGTTAAAGGGTCAAAGCATGCAAGTGTGTGTGTTGAGTGACAGACATTTTAGTACTAGCCTGGGACCATATTTTAAAAGGTCACTGAAAACTCTTGGCTTGGGCCCTCTGACAAACAATGAACGTTCCATATATTTATTTGCCATCTCTTTGTTTTTACAGCAAGCAGAATAAATGAGTGAAATGACGTTGTGCGGGCCTGCATATTGTCAGCACAGGTTATAAGTCATTATTAAACGCCATCAAATCAAACCAAACCCAGTCAAGGCAATGAGACTAAAAGTTATTTGCATTCCTTCTGTCATAAAAAATCATATCCCCTTACTCAAGACTTTCGTTTCTTTATTAAATGCAGCCACAGGAGTATTTCAGGTCTGGCAATATAAGCTCAGGAAAACCTTTCTCGGTATAACTCAGTGTAACAGCTTCGACCCGATTCCACTAAAAAGTCCCAGTTGAGCATATCTGGGCACTCAATCAAGACATACATATTACTTTTAAATAAGATTAGCCTTTATATTTTGCTGCTTAAGTTAAAACTTTTCATGTCATTCTCTACTTTTATGTAAACTCCCACATAATTCTGTTTTAGCAAAATACTTCAAACAAATTAAAAACCTCAAGTCGAATGTGTCCTTAACAAAAACTTTCTTAATGGCATCGCAATGTGTTTGCAGACACTAAAACACTTTTAAATAAGATGGATTTCCCCCCCCATTTCCCTGCGTTTGTAACCACGGCTGTGCAGAATGCCTTTGGTTACAATGGCAAAAGCAGTTATCTGTGCTCCAAATAGTATCTGACTAATAACATACCAGTGACCCGCAGAAACTGTGTCAAAAACCGTCTTCTCTTCTCTGGGTCCAATTGGGTTCTACATTCGTTGTGAAACGGAAAGTGAGCAGCGGGGACTATTTGGGCGAGGGGGTACCGGGAAGGCAGAGGGTAGGTGGGAAGGAGGGGAAATGTGTCCCACGGCACGGCACTCGTGGGCCGTCACGGAGTTGTCGATCGCAGTATCTTTCTGGTCGCGATGAATGGTTGGGGGGAGATGAGAGAGCCAGAGGAAACGACTGGACACTGCATCCATTCCTAATCCAAAAAAGGTGTTGGGGTCACTATGAAGAGTGTGGGGATGTGGAAAAGCAACTGTTTGGAAAAGCGAACTACAGCACAGGTAATTTCAGTGCCCCTTTAGATCACTGGAGAAATGCAAGGGAATGGGAGATTTGCCCGTGGTGTCTTCCCGTGTGCATCCACGCAGTGGATTTCCTTTTGCATCAAAAGGAAAGCTCCAAGAGGTGAGGAGACTTGTCTAAGGTCACATCCATGATGTGGCAGGCAGAACGGTAAGACGGCCCCCAAGGTTCCCACCCTTTGGTGTACTTGCCCTGTATGATACCTTCCCCTTGAGGGTGGGACAGGACCTGGGAATAGGATGAGATGTCCCTGTTGTGGCTAGGGTACATTATGTGGCGACAGTGAAAGGATTGTGCAGATGTAATTAAGGTCCCTAAGCATCTGACCTTGGATGAATCAAAACGGATATTACCCTCGATGGGCCTGGCCTAACCAGGCGAACCCTTTACAAAAGGGTCCAAGCCTTCCCTGAAAAGGGAGACTGAAGGGGGAGAGAAGCTCTCCCGCTGGCCTTGAAGAAGCGAGCTGCCAGGAGTTCTGCATCTTCAAGGAAATGAAATCGACCAACAACCACTTGAGCTTGGGTTCCTGAGATGACTTCTTAATGCAGCCTGTGAGACCCTGGGTGCCCAGATTCCTGACCCACAGAAACTGTGAGGGAACGAATGTATGTGGTTGTGAGCCATCCAAGTTCTGTGAATTTGTTACGCAGCCATACAAAACAAATACCCGTGGCTAGCGATGAACTCAGGGCCTCCTGGCCACTGGCCAAGTGGGCTGGCCCCGACTTGCACACTCTGCCACACTTCAACCCCATATGTGGACTCCATCCTAATATTGACAGTCAGAACCTCAAATATAAGCTTACTTTCAAGTTGCTTTTATCTTGCCATTTTCTTCTCCTAAACTATATTCTTAAATACACTATTATAAAATTTACTTCTTGACTTGGCTTTTCCTAGTAGTATTATCTAAGAGCTTTCTTATGATACAAAAAAAGAGACTACAAAACCTCTTCCTTTTTCATTTCAAAGGCCCTCAAACAGCAGAACACTTGACACCAACATGAAACTTTCTTGTTGAGCCCATAAAAGTTAGTACCTTATGAGAAAATTCGTACCTTTAAAAACACCTGACTAAATATTTCATAAACGCAACACACAGCAAATTCCTACAGTAGATTCACTGGATTTACAACCATCAAACTATATTAAATTTACAATATCAAGATTTATCACCTATTAAATGGAGTCTCGTTTTAGTAATATCTCGCATTTGATCCCAAAGGATCTCAAATACTTTCGACCCTTCACCAGGGCACTCCACCGTAACTCATAACGAGGTAATCAAAACCCTCATTGTAATGCTGCCGCGGCCACATTTGGGGATTAGCTCACCTATCACGGAAAGGTAGCCAGCTCTGGGGCTGAAGGCAGCGGCTGCTGCACAGAGAGCAGAAATCCTACCAAAATCCAGACCGCGGGGGGAACCCCACAGGGAACCGCACATGTGGGGTTGGAGGGTCCTAACAGGTATCTGTCCCAGTTATTTTCAAACGTGAGATTTTGGCAGTAGAGCCCTTTCTTCCAACACAATGTCATAAGAAAGCTCAATAAACAAAACAGGTAAAATGGGAACAGCTCTGGCTGAAGTAGGAAGAGCTCCCCCCCACCGCGTCCATGTCCCTGGTCCGGCCCATCCGCCTTCTGCAACGCACAGTGTCTGCAACGCACAGTGGGAAACCCCGTTTCTGCTCCCGCGGTCCCTCACCTTGGCTACACATTAGGATTATCCGGGCAACTCTTCAAAGCTGCAGATGCCCAGGCTCACCCCGAGATTCTGATTCTGTTGATTCTAACTCAGATTCACTGGTCTGCTTGAGCCCCCATCTCATGTTGGCGGAACCCGAGACTCAAAGAGGGCAAGAGATTTGCTTAAGGAAGTACAGGTTTAAAACTACAACCCAGAAAAACATAGCCTGCTTTCAGAATGTTAGCAGGGATGTCATTATCCACAGTGAAACTGTAAATCTGGGTTCAAATGGGAGTTAATTTTGAAGATTTATAGTGATCGCTTACCGTAAATAATTCCTCAAAACCATTCCGGGCTTTATGACATGGACGAATAACATGAGCCGCATCTAAGAGTCCTCCCTGGACCCATCGTCTTAAGGATGCAGTCTATTGAAGAGACTGCAAACGCTCCAAGGCACCAGACCAACCGCACTAGAGAGAGGCATTCTGTAAGAACTGCTACTCATCCCTCAAAACCCACCTGAAGTACCACACCTTCAGCAAACATCCCCTTAAGCCCTTAGCCTTTTTCTACTGTGCCGATTAGTCCTTTATTGGCGGGGACACTGGACTGAAATTATTTAGTTACATATACACAATTATCCCACCACAATTGGAGGCTTGAATTCAGGGTGCGTGTTTTATTCCTTTTCAGGAATGTCTTCAGCACCCCTGCATCTCTTTACTCATCTCTATACTGGGAACGGCAGCAGTACTGACTCTTACATGAAATGTAGGGGAAGTACTTAGAACAGTAAGTACTCAGTAAATGTTTTCTATCATTGTTACATAAACTTGGCCATACCATTCCACCTGTCACTGGACTACATTGCCCTGTTTGTCTTCTTAGCAAGTATCATTCCCTAAAACGATCAGATTTGTTTAAGATCTGTCTCCCCAGCCCCTACTCCCACCCCTCGGGAATGTAAGCTTCCGTGAACCTGATGGGCTTGTCCGTCTGACTGGTTCCTACTGACTCCACAGAGCCCAGAAGAGACTTGCCCATAGTGGATGGTGGATCACGTACGTGGATGAATGCACAGACGTTGAGCAAAAGAGCAAGAACATGACCTTGGCCTCTAGGAATTTACGGTCATGACCAGCCACGATTCAAATCTCGATTACTTCTACATTCATAAATTACATTTCTGTGGCTTTGCGTATTATCAATTGTTAGTAGATCCTGTGGGCCAACTCCTTCACTGTATAGACAGGAGACTGAGGGTCCGTGAGGCCAATGGCTGCCAGGGAGAGGCAGATCAAGGCTACCCTGTACGCGGGCTCCGAGCCCCAGCTGACCGGCTCGTCAGCATTCTTGGTACAGGAGGGTTAAAGTTGGATGGCCCTGGTGGCGTGTCGGGGACTCAGGAATTCCAGATGCCTAGAAATGCACAGACCACTCGTTGACAGTACCTCCCCTTTGTCAACAAAATTGGTTTGAGTGAGTTTCAGAAAGCCTAGATTTTCTATTTATAAACATAACCTCAAGTTGGAATTCTGGCTTGTTAAGAGGACTGATTCAGCCCTTTATTCCAAAATAGGTCAATGTAAGTAAAAATAACTAACCACCAAACAAAACACAAAGTGGCCTGACGGCTCTTAAAAGAACTTAAAGCTCAAACACACTTTCCCATAAAAGCAACTTCTGTCCCACTGTGTCTGCCCACATTTGAGCCTGGGCTCTCCACAGGAGAAAACCAAGAGCACAATGCCCCCTGTCGCGTGAAGAGCCACTGCTGGCTGTCATCTCGCTTGCCTCCCCAAAAACGGAGTGTGAAAACTGTGGCTGTGCCCACGTAACACGCTGGCGCACGGGGACCTAGCAGCCAAAGCTAGCACAAAGTTAAAAGCTGAGACTATGGAGAGCTACCTGCATCCTTAAGCACCACCTTATGCATCTAAGTCAGCCTCATGTCAAATACTTAGCGGCTGCTTAAAAAATACATTTTGGAGAGGTCCAAAATGGTGGAGTACATACACACTGTGCCTGCATTCGTCCAGAACACATTAAAATTACAACTAAATTATAGAACAATCAACCTGGAGAACCATCTGAAGTCTAGCCAAACATGTAAGTCCTACAACTAAAAATATAAAGAAGCCATGTCGAGACAGGTCGGAGGGGTGGAGACGTGGAAAGAGGCCCAGACCTCCCTGTGGTGGTTGAGAATCAGGAGGGATCTCTTAGCCGCCTTGGTTCCCCCTGGAGGAGCGAGGTACCCCAGCCCCCCACACCAGAGTACTGGTGCCAAGCGGAGCCCCCATAACATCTGGCTATAAAAAACAGTGGGGATTCCGACAATTCCAACAGTTCAGGTGGGCTGGAAGGCTGTGGGAAACCCGGACGTCCTCTTAAACGGCCCTCTCACAAACCGACTCGCTCGCAGGCACTCACCTTGGGCTCCAGCGGAGGGACAGTGACTCGGTGGGCCTTGGAGACAGACAGGGAGGGCAGACTGCGGTGTGTGGCTTCAGAGGGAGGACTGGTAGTTCAGAGGGAGGCATTTTCCTAGTGAGGGGCCTACCTACCAAGCAGCCAGCAGGCGGGCGCCATCTTGCTTGTGTTGAACCCGCCCCCTACACTTACAATCTGAATCCAATTGGCCTGCTGAGCTCCTCTCTCTCCACCCTGCTGACTCACTGGGACCCCGCCCCACCCAACTCACACACAGCTGGAGGCACTTTATCCTCGAGCAGCCAGCCCTGCCCGCATTGCACTCTTTCTTGGAAAATTATTGGAGTCCACAGGCCCCAGGCAGGTAGTGTGCTCTTACTTTTGCTGAGTTGCTCCAGGCTCAGCATTGGCACCAAACCAGAATCTACATTAACCTGGTGACCACAACTCTTCCCTCTCTAGTGACTCACTGAGATCCTGCATCACCCAACTCGCGTACCACATAAGGCTTTATCAGTGGCTGAATCTTAAGGGAGCTGGCAGGTGGCAGCAGGCCTCCGGGTGTCTTGCCTTTTTGTGGAGTTACCCCAGGCCTGGCACTGGTGGCAGCTATGCTCGGTTCACAGCATGGCCTCTCCCACGTGCCTCTAGGTGTAGCACAGTCAACTGGATTAAATGATCCAATTAAAAAATATAGGAGGGCTGAATGGATAAGAAAACAAAACCCTTACATATGCTGCCTATAAGAGACTCACTTCAGATTGAAAGGCACACACAGACAGAAAGTAAAGGGATGGAAAAAGATATTTAATGAAAATGGAAATGAAAAAACAAAAAAAAAACCAAAAAGCAAAAAGAAGCCTGTGGTAGCAATACTTAGACAAAATAGACTCTAAAACAAAGGCTATAAGAAGAAACAATGAAGGACTCAATAATCCCACTTCAGGGTATTTATCCGAAGAAAACCAATATGCTACTTCGAGGGGTGTGTACATCCATATGTTTATTGCAGCATTGTATACAATGGCCAAGATGTAGACACAGCCTGGGTGTCCGTCAATGGAAAAATGGATAAAGAGGAGGTGGCAGGTACACACAAGTATATACAACGGAATATTGCTCGGCCATAGAAGGGAATGGGTTCTGGCCATCTGCGGTGGCATGGATGGACCTGGAGGGTGTTGTGCTCAGTGGAGTATGTCAGACAGAGAAAGACAGATGCAATGTGATGTCGCTTATATGTGGAATCTAAGAACAAAATTAACAAACAAAACAAACTCCTAGATACAAAGAACATTTTGATGGTTGCCAATGGGAGGGGGTTTGGGGGTGTGGGTGAAAAAAGGGGAAGGGCTTAAGTACAAATTGGTTGTTACACAGTAGTCATGGGGATGTAGAGTATAGCATAAGGAATAGTCAGTAATATTGTAATAACTATGTATGGTGTCAGATGGGTACTAGATTTGTTAGGGTGATAGATAGAAGAGGGTTGGGGAAAAGGGTGAAAAAGGTGAAAGGATTAAAAAGTACAAATTGATAGTTACAAAACAGTCATGGGGATGTAAGGTAAAGCATAGGGAATATAGTCAATGATATGGTAATAACTGCGTATAGTGCCAGGTGGGTACTAGTCAGGGGGATCACTTCTTAAATCATATAAATGTCTAACCACTGTGCTGCACACCTGAAATAAATATAATATTGAATGTCAACTGTAATTGATAAATTTAAAAGTTGGGGAAAGGTAAAGGGGAATAAGAGGTCCAAATCTCCAGGTATAAAACAAGTTACGTCATGGGGATGTAGTGTACAGCATGGGGAATATAGTCAATAATACTGTGATAGCATGGTACGGTGTCAGATGGTAGCTGGACTTATGGTGATCACTTCTTTAGGTATATAAATGTTGAATAACTATGGTGTACCCCCTGAAACATAATATTGTATGTTAGCTGTATTTCTCATTAAAATCTTTTTAAAAGAAAAAATAGAAGAAAAGATTGTCTAATGAAAAAAAGTATTTCGGACCAAGGAATATCAATGTGTTACAGCCCACCTCATCCCCTGTGAGATCTGTGGCAACACTACCACAATGACTGTTCAAATGCTGTAACAGGACAGGATGGAATTAGGAAATAAGGAGAAGGGGAAATGAGAAACTACTCATACAAATACTGGGTTTTATTCCCAGAAAATATCTGTGGACTTGGTTGTGGCCTGTCTTCCCCACTAGGATCCCCTAGGATGTAACCGCCTGAAACCAGGGCAAGAATTTCATGTTATTCACCGCTCTGCCCCTAGTATCTACACATAGACAGTGACTCATAAATATTTAAGTGAATAGATGAACTAGAGGTCTGCTAGAAATCTGGCTCTGAGCTGCCTAGTAGCCAAAGCAAAAAGGGAAAAGATCAACTACAAGATTCAATATCCACTCAAACCCAATCTTCGCAATGCACAGGCTCCTCCCGACATGCCTCTACCGGGTCTCCAACTCTACATGTACCGACTGTGTCAGACTGACCAGGAAACCCACCCTTCACCCAAGACTGACAACATTCAGGAGGGACTCAGTCCCATTCCCCTTGGTGAAGAAAACACTGTAAAAAGCAGTTTTCTCTCCTCTGCGCCACCCTCCCTCCTGCCCCAACTTCTGTGCTGATCCCGCACTTCGTCTGTCTCCTAAAGTGTCATTCACGTCTGCAGACAGTGTATAGAGGACAGCCGCAATGACGTCAGATAGGCACTGGCAGGTTCTCCTGCAGCCCAGCGGCATTTGGGACCCAGAACATGGAGTGTTCAGGACACAGTCCTTTGCATTCCAGCAGCTCACAGAAGTGAAGAGATGGTGACAATAGGGTGAGATGTGCTGTGAGCTGGGGAAGAGCCTGGGGGGGGGACCCAGGCTGACAGGAGGTGAGGCCTAGGGGCTTAGCACCAGGGCACGTCTGCAAGGAAGGGCAGGGTTGTGTAAGAAAGAGGTGTGGGGGAGGGCCAGGGGAGTTTTAGGCAGTCAGCAGCACATAGAAAGATCTCCCTAAAAGCTGCAGATTTGGGATTATTGGGAAGACAGGCCCATCGACCCTCTGAGGGCAGCAAACTTCATGTATTGCGTCCTGCCCTAGGTCTGTCAGGGGCTAACACTCGGACATGCACGCAAAACTCATTTTGACATAAAACACACATTTCAGTAAATGTTACTTTACGGTTACTAATTGCAAGCCAAGACCACAGAATCCAGAATCACCCACGATGAATGGGGAGCCAAAGTGACCCAGTGATTAGAAAACCAGAGTGTTCCCTTCCAGCTGTTCATCAACTGCAGGGACAGCTGGTCGGTCACCTTCACGTGTGACCTTGGGCCTGCTGGCTAATAGAGCAGTCAGGCTGGGTTTCTGGGCAACACCAGAGATGCTGTTCACCAAATGCCCACCACCATTGGTAGGGCAGGTCTTCAAGGGTGGTGCCCAGGATGCTGGTCCAGTCAAATCTATTGTGAAGGTGTCTGTGGTCTGGTAAGTTTGGGAAATGCAGCCCTCCCTTCAAAACCCCAATGTGGGGTGGCCGGATGGCTCAGCTGGTTAGAGCACGAATTCTGAACAACAGGGTTGCCAGTGCAATTCCCACATGGGCCAGTGAGCTGCATGCACCCTCCACAACTAGATTGAAGACGAGCTGCCGCTGAGCTTCCAAAGGGACTGAGCCGGATGGCTCAGTTGGTTAGAGCGTGAACTCTCAACAAGGTTGCTGGTTCAATTCCCACACAGGAATTACTGAATGATGGTTAAACCTTTGCTATTTAGGTAGACATGGGTTCAAGGCCCAGCCCTCTTATTGTGATCTTGTTCAAGTTACTTCACTTCTCTAGGCCTCGGTGTTCTCACCTGTAAAATGGGGATCGCAGTAACAATTAGCATTTATTATCGGCTTGTGATGCATAGGGCACTGAACTCAGTGAATCCCAGTGACTCTGCTCCACACTGAAGGAAGGGTGTGAGGCTGAGTGGTTAGATGACTCCCCCAAAAACACAGTGCTGGAGACCAGGTGGCCTGACTGCAGTTCTCAGTTTTAATCTCTATGCTTTAACTGCATCCAAAAGGAGCCGGTTCCATAACTGCGGCAAGGCACAAATGGCGTAAGACGCGTAAAACTGTAGCACAGATCAGGCACCTAGCACATGCTTAATCATCTCAGCTCTTACAGGTCCAGGAGCCCTTATCTGAAATCCTTGAAGCCAATGTGATTTGCAATTCAAAATTTTTCAAGAGAGAACTTTCAAGGGAGTAAAAAGACAACCCCACAGAATGAGGGAAAATGTTTGCAAATCACAATCTGCTAAGGGTTTAATATCCAGAATATGTAAAGAACTCCTAAAACTCAACAACAACAATAAAACAAACAATCCAATTCAAAAATGGGCAAAGGACTCAACAGGTCTTTTTCCAAAGATAGACAAATGGCCAATTAGCACATGAAAAAAATGCTCAGCATCACTACTAATTAGGGGAACGCAGATCGAAACCAGTGAGACATCACCTCACACCCATCTTAGGACGGCTATGATTAGAAAAAGCTATTACCAGGAAAACAAATGTTGGTGAGGATGTGGAGAAATTGGAATCCTTGCGCGTTGCTGGAGAGAAAGAATGTAAAATGGTGCAGCTGCTGTGGAAAACAGTTTGGCAGTTTCTCAAAATATTAAACAGAATTACCGTATAATCTTAGTAATTCCACTTCTGGATATATAAACTAAAGAACAGAGTGGGGAATTCAAATACATACTGTACAGCCGTGTTCGCAAGAACCAAAAGGTGGAAGCAACCCAACATCAGCAGATGAATGGACAAACGAAATATACACTGGATTATTCTTCAGCCTGAAAAAGGAACTTCTGACACATGATGCAACATGGATGGACCTAAGACACTGTGCTCAGTGAAATAAATGAAATGCGCCAGATAACAAATATTGTGATTCCAGTTATATGAGGCCCCTAGAAAAGGCAAATTCAGAGACAGAAAGTAGCCTGGGGGTGGGCAGGGACTGGATTGGGGGGGGGGTGTTAGTATTTAATGGAGACAGAACTTCAGTTTGGCATGAAGAACAAGTTCTAGAAATGGATGGTGGTGGTCGTTGCACAAGGTGAATGCACTTAATGTCACTATACTATTCATTTAAAAATGGTTATGTTTTATGTGTATTTTACCGCAAAATAAAAAAGGAAAAGATGGAGGAGCAGTGGTTCACACACTGCCTTGTAGGCAGGTAGGTGAGGAAGCGGCTCCTGGCCTGCACATGTCGCCGGAGCACACGTAGCCTGGGCACACCCCTTGCTCCTCACGTCTTTGCAAAAATCACACCTCAGCCCACAACTGAGCCGACTGTGAAGCGACACCTACCATTCCATCTAAACATGCATCATGCTTATGGAGCTGCAGGAAGAAACAAACTCCACTTCCACCTGGATTCTTCTCAGGCATATCACGATCTGGACACTGATATACTTGGCCTGGCTGTGTTCTCTACTGTTGGGCTTGGGAGGGCAGGGCAGGAAGAAGCTGTGGCACCCAGGCTTGGCCTGACCTATCCAGTGAATTCTGGGCAGTACAATCAACACACAAGCATGGAGCGCTTAACTAAATTCCTCAGGATTAAAATACAAGGTCTGACAAGTACGCTCGTGAACTTACCCTAGAAAAAGTGCTACAGACCTCATTGCTGAATATCACTACGGTCACCTTTGAAGTACTCCCCTTGGGAAGCTATGCACCGACACCAGCGCCTAGTCCATCCTTCAAAGCAATTCTGGAACTCTTTTTCTGGAATGGCCATCAGAGCTGTCGTCGTATTACCCTTGATGCCCTGAATGTCATCAAAATGTCTTCAATAGTTCCTTTATCTTCAGGTAAAGAAAGAAGTCTCTGGGGGCCACATCAGGTGAGTAGGGAGGGTGTTCCAATACAGTTATTTGTTTACTGGCTAAAAACTCCCTCACGGACAGTGCCGTGTGAGCTGGTGCATGGTCGTGATGCAAGAGCCATGAATTGTTGGCGAAAAGTTCAGGTCTAACTTTTTCACGCAGCCTTTTCAGCACTTCCACATAGTAAACTTGGTTAACTGTTTGTCCAGTTGGTAAAATTCATAATGAATAAGCCCTCTGATATCAAAAAAGGTTAGCAACAGCGTTGCAACAAGTTCGCGAACTTAATTGTCAGCCCTTGTATATATACTTCTTTCTTCTTCAGTTTAGAGAAGTGAGAGGGAGGGAAAAGGAAGGGATTAATTTAAACTCTTCTAAAGGCAAACTAAATTTTTTTCTCGTTCTAAGAAATTTATACTTACCATCTTGTTTCCCCAGCCACGTCATTCTATTAGTGCTTAGTTTACGGGTTACAAAAAGGTTGGGTCAAAGCTTGAAAAAATAACCTTCTTTCTTAACCAATAATTTGGAAGTGGGTCCTAAAACCCTGGAAGCTAACATTCTGGCCACTTGATTTCAGAATAACCAAATTCTCTTAAGGAATGTGTCAAATCTATCATAAATAACCCAGGACCTGGATCATATCAATGTGGCAGAATTTCAGAAAAATAAACTGGTGTTATTCAAATCTTGACAAGAAAAAGACAATTGTTCCTATACTCACTCTTCGAGTAGATGTGAAGCAGAACTTGGTAAACAAGATTTCGTCACGTTAAAATACGCATTTTCATACAACTGTGGAATCAAAAGCGTTTTACCGGATTTAATGACTATTTATCATCCACTTGCACTGAACCAAATTGAGAACAGAAAAAGATAAAAGGACGCAAAATGAACAGACCATAACTTTATTGGAGATTTACTCAGCTACAATTATTACAAAAAAAACGATTACAGGTATAATTGTGACCCATAGGTGCAGACTGCAAGTTTCCGCAGCCGCTCACTGTGTGAATGAGTTACATCGTGTTCCCTAAAAACAGCTGCAGCATGTGATGGTAAAGACTGTATTGTCGATCAAATTACATGTTAGTTTTACTTGATTTTAGTCATTCTCCTTCACTCTATTTACAGCAGAAAAGCCAGAAACGTTACTTCCTGTTCACCTTTGCATTTTTGCTATGCAACCTGCCGCTGCAGTGAACTCTGAACGCATCTATAAAATTGAAATTGTCTGTGGTTAACATCCAAATAAAAATAGACTAGGAAAAAAAAGCAATTAATGATTAAAATATATTTACAAGTTAGTTCTGCAAGGTCATTTTCACTGCTAGTGGAAAATACAATCGTCTCAATGCAAATTCCCTAGATATTGCTACTGGCGTCTCCAACAACTTTTAAAATCATTTTAATATTCTTGGTCTTCGACATATCTTAAAAACTTTTCATGTACAATATAAAATAAAGAAATTTATTTGGAAATAATTAAATTCCTGAAAAGTAATCAGTGGTTGAAAAAATAGACCTATGTAAATGTAATTAAAATAACCATATAGGTAATAAACATGACATGAGTTTCTCTTCCATGGATAACACAAACTGGTTAAGGAGTCTTACCCTAATTTCAGATGCTGTTTAAATAAAAACATCCAGGTCTGTTTGGTGGCATAAATTTTGTATAAAGGGATTAGATACCCTAACAGAGCAAGATATAAAGTTTTAAATCTGGGCCTTAAGACCAAACTGTGGTAGGTCTGGGTTTGGATTCTTCTCTGTCCTCTGCAGTCACCGTCTGATTTCAGGTAATGCTAAAAGAGCTGACTGATTGTGAATAATTGTATTTATGAACTGAACCAACAAAACCAAAGTAGCCTCAAGTCTCTTGCTTATTTAGGCAGGGTAATTTGAATCTTTCTGAGGGCAAGCTATTATTAAGAAAATAAAAATATTAGTATTTTAAAAAGATAATTACAGGAGTGTTAGAGGTCATTCTAAATTTAATCACTTCACATAACGTAAAAGAAGAAAAAAATGTAACAAACACTTTTAAAACATAATTAAGAGTTCAGTTAACAAATCTTTGTCATACTTTCACAAACAGTAAAAATGCCACAGACAAAAATGACCTATTTAAGTTGTGCAAGTATGTGACACATTGCAGGCATTATAATTATCTTTTTCAAATTCGGTAAATCAAAACAGCAGCGAGGCCAAACCACATTTTTTTCCTTTCAGTTAAGCATATTTTCCTTGAAATGAGGTAAAGCATGGTACCAAGTGCAATGGTCATCTGTGCTACATGAACAGGAGAGAGGGGAACAAAAGCTATTACAAAACGCAGCATAGTTAGGACAGCTGAAAAGTGTGTTATAAAAGAAATTAAACACATTTACAATGAAGGTTCACGCCACCTAACCTCCGCACAATCATCATAAGGAATTGCTAGAGCTGCTTTTCAAGACCCTTCACCGCTCCTTCCTTCACACGTGTGCCTGAAGCATGACACCTCCCACTAGGTAGGTTGTCCATTTTACATTCGGTCTCACATTGCAATCACAGCAACAAAGGGATGACACACGCGGTTGGAAACCGGGGCAACAGAATGATTTTTTTTTCCTTAATTAATGGATGAGAAACATTTCATTCAACAAGCTAAACTGGGGAAAACTTTACAGCATTAAAAATCAGCAGCACAAAAGCGTTCATAACCGTTTCATATGTCTAACTCTGTTTTTATTTTCTCATGTAGGAACCAGGGGATCATAGAATGCTTTAAAGTGTGAGTCACAAAATAAAATCAGCTATATTTCTCCAGCCAAAAAAAAAAAAAAAAGTATGAAATAGCTAGAGTTTGCTGTTGATAAAACATTTTGAATGGTAGCAGGAAATTTGAACCCCTGAGAATGTATGACCTAATCATATCCAAGTCTGAACTTTTTAGTATTAACAAAAAATACTCTTCTTAAGGTTACAAAATATATTGAGGCATTTTTCTCCCAATGGGAATTTAACTGTGAAACAAACTGATTTTTGTGCCAGGAGGCGAGAGAATCCCTTAACACTGGGATCAGTGCCTTGGACACAATGCAAAGCCCTAAGCTCCTGGCATCAGGTAGTTTATAAATTATCAAGAGATCTGTGACACAATGGCATCACAAATCACCCTCCCTCACAAGTAAAATTCACATCCAGCCTTACTTGGTCATTGTTCACGCTTACAGTTATAGAATTCAAGAACTGCCTGGTTTTAACTTGCCAGATCTTACGTTGAGGTTTTTTTTAAAAAAACAAATAGAAATCTAAGGTTCCAAATCAGAATTCAATATTTTAAAGACAAGTCCGCCCAAATTAATTTGCTCAAAAACTCATTTAATAACTTAGAGCTCAATTTAAGTTTAAGTTTGGACACAACAAATAGCGTTGGAGAAGCTTAAACAGCCCTTCACTCAGGTCTCCTTAGCAAGTGGAGCTGATAGTTTTCTGTATGACACGTGCAGAGGTGCTTCCCTGGGGTGGGTGCTGCAGATAAAGCGAGAAGTACAGTATTCAACTGCAATTTAAACATAGTGCAGCATGACATGAAGCATCAAGTTCAGAATCATGTGCTGGAAAATATTAGACACCTCTGCTCAGCTTTCTTCAACTTCAAGCATAATTAATGGGGCAAATTGCAGCAAACCTCTACTGGTATGTTGGTGGGAGTGCAAAACCGACCCACAGCTTTTATAAAGGTAAATTAAGAGGTATTATAGGTACAGTGCAAAAAAAAAAAATTAAAATTTCAAGCATAATACATAAACATAGCACCAAACAGGGGAAAAAAATGCATGCAAAAGAAAAGAAGAACTGAGGTATTTAAGTGAAGAGTGCCTACAGGTCTAATTAAAGAAACTTAGGCAAATGCCTAAAAATGTCTTTTTTTTTTCTTTTCCAAAGATGGAAATAATGACCTAGTTTATCTAAATTAATGAGCTAAATCACAGATGTATCAAAATTACGGCAGTTTATCGCAAACGTTAAACTTTCATGGCATTAACAGCACAGCTTTGGTAGGTGAAATATGCATGCAACACTGTGAAAAGTACAGTAAGAAATTTATGTGAGAAGACTAAGGGTAAAGGTGCTGGGTTCTGCTTCTTTAAATAAGTAACCAATCAATTATAAAATCTGCAGCATATTTTAGGTGTGATATGTCTAAAGTTTATTTTGTAAGAGAAACAGCCTACAGGGCAAAATTATTTGCCACAAACAATTTCCATCAGTGGCACTACCTAGCAGGAGGTTTTTAGTAAAATTGGGTATTTAGCCAAAGATCATTTTTATTGTGGTGTTTTAAAAAAATCCAGACTCCATAATCTGGTTTTTAAAATGTCTTCAGTACACATATGACAGAAACTGTAATATCCTGTAATAAGTTAAGTTACAACTATACTAGTGAGTTGTAAATATCACACTGTCTCAACATCTAATGCATAATAAAATGAAGGGAATGTAAAACAGTTTGTTCCAAAAAGATCAGAAATTAAAGACCATCCACGAGGGTGTTACTTTTAAGGCAAGAACCTTTTTTATGCAAGACTATGCGGCATGAGAAGACTAAAATCTGATTCACCAACATGCCCGCCAATGCGACTTAGAAACCTGTCCCTTACTATTAAGTGCAACAGCGACCGGGGAACATCATCTTACACAATAGAACATGGAAAGAAAAGACGACACTGGCACACCTCTCCTCTCGGCAAACCGCACCATTCTATTCAGCTTACCGACTATGTGGGACTGGCACCACTGCACGAACATGGGGGATGGCAGGCGAACTCTAATACAATTCTAGGGACTGTGTGGTTTCAGCTCCGTGGCTTCCTAACACTAAGCAAAGGTGACAGAAATTAAACTAAAACAAACAAACATACAAACAAACAAAAACTCAATAATTATTTTGAACACTTGCTAAATGTCATCATTAAAGCACTCTTGTGATTTAAACAAAGCAGAAGTGAGGAAAGAAGACAAGATTGTGTTTGCGCAAAAAACTAAAACTACAATTAGTTCCAAAATTTTTATACATATGTTAAATGTTTTATTCTGCAATCTACCTTGTTATCAAACAAACTTTAAATTCTGCCTTCAATTCATTCCGCTCAGTATCAACTTTAAATCATCCTTTTCAATTTAAATATTTTCCACCTTAATTCTGCTTTTTTTAAATTTTAAAAAGGGTTTTCAGCTGTTAGGAACCTGAGGTTGATTAGCTTTGAGGCTTCGTAGGGCTCTTCTTGCTGCTGCTGATTTGGCAATCCTGTAACTTCGGCCAACACCTTTGAATTTCCCCTTTCCTACTACTTCCACGGTAACTCTGACCTTGCCATCGTAAGTTCTTTCAGCCGGGCTGTAAAGAGGCCAAACAGCTTGAATTAGAAGTCAGAAGTATTTATTATCATTGTCAATCAGCACTGAGCATGCTGTCAGCCAAGTCCTGGACACAAGCTGACACCACACAAAGGAAATGTGCACGATGACTTATCACACAGCACCGACAGCATTTTAATTCTGCATCACTTTATAGAAACAAAGCAAGAAGTCAATCAGACCACAAGTGGCAATTGCGTAAGAGCGTGCCCCAGTGTCAGTATTTTCCAGAATCATTAGTTTATGGCATCTGTGAGACTCCCCCCCTCCCCTCCGGTTTTAAATAAGTTAATTTTTTCCATGCGCATTTTTGCTTACCTAAATTTGGCGGTTTCTGGCTCCATTTCAAGCAATTCTCGCACAGGGGAACGGGGCACATTTGCAGAAAATTTTTCTATAATCAAATGAAAGAATACTGTGAATAATATCCTTGAAGTTGTTTTTAATTTTGATTTTGCTGCTTTCAAAGGGGAGCCAACAGTACCTATGAGTGGCCGCATCATGGGATAGTACACCTGCCAAACCATCTCCAGTGACATCCCACTATCCATGTAAATGGCACCAGCAAGTGACTCAAAAATATCCCCCATGGCCTTTGGAACTTCAATGTCCTCTTCCTTCTCTTCATCCTCCTCAGATCTCCTAAGCTATTACAGAGAGAAAAGTGACTCGTAAGCAAAAAGGCCATTTTTAAGGCAGTCCACAGGGGCGTTTCTTTTCTTGCATATGACTTTTATTATCTCTCTAACAAAGGTAACAATACCACCCATTTATGGCACGCCTCCTACGTTGTAACAAACATCCCCTTATCTAAAAATACAAAGTGTTTTCACAAATTCCCTCCCATTTAATCTTCCATACCCAGCAAAGGGAAAAAGATTATTGCTAAACAAAAACAACTTTAACACAAAATTAGAAATAGTCAATAAATGTATTTTTAAAACTTTTAAAATTCTCTTGTTATCAAAGAACTGCACGTTTAACAGTTCTAACCCCGGCATGGACAAGAATGGGGCAGAGTACTGATTAGCACAGCGCTGGGGAAGGTGTACGCTGCTCCGGGGAGTAAAAACTGCCACTTTGGGGGCAGGAAATTCTATTTGGAAGATGTTTTCCTCCAAGTTCCCTTTTTATTAAACTACTGAATACATGTTAGCTATAGGCGAGACCTTTGACACATAGCGAGTATTCAAATTAATAGAATAAAACCTTACATATGTATCAAAAGCCTTTCAAAAAATCCATAATTCTTTGATGCAACAATCCATCTCTAGGAATTTAGCTCATGGAGGTAACTGGATATACAGGCAAATTTATCACATCCATGTTTATTATGGTTGGTGCAAAAGTAATTACGGTTTAAAAGGTTACAATTGCAAAAACCGCAATTACTTTTGCACCAACCTAATAAAAGCCCTAACTACAAACAACTTAAATCCAGCCACAAAAGACTATTTAAATACATTACATTACAGCTATGTATTGACTAGCACACAGCTACTGAAAGACATAATGCCAATTAATACCGAGAAAGCCTTACACAATGGAGCAGTGAGAAGAGGAGGTTATAGTCCATTATGCATAATATCATCCCATTTTATGTATGTTTACATCTACATACATTAGCAATAATACATTGCCAAATGTTAATTTTGGTTACTGCTATGGTAGTATATTAGTGTAACTTTAATTAATTTTCTTTGTGTTTGTATTTTCTAAAATAAACCAAAATTACTTGTGAAAGGGAAATAAAAAGATGATTAATTTCTGAACAGATTGTTTAGTCACACCAAGTTCTAACACATTTATAATGCTGACTACTGGAAAAATAAGATAGCTATTGTTCACATTTCAGTTTTGAGGCAGGAAGGAATTTTAAAACTTATGAAGTTTAATTTGCTCCTTTTCCAGATGAGGAAACTGAGGCCCAGAAAGGTGGAGAGATTTTCTTAAGATTAAGCAGTAAATTAGAAAGCAAAACCATGACATTTTCAGTTTTTGTTAACTTCTATACATGTTTATATAAACAAAGGGAAAAATGAACAAAAACTAACAGAACCAGTATGTCCCACTATCATAAAAGGAGAATTGAAATCTAATTTTAGCGAATTCCTCAAATTCTAAGTGTAACTATATTCCTACAGAATGAGACTAGAATAATACTGAATAGATACGAGACGGTTCTAACTCCCGGCTTCACTGCCAGCTGTGCTCCAGCGCAGACTGTGAGCCTTGGGAGAGTGGAGATGAAGCAGCACTGCCTAGTAACTTTCCGCGGCACAGATTCGGTAGTTTCCACATTGGACACATGGCCTCATGCCTAGATCTCAAAACCGAGAGTCTCAAAGTCAAGGAAATGCACCGCACCCCCTACAATGCTTTGGTGCACTTAAAAAAGGAAAGTTACAAATTGAAGAAAGAACGATTAAAATGGCTACCAGAGTTGTGAATAAATTCCTCAACTCCTTGTCAGAGATCTACAAAAATAAGAAAAACAAAGGGAATCAGACGGGAAGAATAAGGAATGAGAGCGTTCTCCTGGGTACACAGGGATGCAGACAGATGTTAGTGAAGGATTGGGGGGGTGGGAAAGATCTGCACAACAGCCTTCCCGACAAAACTGCAAAACAGTTCACTAACACACTAGCATGAGCTCCACACCAGACAACCTTTGGCTGAACTTGCAGAAGCCTCTCCAGTCCAATGGTTAAAAATTTCAAAGTTTGGTTTTTAAATGGGATTTTCCCATTCCAAGCAGAAGCAGAGTATGTATTTGTGCTGCTTACCTGCGGTATGAGCACATAGCCCGATCCATTTTGAAGCGGAAGGCAGCAAGCAGCAGCCCTGCGGAGCTTTCCCTAAGGGCACGGCTACCCGGCCCGGGCCGCACTTCCTCGCATGGCTAACTCTGGGCACCCGAGGCGGACGACCGCTCCTGGCGCCTTCTCCTCAGATGAAGGACCACCCCACCCCACCCCACCCCACCCCACCGCAGTGCGGGCAGTAGGTTTAAAGGCCTCCTGGAGACGCCGGCTCATCCCGTTCATCCCAGAGAACGTGCAGCGCACGTGTACCACTTGGACAGCTGTGCAGCCAGAAGTGAGCACCCCAGTCCGACGGCTTAAACCCCGACTTACACATACTGTCAGGAGCACTAACCTCAGAATCCATTCCTTGCATCTCGTTCTTCTCCAGCTGGAACTGCACGAAGTCGTCGATGACGTGGAAGAGCTCAGGGGACACTGCTTTGAAGTACTTGTGGTACTCGTACTTCACAGCCAGGGACGCGAAGATGGTGTTGTTGACCAGCGCGGAGCGCAGGTCGGTCAGGACCCCCGGGGAGTGCTGCCGCGGGTCTTCGTAAAGGTGCTTGGTTATGAGGTAGTCCAAAATCGCGTCCCCCAGGAATTCTAGGCGCTGGTAACAATCTGAGGGAGGAGCCAAAGTGGAGCCGTGAGCTCGGGCAAAAACATTTCCACGGTTTCCACATAATAAATGACATAAAGGTCTGATCCCCAGAGCCACTGAAGAGACTTTTATTTGGGTTCACTTCCATATGCAGTCTTCAATGACAAAATTATTTGACGTATCATACTTATGGAAGCCTCTGGCAATTAAATTTTAATGGCAAATTAAGCACATTTCTTATACATAAATTGGGGTCATAAAATCTTTTAAGTGGCCCGAAGATCAATGCTTGTTAAGGAAAAAATCTTCCCCAGGTAGTATCATTCTCACTGAACCCTTCTCCTCTGGCACCGAGCTGGCCAGGCAGGTGCTAGAGCTCTGTCCTCAAGTCTCCGTCACACGACATCACTTCGGGGCAGCCGGACCCTGCACAGACGCCTGCCACACGCTCTCCGCTTTGCTGCCACCATTGCCCACTGTCGCACTCACATTCGGGAATGTGTGCGATACCATCCATGGCTTGCCACTCCTTGGTTCTATCTGCCATACAAGATGACAGGCCAACAAGACCCTCTTTTCAACGTGGATTAGAAATGTTGGGTTCAACACAAACCAAGAGCTTGAGAAAGAAGACTTGTGGGAGTGAGCAGAGACGTTAGGCAAAAGCGGTCAGTCATCAAAACGTGAAACGTTATCAGTACTAACCAGCACCTCAATTTTCTCAGAGTGATTAAAGAGCGTCCATTCAAGTGAGGAAACTGAGGCAAGAACAGACGAAATGACGTGCCCCGCATCCCCAGTGAGGTAAGTAGGAGGCAGGGGCAGGGAGAGGCTAGAACACAGACGTCAGCCCACAGGGTGCAACAGAAAACCGAGCCTCATTTCTTCTCCACCAAGAAAAAGAGGTTTTAGTTTCACCAGCGTCTTTCCAGTCCAGAGTCAGATCATTTTTCACTGTTTGGTTTTACATTTTTCAGACCATCTTAACCTACATTGTTTTCCTTAAACTATGCGCTGGTATGCTGGATTCAAGCACTTGTCACTCTGATACAGAAAAACCATGTAGACTTTAGCCACGTTTCACAAGCTGAAGCGGATTTTAGATTTTAGGCGTCTATTCTTCTTCCTAATCTAACGGGTCGGAAGCCTGTTAAAAGCAGCGGAAGGAACACAAAGCACAATGCAAAGCAGAAGATGACAGGAGAGCCAGGGCAGGGACGGTGACACCTTCCGTGAAGTAGTTTCTCATCATCTAGTCCTCTTTAGATTTAAAAAGACCTTAAGAGAGAGGGGTCTTTTTGTCCACAAAGAACAATAAAAAGATGTGGAATATATCCAGACTATGCAAAAAAATCAAGAACCAAAAGCAGCACTGAACAGGCATCAGAACGACACTGGGGTCGAATAAAATAGGAAAAACACAACAAAATACTAAGGCTCAAACTTCTCCAATTACGCAGCCTACAAAATGATATGCACGCGAGTATAGAAGATATCCCCTCCCCACTGTGATGGCAAGGACCAGAGAATGCTCCCGAATAGATGAGGAAAAGAGGCCTGCTTCGTTTTGCTTGTTTCCTCCCCCCCATGCACAGGAGGCACTAAGCCTGTACACGCACAGGTCATTTCTTACAAGGCCAAAATAATGCGATTAACACACGGGCTCATTTTCAGAGGAATGGAGTTGGGACTGGGGCTCCTTACCAGTAATAGTATTGTAGTGGTACGAGGCATGTGTAAACGCCTGCAAAAGGTAAGCCTTATTCTTGAATCTGTAGTTGATTTTCTTTTCAAAATTTTCAAAACCCGCTATCAGGTGATTCAGTGTTTTATCTGCGTCTGGATGATCAAACATACATCTTGGTGGAATCTTCAGACAACCATACTCCAAGTCCTTCACCACAGGGCAGCGAGAGCTGGCTCCCGAGGCAGCAGCACGGCTCCCTGAAAGGGGCCTTTGTTGGCTGCTGGAATTCTCCCTCGGAGGGCACATGGCCTTTTCCCGATCGGTCCTTTTAATTACCGGGAGCACCTTCAGCCCCAGCGAGCAGAGGAAAAGCTGAGCAGCCCTCTCGCCACAGCTGGTTAAATAGCAGCCCAGCAGGGCTTCCACACAGTCAGCTATGCTTTTGTCAGCGATACACTGCTCGGTGTGCAGGTCGTAAGAAATGGACTGTTTGCCTGTGTCAACCCCACAGTTCTCTTCGGACGGATTCCAGAAGCCCACCACGAAGTCGTCCTCCTCCACGGCTTTGCTGGGATCCAGGTAGCACATTGCATCCCAAGAGCTGTAGTCGAAATCCTCAAACTCGGGCGAGAATGGCATGCCGCCGACGGAGGCCTTCCTGGGCATCTTCCACTCATACGCAGAATCAGCGCTTGAAAAAGGAGAGAGAGAAATTTTCTTCACGAAGGCTCCGGACCCCATCAGCATGTTGTCGATGAACTTGATGTGCTCCTGGTCGTACTCCAGGAGGTCGTCCTCGTCGTCGGGGTCCTCCTTGGGGGCCCTCCACAGCAGGGCCTCCTCCGCGTCGTCCTCCTCCTCCAGGTCGTCCTCCAGCTTGCCATTAGCCAATACACAGTCTTTTGTCTGCAACCGGGGGAGTGGGGAAGGAAGGGAGACATAGCTGCTGTTTTTAAAAGGGTTTGAGACTCAATAAAAGCAAGGGTTATGGATAATTTCAAATGACAACCACAAATACTAAAAGGCAACTTTAAAATCATGGCCATTTGTTTTCAATTAACATAAAATAAGTTATTTAATCATATAAACAAAGTAAAACATGTTCTTTGAATGTTCATTTTCTACGTTATAAAATGACCTTTATCCACTATGAAGCTTTAAGTAAAGGATTTTATACATGGGCATAAAGTTAAAATTAATGTCCACAAGGCAAAACTTCAGCTAAGAATTCAAACGCTGGCAGGACACACAATGAGAGCACTCATGGGGCAATCACAGAGATCTTCGATTTCGCTGACAAAGTTTTAAAATAGCTTCAAATTAATAAAATTAAATTCCAGATGTAGAAAAAGCATTATCTTTGCAATTAAGTAAGAGTATAACATGAAACCAGATAAAATTATTTTCTAAATCTTTTTATAAGAGTGAAAATGTATACTAGAGTTTCATGATAAAGTTTTTGCCCCTCTTTCTACTTCAAATCAAAGTACATTTGCTGCAATGTAAAACTAAATTGTTTTGCTTGAAAACTAAAACTAAAAGTGATCACTGAAAAAGCTATGAATTTGAGAAATTACGCTTTTCCCCGCCACTGAGCTACAGTAATCAGGGTAACAGATTATAGCATAACTGACAAAAATAGAAGAAAATTTAGACTAACATGAAACACAACAATCCAATTTCTGTCAGAAGATCTTTTCTAATTCCAATTTCTTTGGCAAAAACTTATTTGTGAATGACAACCTTAATAATGGGCTAGGATTCAGTCATGATGTAACTTTTTTGCAATGCTAGCAAGATGCCAAATTTCTGTTGCACAATAAAATTTAAAAAAAAGAAAAAAAGCACAGAAAACAAGACTTTGCTTTGGAGGGAGAGACAGAAGGATGTGCTTCAATTTTGATAGTTGACAACTTTCCAGAGCATTCTGACAAAAAGGTTTTCAAACTTTCTGTCAAGCACTTTTTAAATACTGCAAATATTTTCATTTTAAGCCAGACTCAAAAGAGATACACAGTGTATTTGTTTGAAACGAAGAGCAGTGAGCCAAGCCATATACCTGTAACTATCTACAATTTTTTTTTTTTTTAAGAAAAAAAGTTTACAAAACTTTTTAAAGAACTAAGAAGAACACCAAAAGAAATTAGTGGTAGACCTCTCGGAACTATTTCCTGTTAAAAACCTTACACTTTCACATGGTAACATGAGATGTTTTGACTATCGTTTGGCCTTTAGGAAAAAAGGACCAAACTGCAATTTAAAAAAATCAGACTGAATGAATTTTTTAATTAAAAAAAATTCCTTATATATCTTTACTAAGATGCTAACATCAGCTAAAACTGGCAGAGTGCAAACATAACAAAACAAAATAAACACATATACACACACAATGGACTGGGTTTTATCACACATAAGCTGTGTGATCTTGGGCAAAGTTCTTTAAGCCTCTGGGTTTCAGTTTCTTTATCTGCAAAATAGTGGGATTCTACCTCACTAAATGGTTTCTAAGAGCACTTCAGCTCTTAAAAAAACAAAAACAAAAAATAAAAACAAAAACAAAACATCAGCATGAAACTCTTCTCATATAGTGGACGTGAGCTTTAAACCTGAATTCTTCCCACCTAAGTATTTGTATGCAAAGGTTTCACTTAAATCCATCTGCCTAGGAGTAAGGCGGGTAGAACAGGAATGGGACAAACATATGCTTTTCAGTATCATGTAAGGGCCAATTTCAATAAGTATAAATTATTCGGTGACAACACAAACAGTATTTTTAATGTATTCCAAGAACCAAAGTGCCAGGTCATCTGAAATGTCAAGAAAAATAAGAACTTTGTGTTGTATCTTTAAAAAAAAGTGTTTTTGATCAAAAGGACAAACCAATGTCAACTTCATGCTAATTTTTAAGAGCCAATTATATTATGAAATAGTATTTACAAGGCAAGATAATTGTTACTGGAATGTTTTTTGTAGAAATGAAATATTTTCTCCAAAGTTCTCAAAATCTACACATTTTTCTCTAAGGTTCTACCTAAATTAACAACAATGTAGTTTTTCTAACCCAACTTATATTAAAATATCCTCTTAATGCTTTTCCACATTAATTTCTGTAATAAGTCAAATACCGCATGACTTAAAAATGTACTCAGTAAAGAGGTAAAAATCAAAACAGAGTCACAGAGCCTGGGACCTGTAACGAGGCTGTGCATGTCAGAAAGAAGAACACGTGGATTTAGAAAATATAATCTGTAAGAGAAACGGTATTCTCATTGTTGGCCTGAAGTAAAAATGAAGTAATAACGAGCCAGTTTCTCATTAATGAAAGAGAAATGTCCGAGAAATGAAACTGCGCCTCTCCCTCTAGGAGAGGTGCTGGAGGTTTCCAGCCAACCACGCACTCACAGCTCAGCTCCGAGGCCCCCGAGGTGCCCTCTGGTGGCCTTCACGACAAGACAACAAGAAGCAGCTCACATTTAGTCTTCTTAAATCATTGGCAAGATTTTAACTCTTTCCAGAAAACTACAACACTTGTATACAGTGATTTATTAATATTATGTTTTTTAGGTCACAGAGGACAAACAATCCCTAGAAAACCCTAAGCTGCAAAAGCAAGATTTTACTGAAACTTCATTATTTCACAGGCAAACTGGCAATCATAGGTCATTGAAGTCATTTCATTAAACAGAACTAAGGATCTACGAGAAATTATAATATATAACAGTAAAGAGAAATGTTATGGAGTTTGGTTTTTTTTTTTGGGGGGGGTCACAACATCAGATACTCTTCTGCCTCTGGCTAAGGAAGACAATAGAAATTGAACTCTATCAAAATTATAACATTGTTTCTGAATACAATGAAAACACAGTCTATTTATAGTTATTAACTCAATATATCAAGTATCTATTATAAACATACCACAGAAAAGAAACAAAAAAATTAATAGAAAATTCTCCCCTTCATCAAAAAATAAGTCCTTCCAGTTACCAAAAACTTACCATTTCATCTTTTCCCCATTTATCTGTGCTACTTTTGTCTTGATTGACTACATAACCAGGAGGAAGCCAATTCACAGGCGGATCAAATATTGACACCACCATGCGGCTGGGCAGTCCCTTCTTTTTTCCAAGCCGATACAGGTTACAGTTGCTGACCTTTCGCAGAAAAAAATTTATAAGACACTTAACATAAATGATTGCTGCTGAAATTATATAAGGCAAATTAACATATTTTTACCTAACTGTTCTTCATATGACTAACTGGTCACCAATTATAAAGATTGTATAGTTTTTCTAGCTATTCATGATAGAAAATATTAAATTCCCATGTATTCTATATCCTTTAGTTAGATGAATATGTCTGAACATTAAATGCAGATCAGAAAAAACGATGTATATAAATATGCAAATTCCTTATAAAGTCAGAATAAACTGTTCAGACAATTTCAACCTTTTGAAAGCACAATATGATGATATAAAAAGCAAATTGCTAATTGGGACTATCAGAGAAAAGAATCCACACAAAAAGTCGAAGATGTCACTATATTCTCAATGAAATAAAGGGAGGAAACGCCATAAACTTTAGCTATAAGTGAAAATTGGCATGGAACAGAGCTAAAATAATTTTATATTTCTAGAACCTATGCCACAAATATGACTTCAATTGTAATGTTTTCTCAAACATTATTCCTTTGTTTTGGTTGGTATTTCAAGATATTTTTGTTTAACCATTTAAAAATGGAGCAAAAGGCAATAAAGAACAACTCCCTCCATGTTTAGTTGCATAATAAAACTTTCTGGGTCTGTTTTTCCTAAGGCCCCCATCTCCTCTCTAATTTACTCAAATCACTGCATTTCCGTCTCGTTTTTCTGTGGAAACTAGGGTCTAGGACTGTCAATCTCATTTTCATTTTCTAAAACCTGGGTTCCTTTGCATTTAAGCACAGGAGCCCCTTCTCCACGTAAGTCAATACCATGGAAGCAGCACCCATCACGGGAAGCACTAGGTCAGGCATCCCTGAGAAGAGTCAGCAAGACAGACAAGTGGTTCCTGCAGAGGACTCAGCTGGGAGGGAAAGGGTCTGCATGACACTCACTACGTGCTACAGGGCTTTCCCACGCTGTCTGAAAGTAACCACACAAATAGTAAAGTGCTAGTTTCCTTTTTCATACCACGAGAACACAACACAGATGCCAACAAGAGGATAAAGTACAACAGAGACTCAAAAGGGATGGAAATCACACTCAAGATCACAGAAATGGATGGCAGGATGGAAAAAGAACTAAATAAGGACTCGTGTGAGGCTCCACGTAGGACAGGCAGAATTCACCAAGTGGAAATGGGGCGAGCGCCCTCCGAAAACGCACCAGCTGTGTGCGCAAGGAGTGGGGATGGAGAGGAGCGGGGCTTGAGCCTGGTTAGGGTACAGACCCATCTGGGATGTGAGCACCAAAAGGCCTTCAACACGAGGCTGAGGGAGAGAGGATTTCTGTAGGAAACAGGAATCAAAGCTTTCTGAGCAGACGAGTGGATGAATTTTCAAAATATAAAATCATGTCTTTCTTCCCTGACAGACTATATGGACCATTACTTTCCACTCATTCTTAGCCTGTGATACTGTCTTCCTGCAACAACCCCTGGGAGTCAGACTTCAACTATCACTCGTATGAACATTACTCCCCCAATCCGAATCTAAGTCCTAAATTCTCAATTATCTGAACGTTTCACTGAACATCCCACTTCATACTCCGTGAGGTCTAAGAACCCACCCCTAACCCTGACTCCTCCATTTCTCCCTACCTCACCACCAGCACCGTCACTGCACCAACCTCCCAGTTTATATGGTTGTCGTGACTGCACGACCGGGCTCCCTGCCTCCCTGCCTCCCACCCAGACAGCGAAGGATGTGGACTCTAGCCTCAGACAGTCCCGACTCTCCCGGACTAGCTGGATGACCTCACATGAGCTAGCTGAGCTCTAGGCAGCTTTCTCATCTGCGAAATGAGGACATGTTATGTCCCTCTCGGGATCACTGAAAAGATTGAGAGAGAGGTCTGTAAAATGCTGTCGCGCTGGTGCTGACAGGGTAATAACATCAGAGGCAAGTCAGTGCGATGGTGAAGCAAGAGCAAGGTCTCTTAAGCCAGACCGGGCTCTGCCACCTACTAGCCATGTGACCTTGGGCAAGTTACCCCCTCCAGCCCAGGAGGGTCATCTAGAAAACTGGAAGGATAAAAGAGTAGTGTCTGGCTGGAGTAAGCACTGCGTCAGTGCGAGCTAAACGTGGTATTTCCTCTGACAATCACCCCGCTCCCCGTCTTTTCCTCCCGCCAGAACTCTAGTTGTACCCCATTTTCTGCTTAAGCTTCCACGTCCTCGAAGGCCCAAGTGATTGCTCAGCTTGGTTTGGTTTTGCTTTTCAACTCAGGCTGCATTCTGCTACCGGGCTGATCACTGAAAACTACCACTGGATTAATCCTGATCGACCTTCCACCAGCAGTGCCTTCACGTCCAGCAGTGCCACGTGGGCTCCTCAGCCAGCACGAAGACCCTGCACAGAGCAGCACCAGCCCGCCTGCTCGGACGTCTGTCCTCACGCATCTGTCTGCACACTTCTGGGCTACCGCAGCCCATTCACTGGTGCCGACTATTCATTTCTTGTCCGCACTGTAAATGCATGGCTCCCGCTAACACCTTCCCTGATCACACGTGATACCCGATCCGCCTGCTTAGGGTAATCAGCAGCTTTGGACCTTGTGACACCTCTTTTATTGTCATTTCAAGTTACCTTCCTTACGTTTCTCCCGCAGATCTTGACTCCACACTGAGTTTAGGAGCACGCCCTCCCTCTGGCCTATCCAGCACAGCTCGCTCGGGTCTCTAGGCGTCTCTCTTTACACTGCTGAGCCACTGAGCTGGGGAAGGCCTGCTCTTCCCCTCCCTGACTCCCGAAAACCGTGAAGATGAGTGCTCCATCACAGCCCCGTGTGATACCCGTGTCTGGATGCCTTGCATGCCAGGACAGCACGCTCCCAAGTGAATGCCTAACTCATAAATTAAGGCACAAGCTCCTGGAATGACTATGCTGTGTATTTCTTCACATCCTCCTCAGGAGCTAGCAGGTGCACACACACTCACAAACAGTTTCATTTGAACTGAAGTTGTATCCATAAATAAGGCACATGCAGATCAGCTAGCCCCCCAACCCTGAGTGGTGCATCCGTGAAAAACAGCCTTGTATCAACGGGCTGGGTACGCTGAGGGCTTTAGCTGCACACGTCTGGTCGAGCAACCCCTGAGCGTGGCACTTTCCCCATCCTCTGAAACTATCCAATCCTTTAGATCACTTGTAGGCTCACGGAATAACTACTCGAACTGCTCAAAATAAAAGAACTACTTCTCACCTTTTTGCTTCTCATGTATGAAAGGCGGCCCTCATGAGCATCAGGATAAGTGCAAAATAGATACGTGGTGATGGCATGCTTTAAAAAGGAGTCACCAAGCATTTCAAGCCGCTCCAGGTTAAATCCATCGCTGGCATTTGAAAGGGTCAAAGCCTGAAGAATAAGTCCAGGATTTGGGCCGAGAGTCCTCGAGGAATACCCAGTAGAAGGGCTCTGCTCAGAAGCCATGTTCTCCTTGAGCGCCGTAACAGCTTCTGTGGTACCAGGCATGGCGGCCACCGTGGGACTTCCATCTGAGGTAGATTGGTTAGCATTTCCATCAAGGTATTTATTACTCAGTAGAGTACATTCATCGCTGGGCTTGGGCTGGTTCTCGTAATTGTATAAATTCTGAATGGGATATGAGGTAGTTGGTTGTACAGGTATTTCCTGCTTGTAGTAATTCAGCTGACTTCCTTGGCAAAAGTCTCTGTTAGCTAAATCGTAACTGCCATTGGCAAGATTTCTATTGTAAGAAAGACCATTAATTGCTGTCAGATCTGTTGAAACTTCAATTGGGAACTTCCCAGGTGACTCACTGAATAGCGTTCTGCAGGTCACAGATATTTGGTCATGGTTTTCTCGAGAGGAGGTTCTAGTAGCACCTTGATGTGCAGCATTTTCAGGGATCACAATTGTGCTGTGCTTACAGTAATGATCATTTTCAGCTGAAGATGAGTTAGCAACTGAGATGAAAGATTTGCTGTCGATAGATTTTTTCCAACCGAAGTCTAAGTTAGGGTATCTGCAAAGACATTTTTATAACTTTTCATCAGATCCTTCAAAAGGACTAGGCTTAGGGCAAGAGCAATTGGAATAAAAAATATAAAGATTCTTACAAATATACTCCTACTTTAGAAGAAAAACAAGTTCCCAAGGCAGAAATCAACATTATTGGAAGTCTGCACAACGCACACTGTGACGTGGAGGGCAGCTCACGGCCCTGCTTCAGCCCCTCCCCGTAGTCCAGTCCAGTCTGGCGGTTGGGACACGGAGCCTGCCGGCGGCCTGCGGGACCTGGCCCAGGCCTTCTGGTTAACTAGTTGGGTACCTTTGGGCAATTCACATAACCTCTCTGTGCCTGAGCTTCCACATGTGGAAGAGGGGCTAACATCAATTCCTACTATTATATTTTAAAGTTCCTCAATCTCTAGAACCATCCCAGTCTTGCCAACTGGATAACCAGAATTAATTCGAGTAGTTAAACCAATACTTTTCTTAGAATGCAGAGACTACCTGTGGGAAGAAAATAATGAAGACAAAGAACATACTGAGGCACTTGTTTTGTAATATGTGTTGGATTTTAGAAGAGTCAGCATAGTAATAAAGGATTGTGTGCATTTTCACTGTCACCACTGAGAGAGGGACGATTATTTTTGACCTTAGTATCTCATCTCCTTCTACAACTTTACAAAAATGTAGTCCTCAATGACCCCAACATATAGATTTTCACTTAGGAATCAAAGGATACATTTGTTTTCATGTATTAGACATGTTTTCTTTTTAAGCTTTTAAGAACCATTTTATATAAAATTAAGAACTGCACTTTATTCAGTTCTTTTCCAAATAGTATTTCACGGCCCATGTTCTGTCTGGCCAGTAACAGAGGCATACCTAAAATCCACGGGAAGGGATCTGACTCCCACGCCAGCATCGCTGGCCGTCTGGGCTCTCAGCTCCTCCGCGGTCAAAAGGCAGTGAAGACGATAAAGTATGCTGGGGAGACAGACTGCTTTTCTCCACAGTGAGGCTGGGATTGGGTGGATAGCACAAAGTTCTGGAACCAGTATCTTTGAATATGGAAAAATGTGGATAAATAATAAAGCAAACAAACAAAAGCATGAAAAACAAATTTAAGACCAATTTTATCAATTGGTCAGTAAATCATAAGTACTAGCAAAATCTTATTTTTAAAAACATTTTTTAAAATAATCCTTTAAGACCAAGCGGGATTTATCCTAGGATTTATAAGGATGATTTCATGACATAATTATTTCAATGGACCAAATATAAAAGCTAAATTGATGGTTGCCAGATGGGAGGGGGTTGGAGGGCTGGGTGAAAAAGGTGAAGGGATTAAGATGTACAAATTGGCAGTTGCAAAACAGTCACGGGGATGTAAAGTACAGCATAGGGGATATAGTCAATATTGTACTAACTATGTATGGTGTCCGAGGGGTACTAGACTTACCGGGACAATCACTTTGTAAGTTATATAAATGTCTAACCACTATGCTGTATACCTGGAACTAGTATAATATTGAACGTCAGCTGTAATTTGAAAACTAAAAAAATTAAAAAAAAATAATAATAATCCTCGAAAGCTAAATGGGACTTTTCTTAGGGTTTATAAGGGTGATTTCATGATATAATTGTATCAGTGGACCAAATATAAAAGCTAAACCTCTCATACTTACCAAAAAGACATCAAATAAAGGTCAACACATGATATTAAACCAAAACAAAACCCAAGGCCCGGGCAATTTCCAAAATATTCACAAGTCACTTAGTTCAGCTGATAATATAAAATTCAAACTTATCTTTACAAATACTAAGTTATGCTAGTATCCATTAACTCATTACCTGTTTGTTCTGCAGACTTTCCCATTTGGCTTTCCTCTTTTCAGCACTGCTTAAAGGAAGAGCTTTCCCCTTCTGATTCAAGTGGCGGGGTGTCAAAAGGTTCAGTCTATAAAAATTTTAAAATAATTTTATCAAACAGACAAAAACAAGTACACTCTCGCAGTGGTTCTCCAACTTCAGTGTGCATACAAACCACCTGAAGAGCTCACTTAACTGCAGAGCCCTGGGCCACACCCCGGGCAATTCTGTGTGCAAAGGACCTCCTGATTTCCCAGAGCCTACAGGTGGGCAGTGGACACAGTGACCCTCTACATGTGCCTACTGACCTCTGGAAAAATGCCTCAAAGTGAAACTGAAATGTCATTTCTGAAACCCCTTACCTTGAAGATGTGTGGTCCACATCCAGCAGTGGCTGGTTGAGATTGGTCAGGTCAAGGTTATACTTTGTTTTATAATATTCTGCAAAAGTTTCATACTCAGGGGATGGAAATTTACTCAGTGGGGTAAGATCAGTGTACACATCAGCTACATAAAATCTATGAGGCTGATCAAAATTTCGATATCTAAAAAAGAAAAATAATCAGTGACTTTTGGTTTAAATCAACTATTCTCAAAACACAGCTGTTTTTAACATGGATATGCAAATTTTGATTTTAAAGTAAGAGTTCAAAAGGTTAAAAATAAATAACATTAATGAAAACTTCAATTTCAAACAATATATTTCAAGTGGATTGAGACAAGAACTGTATATTTGTATCAAATAAAAACTGACTAACTTACCATTCTCCCCTACTTTACTATTATTTTTTTCCTAAACATCTATACATTGATAATAACACATGAAAGCTAAATGGCACCTTTAAGAATCTCTTAATTTTGTCAATATAAAACAGGATGGCAAACTTCCAATATCCAAATCGATAGACCATTTGTACATTACCAATGCTAAACATGAAAGACACTTGCCACATGTCAAGTATTATCTGCATCACTGATGATACTGATAGTCTAACGAGAGCTAACATTTACAATATGGCTTTGAGGTGCAAAAAGAAAAACAAAATCAGAGAAAGACTGTACAGCCAGCACTCTAATTCTCTGAAAAGTGCCTTATTGAATTTTATTGCTAAAAATCTCCATCCCCTACATTTTTACAAAATAAGAAAAGCATTCTGATTTATTATTTTCTTTGTAATTATAACATTATTCCTAGTAAAAAATTTAAGAAAGGAAATATTATTTATGATCAAATTCTAGAGGACGTTGGGGATTACCAGGATGGAGATTTTAAGAAGAAAGCCTGTGAACACCATTCAGATCACCTGACCTTCACAAAGTAAAATCCCTTCGCCTGCAGTGTTTAGGTTTGGTTTTTTAAGGATGGAAACGGGAGAGAACAGGCCCACTAGGAAGGGAGACCGAAATTTTTTAGTAGGAACATCGATGACACAATCACACACACCCACTTCCGCCCCCGTGTGAACAGTGAAGTCTTCTGAAACACAGTCTAGTATCATCACTACTTTGCTTTCTACTTCAATCCCTACCTTGGAATGATAACTGCATCCTGGTAATCTTCCAATTGAAAAACAAAGGGTGTTTCTTTTGAATACTTTGTACTGGGAATGCCTATGCGAGCTTCGGATTTCTCAATATCTTCCATGAATTTAAAGTCAATGTCCAAAGTGCTGGAGTCATTAACTAAGGGAAGAAAAAGACTCTTTAGCTTGTTAAAATACTGTAATGCTGGGAAGATTCTTACGTAAGCTATATATTCATATGCATCTAATTTAGTTATCAAAGAAAGAGATGTCTGGGGTATATACAGTAAGCTAGCTGTCAAGCACAACTTTCAAATTTTAGCTCGTGTAAGTAAGTAAACGCTTCAGAGTTGGGGTCCTTCTTACCAACATTCAGAGGTAGAACACAGTAGGCTGAATCAGCGTCTGTGGGTTTAAATTCTAGTGCAGGTTTTTCAAGGCGAAGAATATGTGAGAATATATACTGGTGAAGTCTCGTAATCAACTCAAGCATTTGCAGAGACAATGTGAAACCAGACTTCTTCAACTCAATAGATATGGTAACCTCTCCAGAGCGAGTGTACACAGGAAAGTGCGGAATCTTAGCAAAAAGAAAAAGAAAGCACCCCCAAGGTTAACAGGTCGTTTATTTCTTTATAAATATTTAAGTTCAAAAGAGGAATGATGCTTTCTATCAGGAGACACTTCAATTTTTAAATATGAAACACACTGAGGTAACACAAGGCAGTTACTCTTTAGTCTTTCCTTTTGAAAAAAATAACGTGTTTTTAACATAACTCATCATTATGAAGTGTCTCACCTGAGGTATGGGTTTGGCTGTCAGTATTCCAAAGCATCTCGTGGTATCCTCAGGGGGATAAAGCTTCCGTCTTCTGAAGTTCAGTTCATCAGGTAACGGTGTCGTTAAAACCATTCCTATCACATACAGGTAACAGGGCTGATCAGGTTTGGGATAGCTATCCCTCAGACATTCTGGAATCTGGAATTGGAAAGGAAAATAAGCATCAAGCTCAAGTATAACAGCCTCTCTTCCAGATGTTGGCAAGAAAACAAATTTATTCCTGGCTTTACTAAAAGCTGATGGGGAAAAGCTAAGAAAATGACGAAGGCATAAGACCTCCTAATTTCTGAGAAAGCATTCCTCAGGTCTGGGATACAAGATGGCCCAAGCTCACCTACCTTATAATGCACTGTTGACTCTACACCTAACACCAAAATTATGCAAAACAAACACTGCAGGATCTTTAAAAAAAAAAAAAAAAACACAAACTACGCATTTGATCTATTTGTTTTGACCAGGCAACTCTTTTCTTCTTTGAGATTTACTCACTATAGAAAATGAGAAAATAAATGTAGGCAAATTTTTAAAAATCCCACATAATACTATCACTCAAAGATAACCTGTACTCCATTTTGATATGCTATATCAACCTTCAGACTTTTTCCTAAGTATAAATGTATATAAACATATACACATACATATTATTCATTACAAATGGAATCACACAACAGACTGCATCATCACCTGATTTTTATCTCCAGCTACTACAATAAGAATATCTTTCAGGGTCAATATGAATCAGTATCATTTTTAATGGCTATCTCATTTTATGAGTAAACCATAATTTAATTAATCTGAGACTGTTTCTAAACTTTCAATATACATACAATCCCACCCAACAATCTTCAGTTTCTGAGGTTCAATGACATAAATGATTGCATCTGTAGGTGTTAAATGGCAGAGAAATGCTGGATAAGAGAGGGTTATAATTGATAGATAACCTTTATTAGGTACAGAATGTATCTATTAATTAAACAGGATGCAAAGCAGTACTATGCTTCTCAAACACGTTTTAGTGACAACGTCTGTCATATGAAACTAGTCCAGTGATCTTTGGGATCAATGTTAGAGCAGGAAAACTGGATATGAGGGAAAGCAGCATTTCAGGAAAATGGGTAACATTCACAATTTTTGAATAACGGACATGACTCTGAATCTTGAAAATGTTTAGCCCTGTGCAAAGTTTTCAAAAGCAAAAATGCAATAAAACTGCAAAAATAAAAGGACTTCACATTTAGGCTAATGAAAGCACACAGCAAAATTTTGCTTTTGTTTGCAGTTCTGATGAGGTAAAATCATTAACAAATATTTTTAAATTAGGTACCTCAGCCCAGGATGGCTATGACTAGGAGTCAGACTCAGAGATGTTTCAGTGCACAAATGCCACAGAACAAGCTAAACACAACACAGGGAAATAACTGATTTTGACTCCTAGTAGGCCATCTCCTAACTCCTGACAAATATCTGAACTTATACCTGCCAGTGCCCACCTCATCTTGAACGGGCATCTTTTCACTTGCCTATTTTATCATACAAATCCTCTTTTGTCTTAGCCCCAAACAGAAGTAAAGCAAGAATCTTTACCACTACAGTGAATGAAACCAAGAACGTCTCTTCAAATGAAATAAACTCATTCTGGATAGACTGACAGATGACTCCCCCGAGAAGAAACACGAATGCAGTGTCTGAGGTGGGGAGTACACAGTGTCTGCACGAAATGAAGGGGCTGCTCGAAGCTGTGCACGGGGGAAATGAGCTGAGGCCACAGTGCGGGCCACATCGCCGGGGTCGGGGAAGCCAGAGGAATCCAGGTCTGATGCAGCAGGAAATAAAACGTCAGAAAGGCGCGCATTTTCTTCAGTTCTAACCAATACTAACTGCTTTGGGGTAGCACTGTCTTCGTTTTGTGGAACCCGGTCTGCCTGGCACACTGGTCTCTTCCTCATCATGTAAATCAAGCTCTTCCTCATATTTAACGGTTTCTTTCCCGACTGGCATCAAATGGTCATCCAGTTCACCTGAAGAGAATTAACAAAAACAATCCAAATTTTGTCTCTCTGATGATTAATTAGTAAATAGAGAACAACACTATTAGAAGCAACTGGACGAGAAATGACAACCAAGCATCTTTATTAATAAAAAAGGAATCAGATGTGACACTTAAGGCAAAGTCTACACATACGTTGGTATTCATATTTCAACGTGAGCGAGATTAAAACTCTAAGTTTTAAAAGTAAAAAAACATCTAACCAGGAAAACAGCACATATCACCACTTCACAAAAGCCACGGAAAACAGATCTTCCGATTTTTAGAAAAATGGATTCATATGTACTAATACAGATTAATTTGAGAGACGGATACATTAAAACACACTCACGGTTCACAGTACGAGAGAAAACCTTTACATATTTAAAAGGGGTCAGGATAGAAAGTGGGAAATGACAGATGTTTGCTGTTCAGCTATGGAAAACCAAGCGCCCTGCATCCACACAGCAACTCGGTTACGTCACACTCACACCCAGTCACCCACGCACAGCAACGGCAAGGGCACAGCGGCACAAAACCCGCAGTGACCTCTAGTCCTCGATACGCTTGTTTTACATCTTTTTAACTTTATTTTTATTTGCATGTGCTTTTCAAACACTTACCAATTTTGTGCAGTTTTTCACAGCAAATGAGAGCTACCACTCTTTCAGCCAATCGTATACAGCTCATTGGTGGACCCTGCAAGTAACAAAAAGCATTTCCATTGTATGTACACCTAGCTATATTACCATTCAAACCTAAAACATCTACAAAACCTCTGCCCCAATCCCTTTAAAGTTAAAATTTACCAGAGCAAAGTTCTTTATTTTGAAAAATGTCAGCAAGTTTAAAAAAAAAAAAAAAAAAACCCTAATGTCCATATTTGAAATAGCCATCTTTAAAAAATCTTGCCCAGTAACAACTAAGTAAGTTATAACCAAGATTTGACAATTCTGGCTAATTTAAATTTCAGTAAGGTTTTAATGTATCTTATTTTCACTAATCTACAAATATGTAACCAAAAAAATAAAGCTGTATCAGGATGTGACTGTAACATATACATTAACAGTACTGAAACTTGCCATGTGCAACAGAAATTAGTTGTCTTGGAATGTCTGGAAATCAGCATTGGGACCAAGGACAGAAGTTACACAAAAGTAGATTTTTGAGTCGACAACAAAATAATTAGAGCAGCACAACTATACTTAATGAATTCTGTGTCACTGTCCATATGTAAGCCACAGCTGAAGATTCTGCCAGAAATGTTTACATTAATAAGATCATAGAGGAAACTTCAGAGGTCATCTATTCCAATTCTGAGCATCTGTAAGTTGTACAGTCTACTCAAGATTTGAACATGTAGTTGACTACAAAAGAGATTTATAAACCTATTTTTTAAAATAGATTGTAAGCCAAATTTACCTATAAGTTGGCGTAGGCCTAGAGAAGCTGAAAAAAAAAATCCATTAATGACAAATGTTAAAGGCACAATCATTTCTTTTTCTAAACTTACAACAATGGAGGCTCGAAGAGGTGAGTTAATTGGCAGATAAAGAGTTGAATAAAATGTACCATCAGGCAACTCTCGGGTTCTACATTTAGGAGCTAGATGAGTAAACGGATCACTTGGTAATCTAGCACAGTATCTGTGAAGAAAAAGAAATTCTGATGCTGAATCTACTACTGAGAAATAGATGAAAAAAATTTGTATTGATAGTCACATCCCAAAGTTTGATTTCTTATGTCCCTCTTCTCCTCTCCTGGACTGGTATTTATATGTACAGTTTGAACTTCATTGCTTCAAACTTTTAATAAGATGGAACAGTGCTGTCTGCTAGAACTTTCTGTGATGATGTTCTGTACGTCCAACAGGGCAGCCACTGAGCACCTGAAATGTGGCGAGGGCAGCTAGGAAAACATTTTATTGTATTGAATTGTAATTCAAATTGAAATTGGAATTTAAATAGCCGCATGTCTAGTGCTACCATACTGGACAGTGCAGAACATACTGTTCCTAACCCGTTAAGAGAACACATTGCCAGTGTTTGCTCCTTAATAATCTTACACGTGCCACCACTGGGGCCTGTGCCAGGCAGGCATCAGAAGAGGGTGGAAGGACAGCCCAGGACTGACAAAGGAGGGCGTGAGAACAAGACGACCCTGCAGCGCACAAGCAGCGCATCGCAGCAGGGCCAGAAGCTAGTGTTCAGGCAGCTGAGCCTGAGTCTGGAGGCTGCTGGGACACGAGGGGTAACCCAGAGAGGCCAGGACCCATGGGAAGGCACTGGAATGGGCAGCAGCCCTGCAAGGTCAGGACAGGCAAACGTGGTGCCAGCCTTGCAGAGAAGGAGGCTGGCTACATACAGGGAGACTGAACGTAAAAGTAAGTATCTGGAAGACAGTGGAAATCGTATTTCTCACTATTGAAGAAGTCAGGAACAAAGACGGGAAAAGAGGAAAGCTAGAATGAATCCCCTGGTGTCATACTAAAAATGGAGGTAACAATAGACAGGTAGTCAGACATAGAAATACATGTAGATATCAATGTGTATGTTAATATGCATATATTTTCTAGCGCTGTCTACTAAAGAGCCCAGTAGCAGCAATACTCCAGTGGCAATGATACACCTAGTGTTCAGACCTTGGTTTTTAAACACCATTCATTCACCACTAAAAGAAAGCAGGGCCTTTTGGAGAAAAAGCCAGTATCTAGGCTGGGGCAGGGACAACGTGAGTTGAGTCTAGAATGTCTTAGTATGCCATAAAATAAGGAAGTGTGCAAAGACTCATGATGACATGTTAAAAGTCATGGCAGCTAGCTTGTAGGGCGTCCCAACTGGCCAAATTTGAGATAATTTTAACATCAAAATAAGTAAGTAATGATAGTAACAGATCATAACCCACTGAATAAAACCGGAGTCCACTAGTTCATATTGAATGGAAAAATAAAAGGAATAAATAAAAAGAAAGAAAGCAAGAAAGAAAGCTCTTCCTTAGAGTAGAATGCTAACTAAGAAATGCAGAAAGAAAAATGGAATTAGAAAATCAGCATTCTGCAGAAATCACAGTGATAATCAATTCAGGCACGAAATACCAAAAGATATTTAAAGTAATGGGTGAAACTAGAGGAAATTTTATAGTCCAAAGTATCTCCTCATGAAATTATTCACTAACTATAAAGGGGGGAAGGTAACTTTATGGTAGAGAAAGCTGGCAGACCTCACGGCAGTGATCGAAGTCATCACCACCAGTAAGAGCACAAATCGACATCAAGTGTGCCCGATAATATGCAACGAGAAGAACTCAGCATCACCTCTGTGAAATGCTGGCTAACCGTGCATGACCTGGATCGAATCATGACAAATGTCTGATAAACCCAAATTGAGACACAGGCTACAAAATGATGGGCCTGTCATCTTCTAAAAGCTTCAAGGTCATTAAATCCAACAGAAGACTGAAAAATGATTGGTTCCAGGAGGAAGGGGACTAGAGAGGACGACACAATGGATCCAACCGTGATCCTCGATTGGATTCTTTCACTACAAAAGAACATTCTCATGAAACTTGAATGGGTCTCTCTGGGTGAAGTGTACATGGGAGTTCTTTGTAGTGTTCTTGCAACATTTTAAAGTTTGAAATTGTTTCAAAATAAAAAGTTAAAAAGAAAATCTCATGCTTGTTGCTCCTTTATATTGCCTCTGCGTGAAACTTATCTTGATACAGACATAACCTAGGTATGTCTCTGCTTTTCTTATTTCTTAGAAATGTTACTACCAACTCAGGACAAAAACAAATTAGAGCATACTCAAAAATACAAGTTAATTTATCATAATCTTAAATCACTGCTGATAGAAAACTCAACATTCCCCAATAGTCATGGCGCAAAACAAAGTTCAGAATTCAGGAAAATATTAGTGAACTTTGTAAAATTAAATTAAATCTAATTAAAATAAACACACCATTATATCGGCCTTGACAATGAGCACTAAACATTTATTACTGCACAATACTGCTTTTGGCTTTTGACCAAAAAGAAGAATGAATAGAAAAGGGCAACTTCTTTTCCTTCTGACATCAATATAGGCCATAAATGGAAAGACTGGTGACTGTTTGCAAAAGGTAAACAACAATACAATACTTACAAGTTTAGACTTAAATCTCGCACTACTCATAGGTTTTCCATGCAAAGGAGTTCCTACCGTACCTATTGATGTGTCCAATGGCCGTGTTGATTGTGACGCGTGGACCACCATCATCGGGCCTCAACACGTATGGTGGGAAAATGTCGTCATCGTCCACAACAGGCTCAGTGTCAGTCTCACCCGTATCAACTGACTTGGAACATTTGTTTCTCAAGATCTGAACATTTTACAAACAGAATTTATGATGAGAACAAATGCCTTGTTGGCCACATGCTGGTTGTCTACCTCTGTGCCTACAGAAAACGCTCCCTTGACATGGAACCTCTCTCCTAACACAGCTCAATGCTCCAGACACCTGCTCCAGAACCTTCCTCCCCGCATCAATCCTGTGGAGACACTCATCACACAGTGGCAAGGTTCGCACTGTACTGTCCCTACACACACACGTGCCAGTCTTTCATGAGTATAGGAACTAAGGTCATCACTCTCACATTACCCCATAGCTCAGTCAACTCTTACTACACTGTCCACAGCACAGTACACTCCCCAGGCACTCCTCCGCAATAATGCGTCCAACCATTTTCACTAGCTTACGGTGAGCTTTCACTTTGTAAAATACTGTTGGCTCTTTGTAATTATGTTTGACTTTTTAATTGCACACCCCTATTGAGACTGTTCTCTGTACACAGAACTGTTTTTCTCTATTTCTATGCAGGTAAAAAAAAAAAAATAGATTCTGCATTAATTTTTGCATCTTACCTTTTCAATAGCTTTGTACGTTTTAAGGTCTTCTTCAAAACTTTTTATTTTGTCTGTATCTGCTAACATTATATAGTTAGAGATCGGTGCCCTTGCTCTTCCCTTAGATTGAACGTAAGATCGATACTCTGTGGGCAAATCAAAGCGAACCACCAAGTTGCACTTTGGTATGTCAACACCTTCTTCCACAATACTTGTTGCAATAAGCAGGTTGGTCTCATGTGCTCGAAACTTCCTCAGTACCTGAAAATAATCCACCAAAAAAAAAAGTAATCCTAAGAAATTTTCCAAAGAAAACAATGTAGTAAAAATAAGTGACAACTGTCATTTCTGCCACATACTCAGGGCATGCAAAGTCTTTAAAGGCCAGGCTAAAGACGACATCAAACAAAATTCGAGATGCACGAAACTGAGTTAATGACAATTTTCAACTGCATGTAACCTGAAAAACCAAAGTGCCTTTCAACTTTACAGAAGTGCCTGTGTACAAATCACAGAAAACGTTCAGATTGAAGACGCCGGCTTCTTTAATGACCACAAGAGAATCTAACTCTAATCCCGCGTTGTGCAAGGGTCAACTGTATATTCCAGTGCCTACAGCAGTTCCTAGTAGGTAAAAGGCCCTGTGAGGAAGCCAGGGCCAAGGGCATCTGGATGCAAAGCACAGGAATGGCTTGAAAGTTGAGTGAACAATCAAGTAAACATGTTTAACAAAAGTAATGACTCCACTTGACAGTAATGCAAAATGAAGGTAACTAGGGAAGAGAAATGAAGGGGTCTGAAGCACCTAACGTGGAGTTTGTTATGGTATTTAAAACATCAATAAGAAAGAGCTAGTGTAAGTTCCAGAGCAGGTAGGTAGTCTTCTTAAATTACCTTTTAGAGGTCCTTAACCATAAAGCATGGGTCTGTCTGAAGAATTACTTCTCAGGGAGCCTTAAAAAATTTACATGCTGAAATTATGTATCCAGTCCTTACTTCACTAATTCCACATTTATTGAATGAATAAATTATTTAATTAATCGATTCCAATTTTAAAACAATCTAACTCAGCAAAGTGAGGAGGTGAATCCACTTCTGCAGTTCTGCCGACATGCTGACCCCCATGATGGTGTTTTACGTGAGTGAGATGAGCCAACGTCCCTCCAAAGATGCCAAAATTCTTTCAGTAAAATCCCTAATCATTTTGAATTAAAAATTACAAGCAAGGCATTACTTATTTTTTGGAATCTTGGGAATTTTCAATTAAAAAAATCAGAACTAATTAAAAAATAAAGTGAAAACATTTTTCATACTAAATTTAAAGTAACATTGTTTCCCAATCCAGGTTTAGTTAAATAATGAAGTTAAATAATAAAGTTGGGTTTTACACAGATCAATCAGACTCTGACTATTGGACTCCGCAAACTTGGAATATTATCAAAAAGCTATGATGTAGAAAATGACATCAATGTGAATTATTCTGTTACTTTTAAGTTTAAATAACAAATTGTAAATGAAAAGTTTTTGTTTGTGAGCCAGAACACTAGATTAGGCTTTCGCGTCTTTAGAGTGCTATTTCCTACATTAAAATCTTGAAAAGCATGAAAATAATTAAGCCAAAATCTTTATGAAAAACAAAACACTTTCTAGGAAAAACTTTCAGTTAGTTGCTTCAGAGTCATATGGAGTCGACAGGAGTTACGCTTACACGTGCTGTTTTACTACAAAATGTAATTGTGTGTCATCAGTCCAACAAAGGAAAATGAAATGGTTGACAACAGTTAAGACACAAAATTGAGTTATCAGACAGCTATTCTAATTCTGAAATCATAAATCACTATACAGCGACCTCAGAGAAGACGGCTACTCTAATTACAAGCAAGTATTCTGTATTACCAGAAGATGCTGAGGAACGATGAAGAAAGGGAGTTCCTACAGGCAGAGCTGGTCTGCTATGTTCTGAAAATGGTCCCTGTACCATTATTTTAACGTGTTACCTCTTCCTGTTTTCTGAACTCCGCTTCCATCTGCTTGTTACGAGGCTGGTTCTTTCCGATACCGTGTCCAGTTATGAAATTGCTGCTGATGTAAGCCAGCTCTGGATCTTGTTTGCCCGCTTCCTTTATCAATCTAAGAAAATTATATAAGTTTGGAAGTTAAGCATTGCTGAGGGAAAACAAATGTAAACCTTTGTTTGTAAGGTCTCCCTGAAAATGGAAATACATGTACTTTTTGCCAACATACCTAACAAAAGGGTCGTGGTATTTTTTTTTCAACTGGCTCAAACAGCAATCACTGGCCCTCTTCACTGAGCAGATGTGTGGACCAAGTAGGTACTCCTAACACCAAATACAGGGTTTATTTATACCGATGAATGAAATACTCATAGCACCTCAAACTTTCTAATTTGGCAGTGATGACTTAAAAGAAATGTGGCCCGGCAAGGGACAGAGCCAGGCAGAGAGAAACACGGATTCCTCATGCGGATTCCTTCGGGCCACACACACTTCCCTAAAAGCTCACTGCCTTCTACAAACGCACGCACACCTCGCGGCATCAGTCACGGCCTTGTCTCGGTGGCCAGGCTTCCACAGAAGAACTACCAAACACCCTGACAGCAAAGGGAGAACTTCTACAGCAAAAGAAAACTTTTACATGTTTTCTCTACATGTAAAAAGTGAGTTCCAGCTGTGCGTGAAGAGGCGTGGTTAGTTCCTCCCACCTTACCAGCCACCTTTATCACCCTTATCGGTAAGTTGGAAGTGGAGCTCTAGACAAAGAAATGCCTGCATCTACTGATGACCATCTTCATGCCCGACACTTCCCTGTCCCCGGACACTGCGCACAGTTCTGTGTAACAGAACACTGCCTGGACTTCAGCACAGCAATGCCCGAGTCCCCATCCCACCCTGTGAGGAAAGAGAAAGACCCTCTTCCTGCCTGCTGCTCTCTGCATTAACTAGAACGCCACCGTAACCTAAGGCTGGCCTTCTAGCTGAGAAATGGAAAAGAGCTACGGATGAGATCACATTACACGGGTACAGAAGGTTAACAGTTAGTGTTGCCATTACAGCTATTTTGGAAATATCCACATTCAAAAACTCAGCACACAGGATAAATGGTTCCACACCTGACGTAAGTGATTCCATATGGTTCTTCTGAAGTCATACAACATAGTATAAATTCCTAATAGAAAATTGCATTTTTAAGTCAAACCATTCTTCCCCTGTCCCTCCCCTCAATACATGAAACAGACTAATATCAAAGAGCTGGAAGAAACCTTGAGTGGCCATCTAAAATATCTTCCTGTCTCCAGACCAGCAAAACCCTGACACATCCAGGTTAATCTGAGACCTGTCTAAAATTCAAGTACTTAAAATGTTCAGAATCAGAAACTTCCTCAGTATGTTCCAAGCTTGGTTTAGTTACTATAATAAACTTATGTCACTAACAGAAAGCTCTGTTACATGCAAATAGCATGCCCCAAAATCTAAAATATGAAATTCTTAGAATATGTACTTCTAAAATTTAGTTTATGTAAACAAGCACGAATTCAAATGCAACAGAGGTAACAAAAATGTATTTTGAGTTATTCTTAATTAGGCAAAGAATGTACTTTACTTTGCCAAAATGATCAATCTGGCCGACTTCAATTAGCTGAGAAATGGAAGAAGCACTAAGAGTAAATTTATTTCTCCTTAATGAAACTCGCATTAATACTGCAGAGAACAGAACAAACAACATGCACATTAATAAACAGTCTCTTATAAGCGATAATTACATGCTATATACCTAGGCTGATAATGTTCAGAGAGAAAAAACTTATTCCTCTATCAGATGAATTGAAGGGATGCCTAAGTATGTGCAAACAAAGCCGCAGGCTTCCAGAGAAACGAAACAGGCCTACAGTCGTCAGGGGGCTTACCAGTAGCCCACACCACTTGTAGATTTCATGGTACCACAGAACTGGTAAGACAAAGTGTGATTTGTTTCTTTTGCCTCTTAACCGAGTTTGTGTGAGTTGTTTCACAAGCAAGCTGTCTGATCAACTATGCTGTTGTTCTCTAGTGCACAGAGCTTCTGAAACTATCTGCAGCAAAGAGCTGCGATTTCAAATCCATCAGAGACCAATGTCTTTGTAAATTGCATGAAAATTAACTACTAACAAAATGAAACTTAAAAAGCATTATTGTTGTATTATATGCAGCAGACAAAACTAGGAGTTTCTGAATGCTTACCTTCAATATCTGTACCTAACTCACCACAGCTGGCATATCCCCACAGATCTCCCTGTGTGTAAATGCACGTAGCCTCCCCAATTATTGGAAACAGCATGGCCCAAAACAGGAAATGTGTATGCTACAGTCCAAAACCCAGTAACTGTACTATTGAAAACTGTGACCTGACCAAACGTGGTCATTTACACAGACTACCATAAGGGGAAACAATTCAACGATACAAGCACTTACCATCTGATATGCCTGCTAGGTACCGACATATGTCATTAATAAGACGCTTAATAGTGTCCCTTATGCCTTATATTTTCTTATCAATGTGAGAAAAATCAAATGTAATTCCTTTATGATCTTACCAAAAAACTATCACTGATAGTCATAATATACTGATACTGTGTTCCCCAAATGTATGCATGAGAAATTAGCACCTACTCTGTCAGGTGATAAAAGAGCCATTTTTATATTGTCGCTTATTAACAACCAATGGGAGAGGGAGCTATTATTCTATTTTACAGATGGAGATGCTGAGGCTTTAAAAAGTAACTGTTACAAAATATACAACTAAAAAGTGAGTACAGATAAAAGGAACCAGGGCCCCCTGGAGAAATGACTGATTTTTACAGCCAGAGCAGGGAAACTACAAGAGCCTGACGCATCGTGGAGTGCCAGACAGAAACTGCTCCCAAATAAAAGGAAGAGGGCATGTCAAAAGGGATATTACTTTGTGCGGGGTATAAATGTCTAACTAGTACATTGTTTTGTACACCTGAAACAAACCAAAAAAAGGGACACAGGAGCCAACTCAAAGCTCCCAATGGCCCCAGGTGGAACAATCTGAGCAACAAAACAGCGTAGCAATAGATTATAAGCCAAAGCACAAAATAAACAAACATGAGTCCATACTGATAAAAGAACATGATTCAATAAATATAAAAAAATAGGTAAATGGGATAAAAGAGACATGTTTTCCTTACAGAAGAATTTTAATAATATACATAAATATGCTCCTCTCCAGGAAAGGAGGTTAATCCTTCCCTCCCAGGATAAATTAGGCTTTGTGACTTGCTTCCAAAGAATAAAGAAATGGGCAAAATAGTAACTTTACAGGGGAAAAGCCTGGCAAACACTACTATAACCACATGATAAAAGTTTAACATCACCGTGATATTTCATGTTGCTACCATGACCCCTGATATGATGTGATGGGAAAGACACTTCATCTCTGTGGTAGCCTTCCGAATCCTAAAAGCCCAGTCTAATTCTAAGAAAACCATCAGACAAATTCAAATTGAGAGGCATTCTATAAAATACCTGACTAGGACTCCTCACGACTGTCAAGGTCATCAAAAACAGGGAAAGTCTGAAGAACTGTCACAGACCAGAGGAGACTAGGGAAGACATGACAACTAAATGCAGCATGGTACCTTGGATTAAAAAGACAAGGATAGTAAGGGGAAAACTGGCAAAACTCAAATAAAGTCTGGAGTTTAGTGAATAGTGATGCACCAATGTTAGTTTCTTAGTTGTGACAAATGTCCCATGATAACGTAAGATGTTAATACTATAAGAGATGGGGGAAACCAGGTGGGAGGGTATAGGGGAACTCTGTAATATATTTTCAACTTTTCTGTAAACAAAAAGTTATTAGGAAAATGGGGGCGGGGCTAAGAGAGAGCCTATGAACCCAGGTTTGTCCATCGTCCACGTCACACAACACTTAGTAAATTACACAGTGAAAAGAGCACTGGACTTGGAGAGTGGAAGCTATTTTCTGCCAACTGATTATCAGTGTTATATTGGGAGGGTCACAAACTGAGTCTTAGTTTCCTCATCTATAATACAGTAAAAATACCTACCTTCGCCCCTCACGGAGTGTTATAAAATTTTAAAATATATATAAAGATAAACCATAAAGCCCTATAAAAGGAAAGGAAAAAGGAAAACTATAAACCTAAGACTGCATACTTACTTACATTGTATACAGAAGTAGCTGTGATTTACTCTTTTAATTAGGAGAGCAGAGAACGGCGTGTGTGTTACAATAGCTGATACTCCCATGAAACTGTTCACTGAAAAAGGGTCTTTCCTCCCATTAAATTGATGGAAGGAAAGAATCTGGATTTCAGGAAGTTTTTCTAAGCTTATTAAAAAGCTTCCTGGAACAAGCCCTCTATTGTGTATTTAATTAGCTACTCATAAAGTCAACCCTCAAACCGCTCTTGCTTCATCATCCAACACGAAATTCCAGCCACATTTTATGAAAGTTGATCACAATTAATCTGATCCTTAAAGTCAACAGGAAGGACCTGATTGATTTTTGATAAACCTTTTCAGACTAATACTTCTGCAATGAAAACTGGCACACCTAAAAACTTACGTAAAGAGCAGCAAGGAAGACAATAAACCCCCATTTCTACTCTCCGAGCCCCAGAAAATGTATTTAATTTGTAAACCATCCTGTAAGGAGGCAGGGAGTACGTCTGTAACTAGGCTTAGAACTGCCAATATTAAACTCTTCTGACCGCTGAGATGCCTTCCCCCCATTCTAAGAAAGAATCCCACCAGGCCCGCTCTCCCAGGCCTGTCTCCTGGCAGCCTGCCCACGGTAAAGCTCGGGCTTACGGCTCTGTGGTGCCCAGGGGCACGATGAGTGCACAGAGGACTGGAAACTAGGATGTAGGATGTCAGGATTCCTGAATTGTCTCTGCCACTGACTAGCAATTTAACTCAGAGCAAATCACTTTTCCTCTGGAGCCCCTCTCTTTTTTATAAAAATAAGTGGGTTGGATTAGATAGTCAGTGAAGTCCCTTTCCAACCTTAAACTTCTGATTTCAATGTAATTCACTACCTCAAGTTATTTTACTTTGTATTCATCACAAGGATCAGGCCCAATGACTATGAAAATTACCAGACTGAAAACCACCAGATGACGACCCCAGAGTCCAATTTCTTGTTACTCAAGTAAGTTTTTAAAAATCCCAAACCAGTCAGAAGCAGTTTAGAAAAAAAAAAATCCCAAATTACCTCAGGAAACCAAGCTTAATTTCTCCTCAGAGATCACTACTTGCAGAAAAGGCTCTTAGGGATCAACTTTGGCCAATTAATGGATCTCGTAGAAAAGTGAATTGTCTGAAGTACAAAATAAAAACCCTGTTTTTGGCCCTGATAAACAGAGCATCTATCTACAAACCAAAAGAACTAGACATTAGGTGACCATGTGACACCAATTTGAAGCATAGCTCCTTGGCTCTGTCTATGTTCAGGAAAGAAACTTCTATTGAAAAAGGAGGTGAGTGAGAGAAAACCCACAACCTAATTTAGATTCACTCTCACCTTTGCCAATATTCTCCAAATTCTTCCCTAATATTTTTATTTTCTCCTGATTCAGAAAACTTTTAATATATAACCTGTGAACCAATCCAAATTGCAAATCCAGCTGTTGTAAACTTTTTTCCACTGCAAATTTGCAAACTTGAATGGACACTTGTTAAGGGAAAAAAGGTAACAAAAAGATTAGCCACAATAATACCCAGACAAAACTCATCTGAAGATCACTTTCTGGAGAAAGCTTGGTATGGGATGCTCACACAATGTCTACACAACCACATACTGATAAATATCTGAACTGAATCTAATAATTGAATACGAAACAAGGAATGCTTTATTTTAACTTAATTTTTCTATGCCTGCTCTCTACTTTAGATGGATTAGAATGGATTAGCATCCTTTAGGGAAAAACCAGTCAAAGCTAGCCTTATGGGAAAGCTACTGAACACACACACCCTCCCTGCCAACCCCAGTGAGGCATTACACGTGAACCTTACACTGTCATGGTGCCATGTGACGACACTTACACAACACTTCTGCCAGCTCTTAAAGCCATCACAGCGATCATTTCACAAAACAAAGTGCCTTGCTCTCCTATGGGAAGAGATGGTAATCCTAGAGGTTTACCTGTTTAAGACAACTGCTGTGTATCTTCTTTCCACAAAAATAATTCCACATAAAATATTGGTAAATGGAGAAGGAAAATTTGTCTCTGGCTTCTCCTTTTCTTCAATTTCTTCATCCTCATCATCATCCTCAGAATCACTCCAAGACACGTAATTATCCTGATTCCTGTTATTGTACCACTCAACGCTTTCAAACTGCTGTCGCTCATATGGTTTGTATTTGCGTAGGATTTCCAGCAGTTTGATGACCTTAGGAGTTACAAATTTCAGGTCAAGGGAGGCAGGTGAGAAGTGCTCTTCACATAGTGCATGGATTTTCCGTAGGAAAGTGTCTGTAAACAATAGAAATTTCCTGTGCAGCTCCTCTTGTTCGTGTTTGATGTATTTCTGCAGTTCTCTTACCATCATCCCAGCTACTTTATCTGCACACCAGGGTCCCAGAACTACCAACACCGCACGACAGTCTGACAGTATCTACAAAAAAATGCAAGAGCCAAACGCTGAATGGTGATCATGTGGCATTTTCCGATGGGGTTTCAGCTGTCTTCAGTCTGCCCCTTCAAAATAAATTTACCCCACCAATATAACCCCTAGGGTTAATTCCCCAAGGTTTGGGGGAGGGCCAGTGGTCTGTCTGTTCAAGTTCTACCTTTTCATATACCGGGGGTGCCAAAAAAAATGTATACACATGATTTGTATTCATCTTTTGTTATCAGTATATATTGAGTATTACAATTTTAATACAGGTTTTTTTCTTTCTTAAAATGTGTATACATTTGTTTGGCACCCTCTGTATATGTCCAGAACCATCCTTTTATTTTCCCCAGCAAAAAATTATCAAATGATAGAAATTAAAAGACGCCATTGTATAAAGTTAATAAAACTTAATTTTAGATCTGTGATTAGTTAGAAGTACAACTGAGTCATTTACTGTCAGGTAACTAGGAAAGGAATTATACAGCTGAGTCATTTTATAAGTCATTTTATTTTAGGTATCAAAGAGCAAGACAATTTTCCTTTAACTTTACGCCCACACCTTACAACCCCGGCTCAGAACAGAATGGAAATCCATAGCTGGGCTATAACTAAGGAATCTTCTGCAGGCAAATGAAAGACACACTGGGTTGAACATGGACTTAAGAAAAATTCAAGGGCTGAGAAGTGTGTGGGTGTCGCTGCTTCAGAAAAACTCAGGAGGAGAGAAATTGAGATGCAGATTCAACGCAGTGTGAACAGTCACAAGGGTTGCCAATTCCTAGGACAAAGGTTAAGTCTCAGTGCAGCAGGATAACTAAGGGCTTGTCCATCTCAGCCGCGGAACCCCACCCTCAGATGTGCATGGCAACAAGTTCCAGGGGGTCAGGGTGCACACTTCTGAGAACCACTATCCTAAGGGATCTCTTCTCAAAGCTGGATCGCACTCAGGGCTGACAGGCTCAGACCCAGTTACACACCAGGAAGCAGCAGCAGAATTCCTTTCGCCCCACGGTGTGAGCAGGAACTAACTCATCTGACCAAGAAATGAAAAAACTGGACTCACTTCTTTTATTTCAATAACCATGACATGAATCCTAACTCATCTCTTAAAATCAGGGAGGTCCATACTTAATAATAGAAATGTCGGTCAGGTAATAGTAACCTCAACCCAATATATGTTCAATGAAGACTGTCCAAATAGATAAGGAGGTAAGGCCATAAGCTAACATGTATAGAAAATAGCCTCATTAGAAGAATATGTTCACTTCAATATTAAAAATAAACAGGAACCTTTTATTATACATCCTATACTTACTTTGTATATGCTTACCTGTTTAGAAATTAAAGTAGAATCTCTTTCTTTCGAATGTACAGATATGTTACAGTCATTGATAAAATTAAGTGCTTCTTCTAATTCCATCAGCAGTCTCTCATAAAGCCCACTTCTGTCCGTAAATGGTCCACAGTCCACCACAATCTCACATGGCTGAGAAGTGTATCTTGAACATCAGAAACAAAAGTTGTCGACACTACAATCAATTCACTACAGAATTATGAGCCATTACACATCTAAACCAGAAAAGAAACCTCTATGTTTGGTTTGTACGCCCACTCGGGATAACAGGCTCACAACGAACCTTCCTGACATGGCGCTTGCTTTGCTGATACTCTGTTTGCCTGTTGGGGCTCAAGGAATAACTGCAGAAGGCTGACGGTCAAAGAATTTTGTGATTGCATAATTATCTCAAGTTTTATATTTTATATTTTAGGTTTAGACTTTTATGCTTGCCCCCTTAGGAACAATGTTGGTCAAAATACCCAAGAAACTCAATAGTGATTACTCCTCAGAAGCAGAAGTCAGGGGTGGGGGTGGAGCGAGGCGGTGGGGAGATCACGGGGAAGTGTTATCATTTAATTTATCCATTTCCATACTATTTGAAACTTTTAGCATTTGTAAATGTCAATTTTATTTTTCATGTGTTTTTAACATATCCTAATTAAGAAAAGCTCCCCCCAACTTTCAATTAATTATGATATAATTCCTTGGCTCTTTCATGCCTTTCATAAAATACGACAACCAGAATGGCACATAATATTCTAAAAGCACATACAATGATGAATTCAGGAAAAGAAATACAGTAAAGACATACTTAAATACTACAGTTTTCATTATTCTCAACCAGAATTTATACTTAACCAAAGAATCATATTTAGAGAACTAGGTAATGCCAAATTCAACACATTAGTGATCGGTTTTACTGAGATGCTCTAAGACCTTCACTTCGGCAGATGTCAGTGGTACAGGCCCACCATCCTCATTCAGGCCCAATAAAAGCAAAAGTACAGCCTGTTGCTGCTACATCACAGGACACTCTGGGTCAGGAAGTCAGAAAGGGCATGTCCTAAAGGTCATGACGTCTGTATTTCATAGGCATTCGGACGCCTAATTTCCACGACCCTCAAATGTTACCTTTTCCTCTCATTCTTCAAAGAGAATTTTCTCCAAATTCAACTAAATGACAGGCACACTGCAAGGTGTTTTCCATGTATTAATGTAATTAATCATCAAAGAATCCCCTGACTGCCAATGTCATTTTGGGGACAGTAAATGACTCACTTTAAGGCACGCAGCTTACAATTAGTGGAGTGAGTATTCAAAACCCACGTCTGACTTAACTCCTGAGAAATCACTCTTCTCTATTTATTATTAATATCTATTCCAAGAACCACCACTAAGTAATCTCTAGCCTTCTTAAAGAATACATCTACCAAGGATATAAACGTATTTTAACATGAATTGAATTAGATTTATTTAAAAACCTCATTTATACAGGCTCCCGTCCACCAACTTAAACAAAAAAGAGACAGTGTGTGTTTGTGTGACTGTGAGTTAATGAAACTCAAAATAGCAACCTCCTCAAAAAGAGACAAACCTAGAAATTATAAACATGTTTCTCAGAAAATTCACACCCATTTTCAAAAGTACAGGGTGTTTCCAATCATTTTAAAGCATATTGTAAAACTGAATTCTCTTCATAATGTTCTTTCAAACCACCATGTGGGACATTTAGGTCAGAACGACAAAGCACACACACGGACAGAAAAGAAGACAAATGTACAGTCCAAGCTCCCTGCCCTTGCCGCTATCAGCAAATACGAAGGGCCCGCATTTATGCAATATGCTCTCTCAAGGCAGAAACACCTCCATCTGCTACTCTCTGTGGCAACAAGGTTAGATCTTTGCCTTCACTGTCCTGATGAAGAACTGTTAGTCTTACTCATTCCTTTTAACAGCCATTTGTTCACTTAATAGGTACTATCTGCAAGGCTCCAACAAAGATACTGAAGGCTTAAAATCAGTTACAGCTCATCTCATCACAGCCACGTTATCTGAAGTGCATACCTGTCTAAAACCACCAAGTCAGTTGCAGTTTCAGCATTACTCTTAAGAATTTTCTCCAGTTTCTGAATCTTCTCTTCCAATTCCTCTGGATCACATTTCCCATTTAAAATGGAAGCAGTTAGTCCCAAAATACGAGGGCATGATGGACAACTTTCACAGAGCTAAAATAATAAAAGATACTGACAGTAAAAAATTCATTTTGCAAGGCCATAAAAAGAGACATCACCATATTAAAACACGTCAAAAAGACTAAAGAATACTAAAAATATTACTTATGGTATTATAGCTTGTTTAAAAGATCCTTTTATCAAAAAGGCATATTTAAATACACTATGACATTATCCAATTCACTTGACAGAGTAATTCATTTATTAATATTGTTTAAAATTTTATTACAGATATAGATAATTTATTATAGTTTAATATTCAAGATTATAGATATAAATTAACATTAATTTTATATTCATTCATTCATACACTGGAACCAAGTTCCCAAAACTGGTAACTAATGTTATTGTTTTGATATATAAAAACACAGCTTATACTCAGTAATTTGACATGAATTATTAAGACTAATAAAATCTGAAAACTTACCTTCATAATTTCTCGGTAGGGATGGTCTAGGATTGCAAGGTGACACTCATCAAACACCAAAAGGTTAATGTCTGATAGTGATAAGTAACCATTTTTCAAAACATTCAAGGCGACATAGCAAGTCATAACGAGAACCTAAAATAAAACCGACATCAAGATACAAACGTGCCATTCACCTGCCGATACACTTATATGAAAGGAGATTATGGTGCCATTGTACATATTTGAAGACTAAGAAATCCCTTAGTCAAAATTAAAACAAAAATTCTAAATGTATGGAAGCTCATACTTTGGAACCAAGTAGAATTAGGAAAACATAAAACAGATTAAGAGAAAAAATTCTCGATAATGGAGACCATGTTTTTATGATAAATCTATTAAATCTATTTCAGTGTTCAGGTTCCTACAGTCGTATTTTGACAGCTGAGACCTGTCAATTTAAATCAAAAAAAAAATTCACACTATTTTTTCCCTTTTTTTCTGTTGAACTGATAAGGTTTCTGGAAGATGATACAAACTAAATGTTCTTTTTGTAGCTTACCATTCTGTGGACCTTTATATGCTTTTTTAACAAGGACTTAACCCAATATGAGAGGCATACTAGGGACTACAGACGCTTACGGTTAGTTAGGAGGCATCTCTTAACCATTTCAGATCCGCCAACACCAATACACAAGCCCCCAAAGCATGCTGGCTACATGGAAACGTGAAGTTAGAGGAAGTCTCTGGCAAGGACCCAGAGACCTCAACCAAGACATTATCTGCAGTTTCAAGACACTTAAGAGTAAATTTTCTCAAAGCATGTTATCTGCAAGTTGGAAATAGGTAGTAGGAATTTGTGCTTTTCAAGCACATAAGTCACACTATAAAGCTGTTTCTTTCCTATGAAGTAAAACAACACAAATTAGCAATTTAGGTGGTTTTAGGATGAAACTCACAGTGAGAAAGCGTACATCAGGGTTAGTTTCTAGATGACAAAGTACAGGAAAGTAAGAGTTTTCAAACCTAACTCAGACAACCAAGGCAACTGGTCATCTCATAAATCAAGTCAAGAACTTGTAGGGATTTATAGAATGAAAGTCTCCACAAGTCTTACCTGGTGCTTAGCAAACTCTTGGTTCCATTTCTCTTTTGTCCAAGATGCATTTACTTCTAGGTTTGAGTATTCCCCAACCTTGAGATCTGAATGAGTTCTGACAGCTGACACTTGTTGAGCAACCTGGTTTGCTGATTACAAATATAAATTCCATGTAAATATGAGAAATCTTACTTAGCTGGCCCTCTGAACTACTGAGTAAGACAGTTACGGAATCCCTCATTATTATATATTATACCTGACCACCTATTTGTTAGATAGCCCACTTAAAATCACATTTCCAAGGTTATATCTTCCAAAATGTATTTGTCAGACTCACCACCCTGCCTTCTGTCATTCACTTCAGAGAACCTTTTATCACCTTCCTTCTTTATAGCTGATTTCCCCCAAGCTAAGAACATAATTTCTAGGCTGGAATGGTAACTATTCCACATCTACCCCTCCTGTTTTCTTCCATAAAATTAGATTGTTTCACCAAGAAACAAGACAGGCTAGTGTATGTACTTAAAGCACATAATAGCACCACATGCTGAGACAATCGAAAAAAAAAAAGGAGAGGAGTGACATGGTTATACTGGTACCCTCACAGCTCAGCTTCACATTTTGTACTTTTTATTTTAATATATAATCCCAAACACGGAAAAACCAGTATTTTAAACTATTAAGGAGCATCAACTTTCTTTCTACAGCTGAGGTAGCAAAATCATCAATCAAAAAGTTACCTATCTCATAATCAAGCACCTTTTGACACACTCTGTGAAGCTAAAACATCAAAAACAAAAAGAACTGTAACAACTTAGATTATGTTCCAAAAGTCATCCATTCAAAAGCAATGCAGAATCAGAATTAAATGCAATTACACTGAGGAGAAAAGCTAACGTTTCACACCAGTGAAATAAAATGACTACTAACATTTAAGAGAAATACTATATACATAAAGTTAAGAAATTAGACAAAGTTGTTATATTTCTGCTATCAGAGCTTCCACAGGACATTACGCATCACACTTGCTACACTCGCAATAATTTAACCTAATGCCCACAGAGAAAAACGTGCTCAACCATAAAATCCCAAATAGTCTCCTCCACGAAATCTGTAAAATAATTTTTTATTACCAGAGTTGACCAAGAACACCGTCCTCTTCCCATGTGTGCTGAAGTCTCCCCTGATCTGATAGGACAGCTCTTTAGTGAGTAGTACTGCAATAAACGTCTTCCCTGAGCCAGTGTTCAAACACACTATGGTATTATGATCCAGAGCTGCTTCAAGCAGTTCGACCTGGAAATACAGTGGAAAAGAAGATTACACACTTCTCATTGAAGTACAAAAGTTAGAAAATTGGATTTTGTTTGAATTCAGGAAATTTCAGTTTTCTAAAATTTTCCTCCAATAAGTTTGCCAAAAACGATACTTTCTACATCTTTATATGAGAATCATCAGAGGCATTAAAATGCCTGTTATATATAGCTGTGCTGCGTAAACATATGTTGAAACACATTTACAGTTTAAGAACGATTTTTGCACAGAAAGAATACTTCTCTAAAATTACACGAATGACACAATTTACAGTAACTGTGATTCTGCCAGTTCATGGCTGTTCAAACCCATCTCCATTCTAACCCAGCTCATGAGGACAGACACATCCAAATGGCTGTTAAGGAACAACGGGGTTTTCAGAGGGGCAAAAATACGGAACTTCACAAATAAAACTATCAAACCAATTATCCAGCAGATGTTAGAAAGGAAAAGGACTATTAAGAACAAAGTATTTGGAATGAGAAAATTAATCAGAAGAGGAAAGCTTGAAAAGGTAAATGAGCTTTATAAGTTGTGTCAACTATATGCTAATATATTCCATTTTAGTGAAAATGCTCCAGTATTAGTGTTCTCATTAGTACCTGATATTTTCTTGGCGTATAAATGTTATCATGAATTGCTTCTTGTTGCCATGGCAGTCCAAAGAAAGGACCCATTGGTGAGGAAGCAGGGGTCATGAGCTGCAGGCCTGCCATGCTGAGGGGTTGCAAAGCAGGGCTTTTCATTCATCCAGTGTTTCTTTCATTGCATTTTTGTTCTAGCACAGCTTACTACAAAAGGGAAAAAGAATACCATTACACTCCATGCGGGGTTAAAACCAAAGAAAGCACAGACACAAGAGAAACATCAGAGTATCATTCCTAAGGGCCTTTCCAAACTCTTCCTGTAATTGTTTTAGCTTTTTCTTGATCTAAGAGGATCGTTTTAAAAGTCAAGCATTCCATACTCTCCAACCCAGCAACCCTCCACCTAGAAACTTGTCTAAAAGAATCAGAAACTACTCGTATACGAAGACATAAGTACAAGAACATTGATTGCTGCATTACTACTAACAAGAAATAACTTTTAAATGTATTAATAAAAAAATTAGCTAAGTAAATTATGGTATAGCTATATAATGGAATACTTTGAATCCATTACGATAATATATACGAATATCTGTATTTACCTACATAGAACTGTGTCCGTAATACACCTTTAAAAGGAAATATGTATAGTATGATGCTTTTTAAATATATGTATATATAAAACATGTATATATATATATACATAAATAAATTTCAAATACTATTTGTCAAGCCTATGATGCTATTATTGATAAAATAATGGACAACATGCAGAAGGTTCTTAGCACTGTGCCTACACGTAGGATTCAAATGCCTGCCAACATTTAGTCTCTTCTCCAAAAGACCAAAAACACAGGCCTTTTTCTCAACAACCAAGCACAGATGATCAGCTATCTAAATATGTATCTTTAAAATATACATAGCGTAGATAAATTAAAACACAGCACACCATTCTGTGAAATGCAAGTTTTGTCATGGTATCTATACACTATTCTGTATTTCATGTATTCTTTCCCAAAGATAAATGTGATTATGTAAAATGACAAAATTAAAACTGGGTCCATCTAAAATCCCTAACCTGCAGAGAGAGGGTTAAGGTTTGAAATCTCTACGTGGAAGTCCCCATCAGCTTTCCTGACTGTCAGCAGAATTCACTTGCTGGTAAAAGGGAATTTTCTCCCTGTGCTGCTGTGGAGTGCTCACTGTTATTACTCTATGAAACAGGAAAGAAAGAACACCGCTCTTTGTTCCCTGACAACAGAAACTCTGAATCCCCTGACAAATTAATTTATAACCATGGGACAACACAGTGACTTAAGTTGTTGCATCTAATGCAACAAGAAGTCTCAAGTGTAGTCCTTTTTCATGCACAGGCACGACACCAAATTCGGATTCCAGAGATTAATTCAGGTGACCAGAATTCACCATCCAACTATATAAATGTGATCTCTGCAGGAGTCAAGGACCTCAGCAAGGCAGGCGCATCTGTGGGCCAGGCTGTACAACCGTTCTCATCACCTTTCTTGGAGGAAGATGACAAGCAAAGCCAGCTTCGGAGTACAGTATGAAAATCTACCAAGTCCTTAGTTTTGCTGGATCATTTCCCCAGGAACCACAGACTCAACAGCCATTCCCTTCACCCCACACGAAGTGTTCACTCTTCTCAATCCTGCTGGCCCACAGGATGCACTCCCTCAGGTTCACCATTCAAGCCTGTCACTCAACACAGTTGTCAAGAACCCGAAATAAGAACCTATTTCACCTAATTCCCTGAGATCCACCGGATCACTGAAGGCCCAAGGCTGAGACATGCAGGCACTTCCCACCTGGCCACCTTCACGTGAGCCCTCTATCCGTCTCCTTCCTTCCTAGAGGCTGCTTCCGATCTAGGATCATTTATCCTTAAGCCTGACCCCTCATTTCTCACCCAACCCAAATGCTAACCTAAGATCAATCATACATGGTAGAAGGTGTCAAGAAATCAGGCTAAACCCTGGTGGTAGATGGGAAAAAAAGAAAAGGGCAACAGTGTAACTTCCCAAGTACACCTTCGTCCACCTCCAGAGACCATGTATAGCCAGGAACCAGAAGCACCCATTCTCCTTACCACTGTCACATGTCACCATTTCTTCTCAGACAGATGATGTTAGTCATAATTAACAACGCCAGAAAAAACTGTCTAAAAAATAATGATCTATTTTTTAAAAGAGAGAACTGTAGTCTTCAAAAATATATCAGAAAATACAAAGAAAAACTATGAAAGCATTCCAGATTAAAGAAGACTATATAAAGAGACATGACGACTCAGTGCAGAAACTAACGTCAGACTGCACCCTGTACTGCAGAACAATGCCACCAAGGACATTCTGAAGCCCACTGAGAAAATCAGAAAACAGCATTGTTCAGTTCACTAAGTTCTAACTGCAGTACGGCTATGAGCTATGTAAGAGAAGAGCCTTACTCTTGGGAAATCCACACTGAAGTGGTAAAGGGCCATGATGTATGCAGCTTATTCTCAAGTGGTTCAGAAAAACAAACTACGTGCAGTGCAGATATACAGAGAGAGAGTGTGTGTGTGTGCAACTGATAAAGCAAATGGGGCAAAAGGGGTAAAGCACATTATTCTTTGTTCCATTCTTAATCTTGCATCTTTTCTGTAAGACTGAGGCTGTTTCCAAACAAAGAGTTTTAAAAAGTAAGTACGACCAACGAGATGAGGCGTTCCTTGAATATGTCTCACACGTATCTGTATCACACACTGCACCAAACCACACCAGGACATGGCAAACAAACGATGCAGGTTTATGGAATGAAAACTACGTCCACGTGAGTGACATAAAAACCTTCCAACAGCCTCGTTGCCTTTCAGAAGTATTATCATGTTGCACGCATTCAGAGAGCAAGACACACACCTTATCCTTTTACGGACACCAATGCTCCGTCAGAACAAGCTGTCTGTCTCATTCTCTGCAGCTCTTACATTTCCTGATACAATGTCCCATACATACAGTTAAATAAATATCCGATGCACTGAATCAGAGATTCATGATGTCCACACAGTAACATACAGAACACATCACAGACAGTTCAAGAGATATTTCTATTTGGTTTGGAAATCCACAGCCACCCACTCCTACCCTCCTCGCGGGTGGCGCAGGAGACAGAGAGGCTTTGCAAGGAAAGGGAGGACAGCAATTTAAACCTCCCCACTTTATTTTCCATAATGTCATAATATAAAATTAATTTTCCTTCATTTAGTATACAGTGGCTGGCCCCAGTAACGTACTTCCTATTTAGGGAAATCAAACTCAAGATTTAAAAATTCAACAGGTAATCCAATAATGTGAAAACAGAAAAACCTATAATTTTGCCAATTCTTACTTTCTCTGGCATGTTGAAACAGATTTTTTTCCCTTAACTTGGCCTTAATGAAAAGCTCTGAATCCCTGAAGGTAAGTAAAGTTCTACAGTTTCACAGATGAACTGACTACAGTTAACTGCTTTAGTAGCGCCAACAGTAACTCTACGTGACTTTTTCAATCACAGATTTTAAATTTCTGGTCAAACAACTTACACTCATAAAACTGGTGAGGTTGTTTCATAGCTTGCATATATTATTCACTTAGAAATAACTTCGTAAAACACACGAACGAACTATTTTCCTCTTTCCACATAGGATAAATTGCTGATTTACCGTTTTAATGTTGGACATCCCTGTGTTGCTGTTGTCTGAACTGCATTTTGACATTGTGATAGCAGTTTATTGGAAAAATCACAGCATGCCCAAGCTTCTGCTCTAAAAATAAATGCAAAAATAGCCAGCTTTAAGATTCCTGTACTTAAAGTGAATGCAAACACATCTATAAGAGAGTCCTATTGATATGAAGAGTTGAATAAAAGGCCATTATTTTTGTATTAAATTTTAAACAAAAGACATTTGGGTTATTTTAGGATACTAAGTGTTATCTAAAACAAAGAACAAGAGAGTGTATTGCAACAATAGCGTGCCTAATTTCTAGAGATCTGGGAGGAAAAAAAAGAGAAAAGTTCAAGAAAAGATTTCAAAACAAATACAAGGAAATGAAACAAATAAATCCTAGATAGGGATTAGGAAAATTAAAAAGCATAAAAATAAAAGGATAAGTATTATTTCCTAAATTCACACACACACACACACACACACACATACACACACACAAATAATGAAGATGAGTCACCAGAAGAGGTGACTTGGTTGAAAAATCCAAATCACCTGGTAATAAGTCTTCAATACGTGTATAAAATGTATGAGCAATTTCAATTTCTCAAAATGAAATTAAAAACACAAACTCAAAGAACAGTTAAATCCACACTATAAACTCTTATAGAATTCAGTTACCACAGTTCTGAAACACAGAAAAAAAGAATTCAGGACCACAGTTCAACAATGTTAATATTGTGGAGAAATGTGAATTTAGGGGAGGTTCTCTTAATAGAGATTATAAACCAAAAACTAAGGAAGCATAAAGTACTGAGATGAAAGGCTTAATTTAATCAACAAGTGTTGATTTTGTTAGACATGACACCAGATTCCACTTACGCTCATTAACTTACTGCAATGCTTCTACTGGCACAAGCTCAGAAAGAACAAAGCGACAGTGGTCTCTTTTCACTTCTCTAAGTCCAGGCTAGTTGTTTACAGAACATTCCTGTGGAGGTTCAACTGTCTCATTTCATACACAAATTTCTTTGGCTAATAAGTTAACAAAGCAGAATGGGGAAACCTTAACACTATTTAAGTAGGTATATATTTACCTCAAAATGCTGATTCTAAGTTCTTTCAGTTTCCAAGTCTGTATTAATTCATACCCTAGGTAACCTAAAAGCAATCAGAGAGAATATTTTAGAACAAACAACTCATTTTTAAAAGCCAACTTTAAGAAATTTCCTACTTAACCAAATTTTTATATTTAACTTATCAGAGTAAGATCCCTGGTAAAATAATTTATCTTTTGGGAGTCAAGAAAACAGCACGTATCTGAAAGAGCTGCCCTTTAAAATTTGTTATGTATTATTTTCTAATACAATTGAAAAATGTTAAAAGTTGTTAGTACAATCCAGTAGACATAAGGGAGAACTCTTGGCAGTAAATTACATTCCCCCCCCAGTAAAATCTGGCTTTAAAAACACTTAAACACCACGGTAAAGTTAGTATCATGCTTTACAGAAGCATCCAAGCGTCTCCCTATCTATCAGTTTGTTGGTTCGTGTTTTCTGAAGATACCTCGTACTCTGACTTTTAATTCCATATGTACTGCCACCAAGTTAGACGCAAACCATCGCAGGCCACATTTTTTCTAATTCACATTCACCTCTTTTCTAGAAGCGCCATAACCAAAATAATAAGCTGATAATCCTTTACAATTCATTGCAACTCCACTATTTACAAAATTACTGATCTTATCCAAATCATTTCCCTAGATAATTCTGTATAGAGGCATTAGAAAGTTAACATGCCAAGTACAATGACAACTCATTTTAAATTCATAATACAGAGCCAATAGGGCACATTCTCTCATTTTGATGACCACGACTTAAATTACAAACAAGCACACTCCTGCTTGATAGGCCCTTTTAAGATAACGCTGAAAAAGATATTCCACATAGCAGATATAATGTCAAGTTTTAGTATAAACTAACAAACTTAACCCACATTAGCATCTAACCCAGTACATGGCTGTCCCCTTTCACACAAAGGCCTGTAACAACAGACGTAGCTAACCCTTTTGGTCTGAAGTTGAAAGGCACCTAGAGCTTCCTGGTGCACATTTTCAAAATTGGTAACAGAAAACTTCCAACTCATTCATGTTGTTGTAATGTGTCACAGATTCTGACACTATTTTTACAAATATTACTGACCTGACTTCATTCCTACTCTTGTGAAGTCCAAAATGCACAACTACCATAAAGTCCCATAGTGAACAAAAGAAAAAACATGAACACTGTAACCTTAAAACACGGCCAAAAGTGCTTCTGTAAGCTAACGTATAAAACTGAGAAATGTTTGAAGAGCTTTTAGTTCCCGGTATTTGACGAGAAAAAAGTTGAGATGTTCTAAATTAAAATTACAGCAGCTAGAGAGGGAAATAGGAAGAAGTTAGCCTGTGAGTAGCTGAGCAGCTCTGACCAAAGGCTGCTCCTTCTCCTGTGTATGCTGGAATTTCGGATTCACTTCCAGGTGGCTATTTCCCCAATTATTCTAAAGAGAGAAGAGCCAGGCGCCTTCAAACCCCAGGAGCCTGCACTTCATATCCACACATGAACTACCCCGACTTGCCTACCTAGCCAGGGAAGCACACACTTCTTCCTTGGACTCTGCTACCCCAGAAGCCCCACTTCACCTTCTCCCATCCCCTTTGTCTGCAGCTAATATAAATTCTTCCTGAATGGCTTCCACCTTTCTCCCACGACCTCATGTATAAAAACGCTGTAAAACTCCCGGACAATGGACATGCTTTCTTTTCTTTTCTTATTTTTTTTTTTTTTTTTTTTAGCAAATAATCATTTTAATCTACATAAGCATAATTCATGCCCAAATGTATTAAGTTCTATGAGAGTTTTGGACTTCGTAACATTTCTTATTTTTCATTTTCTTTGTGAGCTCTGCATTACCTCAAAAAGTTATCCTTTAATGGGTTCAATTAGCGTAAGTAATCGAATTCCGTGATACCTATTTAATAAAGTACAATATATAATCAACATTCACCTAGAATTGTCAAACTGTTCATGAAAACCTAAAAAAATCTCCAAAACAATCAAGCTATTTTATTTAACATGTAATATAGATAGCTATCATAAAGCAAAGCTTAAATCGGTTTCTGATACTCTAATGCATTTCCATAAGCCTTTTAATCTATAATTTTACAGTATTCCATCAGGGAGGCCAGATATGTATTTAATTTCTCTTTATATGTAATTAAAGATTGTAAGAGGGTGTAGCTATAATTCAGATACAATTTAGTCATAACATCATACCAAGATTTTATAAATAATAAAGAGATATTTAACATTATTGTTTAGTTTTATAAAATGGTAAATTTTAACCAAATTGATACCTCTATACTTTTGTTTCTTATACTCTTAAATCATACTGCTTGGCAAGTAATATAGGTATTGATATCGTTTTTTTATTTCAATAAGTTGTAAACAAATTCTAATTTGTTAATCAATGCACATATTCCTCTTTACTTACTACACTACCTCATAATTAAACCTCCCACAGAAAGTAACCGTCCCGAGTGGAAAAAATCTTGCAGAGCTTTATCTCTTCTTTAAAGATTTTCAAGTATCATAGGAACACAAACTCATGAAAAAACTAATTAAAATTTTGACATTCCATCTTGCTTTACTAATTATGGAATAGAAGGAAGTGAACAAATGCTACTTTATGTTTCTTGGCTTAACATAATATTATACTAAGAAATACTGTAACTGTGTATGAGCTATTTTCTAGTTTCTTCAAGTATAGGACACAACCAAGGGAGAAGAAATGAATAATCAATCTTAGGTAACTCAAAAGGAAAATGGGAGGCACAAAAAGATAAAATGACTTTGGCTTTTAAGAACCTACTGTTGACCCTGAAATACCAGATTCAACAGTAACAACATTAACAGAACGAGAGATTACAGCAGCAAGCCGCCACATCACCACATAGTAAGAATTCTGAAATAGGCAATCACTTTTTATTCCCTCTCAACGTACTCTGTTTTATCTTCTCTTTGTTTTTGCTGGGTTTTGGTTGCAGGCAATTCAAGGCTTGCCCTTTTGCAAAGGTCCAGCTTTTCTCATGGTGATCTCAATCTCTGCTGCAGTCGTAGTTACCTAACTTCACTTTACATCAATCACACCCCATAATTTCACATTTTGATGCAATTCCTTCTCTCCTTCAAATACAATGTGCACACTTAACAATGTACTATTTGCTACGACTTGACTAAGTTCTGGAAGTGAATTCTTAGCATACACTGAAATGGTGACTTCACCCCCAGGCTGATGCCAGTCATGTCTACATGGAACAACTTTCTTCCCAGTATCCTTTGCAGTCCACACGTTTCCCTGTTGTACAGCCCTCTTGGGCTAAAAATGTATTAAAATCAGAAGTTTTTCTTCTACAGCAGCTCCAGTATTTCATCCCTTCATGGAAAATAGGTACTCCAGAATGATATACACAGACTTCTAGACTCTGTGGACCCTGATATGTCTTTGAAGACCCTCCATTTCCACATGAGGTCCCAGTCTTAATTTCATCACTGTCTTCTTCTTTCTTATATTTTCTTCATTACCTGATGATAGTTTAAGTTTATCAAGTGCTTGTTTTAGGGAGGCAGATACTTTTAATTCCAAGTTTGTCACTGGTTCATCTGGGCTTGGCCTCTTTATTGCTTCTACTGGTTTAGGGGCTTGAATGATGTGCTCCTGAAATTTGGGTTTCAACTCAGACAGTTCTTTCTTCTCAGTAGTCTTGACTTCAGGTTTGACGAGCTCAGGTGGCTTTTCACTATTATGTCTACCTTTTGCACAGCCTACAGTGCTTAAAAAATCAGAAAAATCAGTTGTTCTCCTCTTACAGCAAGACCAAGCCATCGGACTTGATCTCGAGATGGAAGCGCTGGCCGCAGCCCCGGTTGTAACACAGCAGGGCCATGTCTTTCCCCACTGGTGCTGGTCTGGCCCAAAAGCCGGCAACCGCAAGACGGTGCGATGCAACCACCAGTCCGAAGGCTGGGGCGGCTTCCGGCTTCCGGCAACGACCCTTTCTTTTCTATCTAGCCCTGTTGCTGGTGGTTTAGACACCATGCCCCACGACCGGTCTTCTTTCTTGTGAACAATGGCTAATAAACACTTTCTTTTAAAAAGACTTCTAGCCACCGAAGTTAAATTTTTTTTGTTTAACCTAATAGACGATCCAAGGCATTATTTTAACTCCAACCAAGCCTAAATTGCTCAACGCACCCTTGGCTCCAAATACAAAGTAACAGCTTTATATGGTTGTTTATATGCTTGTTGGTATAAGAGGAAATTAGAAACAAAAGGCTTAATTCTGCCAGTCAAAAGTAAAGGGAAGAGACTCCTTCTCCATCCCTTTTTTACAGAATTCTTTCTCAACTCTTTTCAAATGTATGTGAATCTTTTTAAAAACTAAATAAACCTCTAGCCCATCTCACTTCTCAGGAATGTTTTTCTAAGGACCAGAGAGCCATCTCTGAAATGTAATCAAGAAAGATAATGCCCAATATCCAAGTTTCCTAGGAAGAGATGGGCGGAACTTGTCACCTGACTCTAAATGGCAAAGCTCACCATCAGTCATAAAGATACAAGAAAATTAGCAATGTTATCTTGAAAACATGGATGTAATGGGTTGTAACCACTTAGCTATATAAAAGAATAAATATATAAAAGCTTTCTTTCTGTCTTTGCCATCTCCTTAGGGCTACCCTGTGATGCCCATCACATTCTGGGTTTAATGTTTACTCAATAATAAAACTTTTCTTTCCTTCTACCTTTGTAGAGAGATTTTCTGGGTTGGGAGGAGATTTTGTTTTTAATTATATTTCCCCAACACTGGCTTTAAAAAAAAAAAAAAAAAAGTCCAATTCTCAAGTAGTATTCCTGCCAAATAACAAAATTCCATTTTTTGGAACTTAAATACCAGAGAAACCCTAAAATATACTGCCCAATTATACTGAGGAAAGGAGTTTTAAAAATAAAGATGGAGCTAAGTGGGCAAACACTTAGCTGTATTAAAAAGAAATCTGCACATCAGAAGGATCCAAGTTGTTAAAAACGACTCCCACCAACCTCCCTTTTCAAAATTAAAGCTAGATACAGTCTCAACTGGTTTAAGCCACCTTCCTAAGTCAAATTAATGTCTCGCCTTTTAACACTTTCTCTGTGACTCCCTGCTCACACAGGCCCTCTGAAGGCAGGAGGGGCACCGAGTGAAGGCCACTCAGGGGACTTAGAAAGCAAAGTCTTTTTTTTTTTTTTTAAAGTCTCTTTCATTTAAAACCATCTGAATGCCAGCAAGGGTCCAGCGTCAGGAAGACCAAGGCTTATCAGACTCCACTACCACTCTCTACCGTCAGTGATTTCCTTGCCTGGAACACCTGACTCTTAAGAGGATTAAATAAGATCATGAATGTATACTAAGCTTGGTGGAGAAAAGGTACTTGCAACACAGAAAATTCTCATTAAATGGTAATTTTTTTTTAAAAACTACACTACCATTTCTATCTAGAGCCATGTTTTCAAACAATTCTTAAGACTATAATGAATTCCTTAAAGAAAACCTGAAATGTTTTATTAATCCTAAAATTCAGCATAGAAAATATATTCTCATATAAATTTAAAGTATACAAGATTTTTTATACAGTATTTTAACCAGATGAAATGAAAAACCACAAACTCCGAACTACCCAGTCATTATGAATTTACAGTAGGATGAAATCCAAATTTAAATCATGAAATATGGTATGTAATATTAAATAAAATTAAATGGCTTTGTGTCCATTAGTTCTCTTGAAGAGCAAAAAACCAAAAAATACGATATGCCATTTCTGTTTGGCTCCACAGACTGAAAACATTACTTAACTGTTTCTTAGGCAATGAAAATAAGGATTTCTCCCAAGGATTTATCAACTACTATTGGTGAATACAGATTATGAAAAGACTATGGTCAAACCAAATATTGAGACAAGAGAAAAGGGACAATAACTTCAAAAATGTAAACACTGGTATCTTTAAATAGTTAAATATACAGCACAAGAGAAATATTTCTATTTTTACTGTTGCTGTATCTGTCATTACTAATTATAAATCCTTACATATTAATCTAGCACACAAAAAACTTCATACAGAAATGCTCCTCCCTTCAATATTACCACTTACAATAGCCCTTCCCACTCACCCACCACCGCAAAATCTAAATGTCTGACAATGAATGAGGGAAAGGTTTGGTAAACCAGGGTTCATTTTACATGATGCAATACAACTGAGCCATGAAAAATGATAACAGTTTACGATGAACAAAACGCTTATGTTACGGCATTCAATGAAAAAAAGCAGAACATTTTTATTTACAGTAAGATCATGATTATGTCTTCAAGTTAAAAAGTAAATGAGGGAGGGAGAGAGAAAATACACTCAAAAATTAAAGATGTGATTACTACCAGGAATAATTTCTTTTCCCTTAAAACTTTTCTGCATTTTAAAATTCCCTACAATTTGAACACTTTACTACTCTTAGAATTGGAAAAGAAACTTTAAAACTAAGAGTCATTTGTATAAAGACAATAGTTTTAGAGATACGATTCTGTTTTAGGTATTGGGAAAAAAACAAACTTCTCCCTTCTTAAGCCATTAAATGTAGTAAATTTTACCCCAATTTCTGTAACTTAAACCACAAATTCACTAGCCTTCTTTTCTTGCACTACTCTAGGAACCAAACAAATTTCTGGGTTTCTCTAAATCTGTAACATAAACATATTATGTTTACATTTCAATGTAATTATGCCTAAAATTAGATTTGTCCAAAATTGAAGTTGAATGCAGGTCAAATACCATTTTAACAAATCTCACGAATCAAAATCTCCATATAAAAAGTATCTAGGCTGCCAGCCAATGGCCCACTTACTTGGAATACTTCTTAAAAAGACAACATTCCCACTCATCAAAATGGCATAGAAACCAGCCCCTCCTCTTCAGTTACCTACCGTGTTTCCCCAAAAATAAGACCTAGCCAGACTTAATGTGTCAGCTCTAATGCATCTTTTGGAGCAAAAATCTAAGACCCAATGTTATTTTAATATAAGACCCAGTCTTATTTTAACATAAGAACAGATATAATATAATACCGGGTCTTATATTAATTTTTGCTCCAAAAGATGCATTAGAGCTGATGGTCCGGCTAGGTCTTATTTTCGGGGAAACACGGTATGATGACATCTACCCTGCTGTTTTGTTTCAAGAGAGGTAAATACTTAACACACCACTAGCTTGCAAGGTGAATTTTAAAGTTAATGTTTGATTCCAACTTTCTGTACTTGACTCAATAAAAACATTGTTCAACAAGTGCTAGAATTTTACTCAACTCACGGCTGTCTCTGCCTATATTTTACATCAAGTAAGACCATCCATGAGGAAAAAGGGGCCACAATTTTCTATGTCAAGCGATTTTAATACAATATAACATGGACATTTTAATACCAAAGAGAGGTCAGTCCCGACAAAATGAGCCTAAGAGACTGCTGAGTATGATGGATGTTTAATCAATGTTGAGCCAGGAAAGCAAACATTAAAAGTTCCAGGCTGTGTGCAATCTGAGTAAGCACTCATGTTATCTGCTTTTCCTAGAATACCATGACAGGTGTATCCCAGTCTTCACAGAGAAGCTTCTCCTTCTGGGGCCCCATCCCCAAGTTTTCCCTAAAAACCTCCATCATTTGACTCCACTCTGATCCTTACACATGGGCTATCTTTACCATCCAAATCAGGGCTTAATTATATCTTCCGTCCCTTATTAGATGTTCTTGCTATTACTGTTCCCCCAACCCCAAAATTCTAAGATCTTTGAAATGAAAAATAATCTCAGACTTGACTTACACTAAATTCAAGGAAAACTGGAAATATCCATAATTATATTTTCATTAATTATTCTACGTTGAGAATAAACCTAATTTATCTCCCCTTAAATTAACATGTATCTTTCTGTAGGTCAAAGAAAAAAATTCAATTTAAATACTTCCTACTTTTTAAAGACTTTAAACAATGCAAATTATTTTGTTAAGTTTAATGCCTCCATCCTGGTCCCCTCCCCCTACAAAGAAAAGTTCAGGGCTGACCTGAAATTACCGAAGCTAAAGAGGCATCGATTTGTACAATTATCATTTTGAGATCAGCCAACTATATTCTTCCTCCCATCCCGGTCCTTCTTGGTCAACTCCCAACCACTACAACATTGTCTTCCATGTTATGCAGTCTGTTCTGACACTGATACAGACTAACTGGGACTTGAAGCAAACAGAAGGGTCCCTGGGAGAAGCCAGGGCTTATGCAAGTTCTCGCACTCTATGTGATCACGAGAATCCCACACGTGAGAACCCTATGGAAAAACTCTATGTATATGATAGAGCTCTGTGGTTCTAACTTCCCCTTCCTTTTTCTTCCTCTTCCTTCTATAAACACCCCTCCATCTTGGTGCGCAGGCCAGAGTGTGCACATGGCTTGCCGTGTCTGCATCAACTGGGTTGCAACCCTTTCATTTTCCTGAATAAATCCTTCTTGGTGAGGAAACACCTAGTCGAAAACACTAACCTTGAAAACATTTCAACAACAATTTAAAGCTCTAATGTTTCAAGAACAACTGGGAAAATCCAAAGGCTCAAGTAATACTTCTCATTATTTTTTCATTTTAGAAACTATTTTCTTAGTTTAAAATCCAGATAAAAGTCTATCCAATGACAACTAATAAATGTAGAAGGAATGACAGAAAGAAAATCACTATTTTTAACCATCACATTAGTAAAACTGAGGCATTAAATGGATGCTAAAACTATTGGGTGAAGGTTACAAAAGAATATTTACATCGTCTCAAAGTATCGCTGCAAAGATTACCTACTGTTTCAAGTGAAAATTACAATTTTTCACTGGAAAAACATGAGAGATACCACTTTACCTTAACCCAAGTGACAAAGTTAACATCACCAATAGAGACAAACTGACATGTATCTCCTAACGTGAACTGAGAAATATCACTTACGCAGTTTTCCCGACAAAAGTGCAAAACCTGAATCTAATCATCGGAAAACATGAAACCCAAATCTGAGATTCACTTTACAAAACAACTAGCTTGTGCTCTTCAAAAAGGTCAGCATCACAAAAGGTAAAAACTGAGAAACTATTGTAAACTATAGGCAGAAAGAATAGGGCCGTGGGGACAGTGGGAGGAGGAAGGGAAGGGGGAGGTGAGGGGAGACAAAGGAGGGAGAAAATGAGATCAAGCTTAAGAAAAGTTCAGTGACCAGAATGGCCAGAACCAGATTTCGGTGGCCGAGAGCAGGTCCAGGACGCCATCTTGCCCCTCAAGGTGGCCTTTAGCTAATTATAACGGATTACAATACCGTGTTTCCCCGAAAATAAGACCTAGCCGGACAGTCAGCTCTCATGCGTCTTGGGGAGCAAAAATTAATATAAGACCAGTATTATATTATACTATATTATACTATACTGGGTCTCATATTAATTTTTGCTCCACAAGACGCATGAGAGCTGACTGTCCGGCTAGGTCTTATTTTCGGGGAAACACGGTATTATTAGCATTGTGGTTTAGCAAAATCTCCAACCCCTGTACCACCATGACGGTTCCCACCAAAGCCAAATAAAGAACAAGAGAATCCTACCTCCCGACAAGAAGGAATGGTCAACAAAGACGCAGCCGGGAACGCCTGTAACGCCACCCCTAAATCTTGACTATTTCCTGCCCTCATCTTGGAAATAATAAATTCCTAGGCTTCTTTGTTCTCCAGGGCAGCTGCTCTTCTCCTGGCCTGGCCGCTCCCACCACCTTGGGAGTGTACTGTCCTCTTTCTTTCAGTGACTTCAAGGCCAGCTTGCCTTATTTGGTGCATCCTTGAATTCTTTCCTGCAGGGACACCAAGAACCTATTTTCCCACAACACTATCAGATTAAAAGAGCAAAGCGACAACTAAATGCAGTGCACATTCCTGGACTGACTCTTGTATTAGGGAAGGAAAATGGCAAGACACTGGCATGAAGAGGGATCAGGATACACCACCTCACACTATGTCACTTTGGCATAAGGATTATTTTGAGCAGAAGGCAATACAGAAACAGGGGACACAGGAGGAATTCTCCGCCCTCTCCCTTTCTGCCTAAAAGCAGGCCATGAATTTCCCTTTGCACAGGTGCTCCCCTCCCACACCCCAGTACCAGGAAGAGGAGACGACTCCCATCACTGGACACCCCATGGCCAAAACTCTATTAAATGCTGATATATAATATTTGACTATCAGTAGAACACAGAAAAGCAGAACTTATCCAAACAAACCTAACTGAAACAACCCCTACCTTCCATTAGTTTCCCTCAAAGATTTACCTGCCACAACTGGCCACCCCTACAAGCCGAAAGTGCTTTTCCTTTGTCTGGTCACTTTTCCACAATTTATCACCCTGTGTTAAAATGGGATTTGAGCTCTCACGCTTAACTACTTCTTTGGGTTTTCCCTTCTTCTTGTAACTGACCTTCGCACAGGCACAATAACCTTTTCTCGCAGTGATCTGTCTTTTGTAAGCCTCATTCACAGTCCTCATCCACTGACCTAGAGCACAGAGGAAAAGTTTCTCTTCCCTCCCCACAGGAACACTGGTGAAATTTAAATATCATTATCAATGTTAAATTCCCTGAATTTATTAAGTGTATTGTGGTTGTGTACAAGAATGTTCTTGTTCTTGGAAAATATACCTCGAATATTTAGTAGTGAAGAGTATAATGCCTGCAACTAATTCTCAAAATGTTCAGGAAAATAACGATGATATGCAGAGAGAGAAGACAAATGTGCCAAAATGTTAACTACTGGTAAATGTAGGGAATTCTATTCCTCAACTTGTAAGTTTGAAGTATTTTAAAACATCAAGTTAAAAACAAAACTCTATTAAATACTGATAAATAATATTTGGCTATCAGTAGAATACAGAAAAACAGAACTTACCCAATTTTATTTCAGAATAGTATAAAAAGTAATATTTAAGATGGTTTTCCCCACTTAAAAACGTTTGTTTTACCTCCTACTCCTTAAATTATTCATTCGTTCGTTCAACAACTGTTTACTGAGAAGATATCTGTAATTTTATTTCAGAATAGTATAAAAAGTAATATTTAAGATGGTTTTCCCCACTTAAAAACGTTTGTTTTACCTCCTACTCCTTAAATTATTCATTCGTTCGTTCAACAACTGTTTACTGAGAAGATATCCGTAACGCAAATGTGTGCTATGGAGAAGCGAGAACTGGACCCGAGTACCAACAGCACGAGTCAGGGAGGGGAAGGCACAGAGCGCGGTGGGGCAGCACGTGGAAAAGCACTAACAGACAGAGGCAGGTCAAGTTGAGGAAACTTCCAGCAGCGTGCTGGAGCACTTGTCTCCAGAAGGGTGAAACAGTGAAACGCAGACAAGCAGGAGCTAGATCGTACAGGGCCTTGTGTACAGCTCCACAGCAGTTTGAACCCAATCCTGTCGGCTTCAAGCCACATTTGGGCCTCTGCTTGTTTATTCTCAGTACATATACCAAGGGTTCGCAACTAATTATCCTCAGTGCAAGAACCGCTAACTCCATATCCAAGGCCCACAGATAGGAACCTCTAAACACAACAAAGAAGAGACTGCCCCTGTTTGCGCACCGGCAGTCCCTTGCCCCAGGAACCACCCCCACACAGTCCCCAGCCCCGGAAGAACCAACCAGTATGGTCAGTGACGCCATCTCAACGCCGAGGTGCTATCCTTGCCTGCCTACTACACATTTCCACTTGAGAGAGCCACACTTCGCTGCCAGGGACTTCCGGTGAGCAAACGGGGACGTTTCAGGCAAACCCGTGTGAGTAGAGGCAGTGTTTGTAACCAAGGAAAGGAATGACTTCTCTACAGGAAAGAGGAACATTTGTTACCTGCAAGACCTTGGACTAATGGCCTTGCCTTCTGAGTCTCAGCCTCACTTCTATAACGGGACCTACAAAGCTGTGGGCCCCAGGCTCCTCTTGCTCCCCCCTTACATAATCCACAACACATTCATTTAATTAGCAAGTCAAATATGCAAATCACTGAAAAAATAGACAGGATGTTGGTGTGCAAAAACAACTGCAGGTATTGGAGGGAGGAGCTCAGACACTGCAAGAGCTTTGCAAAACTACACTCTGAGGCCTCAGCTTGAAGGTCAAGGAAGAGTATGTTACTTTCTTACCAAATTTTTGGACTACAAAGAATGGGAAGAGAACCAAAACTACAACTGCAGACTCTCATCTTTCAGAATATTTATAACCTTCTAAAAAAAAAAAAATAGGAAAAAACCCATAGGACAAAAGGACAAAACTGGCAGCTACGTATCCTGCAAGCTAGTATGTTTTTAACATCCTATACTGCCTGAACGTGAGCAAAGCCACCAGGACGCCCAATGTGTACTTCAGAATTTTCCACATCTGCTTACACCTTATTGCAGAGATTAAAGTCTGTTATCTCTACGGGATCTACTCAGTAAGTGAACTGTCTGAATGGCAAACGGACACTGTGACACACACAGGATCCAACACTAAAAGTATAAGTATGAGGTGTGATAAAAAACTATACTGAATGTTTAAATAAAAAACAATTTATTACAGAGAAGACACATTGCCATTAATCCCCCTCAAAATACTCCATCTCACTTTAAACACACTTATCCCATCATTCTTGCCACTTTCTGAAGCAGTACTGGAAGTCCTCTTTCGTGAGTGTCTTTCGTTGTGCTGTCGTGGCTGCCTCCATGTCCTGAATTGATTCAAAACGTCTACCTTTCATGGTCATTTTGACTTGGGAGAAGAGCCAGAAGTCACACAGTGCCAGATCCGGTGAACAATGTTTTTTGTTTAACAAAAATTGCCATACCAGAAGTGATATGTGACACAGAGCCTTTCCTATTGTGATCGAAACATACAGTGAATGCTGCTGCCAAGTGCCATCCAACGGAAAGGCAGGGATCTTCAATATGGGAAGCAGTGCCTCAAACCTTAGTAAGTGTGTGACAAGTTTCAACTTGTTCAGTGCAGTCAGTCGGGTGTGAGCTACGGTTGAGAGAAGGTGTTTTAAAGTGTGCCGTAAATCATGCCCCATCATGAAGAGTGCTTCGTGTCACACATCACTTCTGGTACGGCAATTTCTGTCAAATAAAAACATTACAGTGTGTCCTCATTCACCTTATTCACCAGATCTGACACTGTGGGACTTCTGGCTCTTCTCCAAAGTCAAAATGATTCAGGACATCGAGGCAGCCACGACAGCGCAACTAAAGACACTCACAAAAGAGGACTTCCAGAACTGCTTCAGAAAGTGGCAAGAATGATGGCAAAGTGTGTTCAAAGCAAGAAGTATTTTGAGGGGGATTAATGGCAATGTGTCTTTTACTGTAATAATTTTTTTTAATTTAAACATTCATTGTATAGTTTGATCACACCTTGTATATATTTGCTATTTGCCAGACTCAACCTCTTGCCAAGGACTAACAACAAGCATCAATGTGAGAAAAAAAACAAAGTGATTAAAAACAAAGGAGCACTCGTGGGCTCAAAGCATCGTGCAGCTCTAGATATGAGAAGGATAATGAATTACACCAGCACTGCCAGACGGCTCAAAACCATCAATGGATTGCCTTAGCACTTAGGACAAAATCCCAAATCTTTCCTGCGTATGTCCCTGCATCTCTCTCTCTCTGACTGGGCTTGTGCGACTCCGCCACCTCCCCGCAGGCACAGGCTCTCTCAGAACCTCCACCAAGCTCTTTCCTACGCCACAGCCTCTGCCCATACCATCCCCTGGCTGACTGCTCCTCACCTGCAGGTCTCAGCTCCAGTGTCACTTTTTCAGAAATAGTTTCAGCAAATGACAGTAAATCCGCATATCCGGAACCAACGGGGGTGCCAGGAAGCAGCAGGAACTCTGCATAAATAAACAAATACTGACAATTCTCACCACTAATAGCTGACCTTTAGGTGGAGGCCATATGAACACTGATCGTCCCCCCCCCCCACAAAATGTTAAGATACTCCTATATTATACTTCCCTTATTTTTATTTTTACTATTACTCAGAAACAATCCTTCAAAGACTAACAAAGAATATGTTAAATTATAATTCACTAGTTGGATTAATCCAAAGTGAATTTTGGTCAAAGATAAAAAATTTAGCTTCCAATCTAATTACAGATTTTAAATACTTTTGAATATAATTAGTTTTCAGGGAACTTTGTCCACGTAACTCATACTTCTGCTTAACTTCTAAGAGCATAAAAAACCTAATTTAGGTGGCAATTAACCACTGTTTATTCTTCCATACACCACAACAAAGAGTATTCTTTATATTACTTAATGATCGCTTAAATAGTTTAATTTTTCCAAATGGAATAAAGTTTTATGTGATTGGTTTTAGTATCAATTACTTCTTAGTGGCCATTCAAGGAAATACTTTAGATGAAGTGGACAAATTCCTTGGGGAAAAAAACACAATTTACCAAAGTTAACATCTAAAGAAAGAGAAAATCTGAAGAGGCCTATAGCTTTTAAAGAAAATGGATTTTTAAGAATTGACTATTAAACACTCCAAGCCCAGGCAACTTCACTAGTGAGTTCTTGTAACTATTGAAAGGATAGCTCCAATCTGAAAAACAAACTCTTCAAAAGGACAGAAATGAGAGAATACTGCTCAGCTCTTTCCATGAGATCAGCATAAACTTGACACCAAAACCTGAAAAGGACATTACAGGAAAGTAAAGTTACAGACCTATCTCTCAAACAAAAAATGTAAAAATCCTGAACAAAACATTAGCAAACTAAATCCAGAAATACATAAAAAGGAAAATGCATCATGACCAGCTGTGGGTTGTCAAAGGAATGCAAAGATGGCTTAACATTTTTTTTTTAAAAAAATCAATAAATTTATTACGACTTAGTATAAAGCTACGATAATTAAGACAGTGTGGGTGCTGGCACAAGAATAGACAATGAAACACAATAAAATATGGAGGCGCATATATCAGGTTAACTAATGGCAAAAAACAATACTGTATAGTACAGGAGGGAAAAGAATGGTCTTCCAAATAAAAGCTAGGTTTGAGTATCCAGATGGAAAAAGTAAATCTTGATTCCCGCCTCACATCACACACAAAAATCAATGCCAGTTAGATTATAGACCTAAACGTACAAAGTCAAACAATAAAGTTATTAGAACAAAAACATAGGCAAATACTTCCATGTCCTTGGTGTGAGCAGCAATTTTTTAGAAAAAAACGTAAAAAACACTAATCAGAAAGAGAAAAAAACTGACAAACTGGACTTCATCAAAATTAGAACTTCTGTTCATTAAATGATCTGATTAAGAGAGTGAAAAGGCAAGCCAGAGTAGGAGACATATTAACTCCTACAAATCAGTAAGAAAAACAAGCAAATAGAGAATGGGCAAAAAGGCCTTCACAACACAGGATATTACAATGTTCAATAAACTTCATAAACAATTAGAGTAATGCAAACTAAACCACAACGAGCTATTACCACATGCCCACCAGAATAGCTAAAATGAAGACAACAAATAATATCAAGTGTGGGAGAGAATGTGGAGCTTGGAGAACGTTCCTATACTGCGGGGAGAATCGTAAATGGAAGTATCTGCTGCAGCTGAATGCATACATAACCTGTATCCCAAGTACTTCCATACCTAAGTGTATACCCAACTGAAATATGTACACATACTCCCAAAAATATGCACCAGAATGTTCACAACCATATATTCCTAAAAGCCCAATGTCCACCAACAATGTAATACCAATGCTGACACGTCCATATAATAGAGAGCTAGATGATGTAACAAAATGTTAAGTGAAAGAAAACCAACACAAAAGCCCAACACAAAATCACACTGTATGATTTCCATTCTATAAAGTTAAAAATAAGAAAACCTACTTAAGTGATATGGTGATTACTCTTTTCGGGGTGGCTGGGAGGAAGCATTGAGAGGAGCTTATAAAATGCTGGGCAGGGTCTAGGTGGCAGAGGAGAATATAATACTGAATGTCAATTGAAAAAATAAAATAAAATACGGGGTATATTTGCTCCTTGAGCTGGGCACTGGTTACAGGTGTGCGCACTTTGTGTCTCAAGATTTATGCGCTATGCTGTACATGATGTGAATCTGATTTCATTTAAAGATTATTTTAAAAGAGAAGAAAACAATCCTTAGCACAACGTATAAAAATTCTTCATTTACCATTTACTCCCAGAGTCTCAAGAGGGGAAGGGAGAAATTTTACCTTTTTTGAGCCCCCATTATCTGGGGGCAGCCAGTTAGCTCAGTTGGTTAGAGCGTGGTGCTCTTAACAACAAGGTTGCCGGTTCGATCCCTGCATGGGCCACTGTGAGCTGCACCCTCCACAACTAGACTGAAACAACTACTTGACTTGGAGCTGATGGGTCCTGGAAAAACACACTCAAAAAGAAAAAAAAAAAGAAAAAAACAGAATTCACAGGGTGGCCGGTCAGCTCAGTTGGTTAGAGCGTGGTACTCTTAACACCAAGGTTGCCGGTTCAATCCCCACACGGGCCACTGTGAGCTGCGCCCTACTTAAAAAAATTCCATTATCCGGTTTAATATTTTTCTCACAACAACTCTAAGTATCAATTCCATTTTACAGAAATTTAAAATAACTTATCCAAAGCCATTTGACTAATAAATGGAAGAGGTGGAATTCTACTTAAAATTTTGTCTGACTTCAAACTTTTATTTCCACAACATGTAATAAATACACTCTGGTCTCAAAGGAGGTATCTATTTACACTGATCTGCCAGTCAAAATAAGCTGCACATCTGGATATGTTCCTTTTGATGTCACCAAGGGGTTGAAAAAGAGTGGACCCAATTCAGATTAACAGCAGCAAAACAGCTGAGTATTTTATTTTCAACTGAATCTCCATCTAAGTAAATACTGCTTTCACTGTAAAGCCTTAGCAACTGACGTGAGCTCTGTCCACTGACCTTTCTCTCGGGCTTTCTAGTCTAGGGACATAGGTGCTGAATAAACACACAGTAACTGCCTAATGTCTCACCATTTTTTCCAGGATTTTTATTCCACTCAGCAAAGACTTACCGCTTGATACAAACACTGCATAATGACTTCTTTCTCTAGTGAAAAGCACTACTTTAAGAGAGATTAGCATAAAGGGGGTTCAGACACAGTGAAACAAACTAGATAAATTAACAATGGAAACTACAATGTCCTGTATAACTTTGTCTTCACTCAATACAGACAACACAGTAAGCCTGCCGCCAGAGCATTTGCTGCTGAGGCAAGACACAGATTTCATACATGTTAACATGTATGTATGTGTGTGTGTTGTGTGAGTATACGTTTGTGTGCATGCTAAAGAAGCTTTAAGAAAATTATTTTCCTATTGTTGGCCAAAGAATGGACCCAACTTATATATGTAAAACAACTTCCAGAATTCCTCTAATGTTCAGAAATGGGAAAAGCTAGAGGTTTATAAAGATTCAGTGTAAAAACAATATTCTCCTTCAGAATTCTCTTATGTCAATGGAAACGTTTTACAAAAGTATCCAAAAAGGAAAGCACCATTTGGCAATGGCTTACTTCACATATTCTATTGAAGAAGGGTTGCAAACTAAAATCTATATATTACATAAGCAATAAAGAATTACTCCTTTTAAGATACTAATACAGTAGTATGTAGAAATCACAGCTTGCCTTAACTCCAGTTCAATTTACAAACTGCAGCATTGAAACACCTAATTTAGGTTGTTCTATTACTAGTTCATATATTTTTTATCAATAAAATCCTGTATTTTCCTTAAAACACCCAAAATTGTATTTGGTCAAAGATTAACAAACCACTTAATTATACAGAATGAAGATTTAGAAATTGGGTATTTTTTCGTCTGTTCAGTGTTTAGCTATACAAGACTGAAAAGGGCTAGGTAATCTCAGTACAGTGTTATACGTGAAATAAAAGCTTTCAAAATTAAAATCCGGGGTGCCTACTGGGCACCTTCCTTCTCATTAATAGTACCAGAGGCCTCTCAATGGGTTATTTGAGCTTCATCATTTTGACTTTGGACAGTTTGTCAGATTCTCAATTCATTAACAAACATTTACCAAGCTGTACCAGATGCAGAGATAGAGGATGAAAGACTCAATTGTCTGAAAGATTCTGCCATCCATTCAAGGAAAAATCTGCCTTCATCTACTTTTTAAGACTATTTCCCAGAGTTTTCACCTTACTTTTCCTGCTCAGAACATCTCACAATTCATCATGTACTGTCTTTTGGTCACTATACATACAAACTTGAATGCACAGCAAATGGCAGTCTCTCTTTTCCATGTCTCGTGTTTAGTTTAGATCCTCAGCTTGAAACGGAGAGGTCCCTGACTGATATGGGTGCTTCAAAGACTACACATTATAAGACAGCCTGAAGGCTCGTAAATATTCTCATTTTACTAGTGAGAAAATTAAAGCTAAGTCTAGAAAGGCCAAGGTGACCTTCCCTTAACACCTGGCTAGTTATTCAGAAGTAAAACTAAACCAGAACACAGGTTTCTTAACCACTCATTATTTTACACTGTTCATTCGGTTCCACCAATCATACGGAACTCATGCCTCAATTATCCGGCATTTTGCTGCTGTTCCTTAGTTAACCTATTACTTGTCTTTATCGGTGTAGATATAGCCTAAAAGTCAAGTATCTATGGATAGCGTTAGGGGGAGTCCCTGTACCTCCTGTAATTTTATACAGGATTATGAATATGTACATTTGGGGGGATAAGATTCATATCTTTCATCAAATCAGTAGTCTCCAGAGTAAAAACCACTGGCCCACAGCAAGTGCATCTGACACAGATAAAAAGTTCAGACTGGTTCAAAATAGAGACTCGAGGATGATGCCTTTATTCACACATAATAGAAGAATAACCTAATGGTATCTGGGGGAGTTAGCAATATCTAAGGCACCATTACACTTGGTATCACTAAAATAGTTGGACCAGTGGATCCAGTATAGAGAGAGAATCCCTGATATAGAAAACTAGTGTGTGGACTATTGCTCTCAAGGCCCTCTTTTCTTTTTCATCTCCCACTATAGATATATTCGACATACATCTCAGTAAGAATTCATGGGGAAATAATTGTGATATAATCTAATCACATTGAGACTCTAGCATGCATATTTAAATTAAAAATATCAGCCCAATTTTATCAAATGGTAGTTATGTGCCAGAATTAGGTTACGAGCTTAATAAACTATTTTTTTCCTCACAACTTCACGTAGGTACTAACTATTCTGACGCGTTTACCAGTGATGAAGCTGAGACTCAAAGGGGCTGCCACACACTCATGTTCCTCAGCTATAAGCTGGAGGGATGTGAATATGAACCCTGGTCTCTCTGACACCAAAGGCTTGTTCTGAAAGATCCCTATGGCGTTATAAGAAAATATTAATATTTAATTTTGCAAAGTTGAAAAAGCTTAAAATCCCACTATTTGAAGCTACCCAGGAGTGAAGGTCGTGCAGCAGGAGGCCTAAGCAGAGGAGAGGCCATTCAAGTCTTTGGGGCCATGATGCTCGTCTTGCCCTCCTAGGCTGTTGCCAATAAAAGGAAGACAGAAATGCTGGAATCTCAAAATATCAGAGAAGTCTGCTGCCTTTCTTTTCCCCTTCAAATAGGGTTATTGATCTAACTCCTTAACCAAAGAAGCTTTCTACATCATTTCAAGATCAGTTTTTAAATTGAAATCCTCCTCAAAAAATTTTAATTAAGATCCTCTCTTGATTTGCTGACATTTTCCACCCCCCAAAGAATTTCCAAATGTGTTTTTCAAATCCCTACTTTATTGCACACATTGAGCTGTCACCTAAGAAAGAACCACTCTCAGGGTTAGCCTGCTTCAACAATGAGAAAGCCTAAAATACCAGTAACAACACCCCAATTTTTATAGCCATTTTCATCTATGAAGTTCGTAACACTTGTCTTGGTCTGCAATGTTTGTAGGCACCTACCTAATCATTTGCCCATCGTATGGAGAAGAACCAGGCAGCATGATCTGTCCGAAATCAAAACAGTAACGATCTTTTTCAGAGCTTAACATACAAGCAATGTTATTCTCTATAAACCCGTGTTAGCTTCTAAGCACTTCAAAAATGAATATAGACTAACTTATTCACTCAACAAATCTGAGCACTTTCTGTATGCCAGGCACTGTTCTATTCTATCCTTACTCTTCTATAAACCGTAACACAGTCATTTAATGTCACTACAAGCTTCAAAAATCAAAACACTAAAACCAAAATTTAAGTCTTTCATGTTTTATTTCTAGTAAGTCTTACTGGCATCCTCAGACAATGTTTTCTTGTGGCATCTTTTAGTCACATATTTAGAATGCATAGAATCTTTACTTATTACAGGACAACCAACAACTCATCGACAATTTTAAATAACTAGGAAAGCCACTTTGTACTCGGAACTTATTTTAACAAAGGTCTTCCTACACGACTGAAAATTTCAATTTCATCAGCTCGACCTCAAAAATACAGGTGCCCCTCAAAAGACACAGCTCTGCTTATATGTGGATTTTTTTCAATAACCAGTACTGTTTTCTTCTATCCATGGTTGGGAGTCCGTGGATGGAGAGGGCTGACTCTATCTATACACTAACCTACACCATTTTATACAGGGACTTGAGCACCCACGGATTTTGGTATTCGTGGGGGCCCTGGAATGAATCCACCTCGGATAGCAAGGGGCAACCTAAGTTTTGGGGAGTCAAAAGGTATTAGATTTTTGACTGAGCGGGGGTCAGCACCCCTTAACCCCCACATTGTTAAAGGGTCAACTGCAATGCTTTCTCTCTGTACTCATTCACCAGATATATACCACCACCCAAGCAGTCTCACTTTTTAGGCCAACACACATTCCCAAAGACGAGCAGAGAGAATTTAGAAAAATCTAACTATCTATACTGTCCAGAAAAGAGATAATCTGTGAATGAATTGTCAATTGGCATCTGTCAAAAGCCTCAATGAGACAAATGATATTTCATTTGTCATCTGAAAGATAAATTAACTAAACTCTAATAAATCAAGTCACCAGAACAATGTCCACCTATGTTATTAAAGTTTTTCTATTATGCCTGAGGCTTTTATCTGGTTTCTCTACAATGGCATGTGAAAAATGTTTCTCTATCATTTGTAAAATGTAAAACATTTTCTTCATATATTGTTAATGTCATTTCATGTAAGAATTCAGACAACTATGTATTCTTCAGACAAAAGTCTGCCACTCCTGATTAATCGGTATACTTCCTCCCATGAATCAATGCCTACATGATTTGTACAGTTTCCTCTTTTGCTTTGACTAATAACTTAAAAATAAAAATAAAAAGCTTTAGTTACATGCAGATGGCTGAGCTATCCTTGCCCTAAGCTTCTCATTCCATTCCCTTCAGCCTCCTCCACTCAACCTTTACTATTTTCACAGTCCTCTCAAACACCTGTCTATTATTACAAGATCAAGGCAAATCCTTTCTCAAAGAAGACAAATAATAAAACGTATACATCCATTGGGCTTTCAGAATGAGCTAAACTCTTGAATGTCCAAAAAGCAGAGCACAAGGTGAACAAGATAAATCACTTGGCTCCATTACGATTTACACAAGTTAAACACGACCTTACCAGTACCTTCCTCCAGCATCCAAAAGAGCACGACACAGCTCTGTGATGGATCCACTGAAGGAATTCAGTGATTTGAATATCCACTTGCCAGACACTGATAGGAACATAAAAATGAGTCAATCCCGGGCCTCAAGGAGATTAAAGTCCTTTATTGACACAGAAGGAACCATTTGTAGGAAAGTGTACATAACTGTGTGAACAGCCCTGAGAAAACTCATATTGCAATAAATTCTGAGTCTAGTGCTCTGATGATCAAAAAACAATCTGACCACTTCTGGCCATGTACCCAAAAGTGAAAGCAGGGACTCAAACAGGTATTTGCACACTTAGGTTCACAGCAGCATTATTCACAAAGCCAAAAGGTGGAAGCAACCCAGGTGTTCACCTATGAAAGACTGGATAAATAAAATGTGGTTTATACATACACAATGAACTATTATTTGGCCTTAAAAAGGAAGGAAATCCTGGCACATGCTACAGCATGAATAAATCCTGAATGAATGACCCCTGAAGATGCTAAGTGAAACATGCCCAGTCACAAAAAGACCAATATTGTATAATTGCACTTATGCGAGGTTCCAAGAGCAGTCAGATTCACAGAAAGAAAAAGTAGAATGATGGTTGCCTGGGGCTGGGAGGAGGGCAAAAGGGAAGACTATGTTAATGGATACAGAGTTTCAGTTAAGGAAGAGAAGATGAAAAAGTTCTGGAGATGGATGGTGGTGATGGTTGCAAAACAACGTGTGTACTTAATTATCACAAAACTGTACACTTAAAAGTGGTTAAAATAATAAATGTCATGTATATTTTACCACAAAAAAGGGGGAAAATCTGAAATATTCAGAGAGAGATCACCTGAACATTTAAGGTTTCACAGTTTCATTCATTCAACAAGTGTTAACTAAGGACTTAACTACAGGTTATACAGGTTTTTCCCTGAAAATCCACTTGGGAACAGCAATGCTACTCAACAAAAAGAGCACACATGCAAGGATTCTGAAATCAAACCATGACAATCCGGGCTCTGCCACTTCTAGACTCATAACTTGAGGCAATTATCTCTGAGTCTTAGTTTCCTTGCATGTAAAATAAGGACAATATCTCGGCCACAATGAGGATTAAACGAGAATGTATATAAAAGCACCTGCAACATCTTGGCACATAAGGAGGCACTTCTTATTAATAAATGCTCCCCTTCTCTCCTTTGCCACAAGTAATGACCACAGGATGTTAAAGTCACAAGTGAGAGACTGTGCAATACCTACTTTCTCAAATGAAGCAAGCATCTCACATGTCAGACAGTGGCAGGGAATAAGTATCGCAATGCCATAAAAATCATCCTTCCTAGAAGGTGGCACTAGAAGGTGGCACTACACTTCAGGTACCACCCACTATGTAACACCACAAAATCACTATCAAATGAGATCATGAGCCACATCAAAATAAAACGTCTTCTAAAACCAAGACAATAAACTCAGCAATCACAAAGCAATCTCACTATGCAGTTCATACACGGGGCCACAAGCATTATACAGAAGGCAGAACTTAATTAATCTTTATTGATGAGACAGTAGAATAAAAAGTAGAGCAAGCCGTTACTAAAATAATTGCAGGAAGACTTTTCTCCCCAAATTAAATTTAACTAATACATCTTTTCATAAAACGGCATTTTGATGCCATGAATAAATCTGTAAGCCAACATTACCATTTAAATGCTTATTCCGTGACATATTAAAAGCAATCATTAGTGTTTCTAATCTACAAAGTTTTATAAAATATGGCCGAAGATGAAGTTTTGAAAATAACTGTGTGTATAGATATGGCATATATTACATCCAATACACTCGTGCCACAGGTAGCTAGTGTTAAAGACAACACTTGGCAAAATAAACTGATTATTCCAGAACCTAGTTCCTAAAGATATTAGCAATACTAAAGTTATTATTCACTAGCAGCCTCATTCAGAATCATGTACCATCATCCATGTAATAAATTATTGGATCTCTTGGTAAGATCGCTTTTTTTTTATTTAGAAAATTTAATGTTTATACCAATACAGTTCCACTTTAGTTAACCTTTTATTAAAACACATTGAAAATATATAATTTTCCAAGTTACTTAACTCCTTACTTCTGCCTTTTTCCAGTCACTGAGTTGCTGCACTTGAAAACTAAGCAACAAGAAGACAACTGAAAATCGTAACTGTAAAAATTCGGAAAATTCAAAGCACCTCAAGAAACACACACTTTAAAGTAATACCCTTTAATTGGATGAATGTTTTTAAACCGCGCTAGTCATAAGAACACTCAGACTTATACGGATCAGTAACGCCTCCCTTTTAAGCACGACTTTCTTCACAAAAGCACTGACTGAACACTATCCAGCGAGGATTCCCCACTCATCCCTGTTTTTGCAAATCTTCAGGCTGTTAAAGATACACTACGTGGTTTGTTAGCTCTGTATTGCGGGCAAAGCCATTGGGGCAGCTCAGCTTTTCCAGGTAATCTATATAAATCTGATGTGCTAACTTAAAACATACACTGATTTCCCAAAGATTAAAAACCCTTTGCAGGATCCAGACGTTCTGGCACAAAAACCTGGGAAGGGTGGAAAGATGGCCTCGGCCACCCGCCCCCTGGGACCCAGACCTGGTCACCTGCCAATAAACATGAACAATCCTCCCACTGCTCCCCGGGAGGGCCCCGAAGGCTCGCGCTTTCCAGCCAGCACGCGCAGCCCGGCTTCCTCCCCTCCCAGCTCTTTCCAAGGTGTCCACTGAGGCCCAGCGCAGTGGCCCCCACCACCGCAGGTCCCAGGATGCTCCCGAGACCCCGCTGCAGATCCCGCACCACTCCGTGCGCGTACCCGGACCTGTCAAACCCCTGGGGCAGGGCCAAGCGGTGAGGGCGCGCTCCCCTCCGCGTGCGGAGGCGCCCGCGTCCCCAGCCAGTGCCGGAGCGACCGCACAAAGTCCCTCCAAAGCGGCGAATCAGGAGCGGCGCCAGGGTCGGGGGAGGCGCAGAGCCCCGCGGGTGGACGCCGGCCCCGCAGGCCGCGCCGCCCGGGACCAGAAGAGGCCGCGCCATCTGCTCGCGCCGTCTCCGCCCCGCGGGCCAGGCCGGAGCGCGGGCCCAGGGCCGGGACGCCCACGCGGGCCCGGGCGCCGAGGCGGGCGCGGAGCCGGGCGGAGCCGCTCCCCGCCCCGGACACAAAGCGGCTCCGCGGGAGCCCGCCTCACCTGCAGCACGGGGCGCCGCGGGCCTTCGAGAACCATCGGACCCCGCTCCGACGCGCGCGTCACAGCCCAGGCCTCCCGGTGCTGCCCGGCGCCGCCGCCGCCGCCGCCATTTCCTCCCGCTCGCCGTCGCCTCGTCCCCGCTGTCAGGTTACTCCATTCACCTGGGCCTGGAGCAGCCTGTGCCGCGCCGCGCCTCCGCCTCGACCCCTCCCGCCGGCGCCTGCGGAGACTGCGCAGCGCCCGGCTCGTCCGCAGCCCGCGCACGGCCCGCGGCAACGGCGCACCGCGGCTTGGAGAATCCCACCGGCGCCCGCGCCGCCCCCTCCGCGCCCCCACGCTCCGCTCGTCCCGCACCGGCATGAGAGAGAGCCTGTGATTGGACAGAGTGTGGCGGTGAAAGGTTAATCCCGGCCCCCCAGCCACTCAGGAGCCAGGAGACAGCGGACGCGGCGGCGGAGGCCGAGGCGGCGTTTGCGGCCCAGCTTTTGGCCGGGACCCGGGCGTTCGACCGCCGCGGCCCCGCGCCTTTGCGACCCTCGTGGGCCTGCGCGCCGAGGTTGCGGACACTCGCTTAACTTGGCAGAACCTCTTGGCTCATGGAATTCGCCCGCCTCCATTGTTGCCCTTTCTGGCACCCACCGCCCTCTGAACGTGGCCCTGCCCCACAGCTGTAATTGTTCTCCGGAGGGCTCGGCGTCCGTTTTCCACTTCCCAACCCCTATTTCAAGGACCTTCCCACTTGCCTGCTTTTGCTCCGCATTAGTGGTGCGGGGCCCAACGCATTAGGCGAGACGACAGACCCCACCTCCTTCCCCACACCCCGGAGCTGGGATAACCAAATAACTGAGATGGGGACAGTGGCCCCACTTATGTAAATTGTTCATTTGCATAGGTTGCAACCGTGTACCATACCTCACAGCTGTGAATTAAAATATGGAGGCCAAGTAAGTGGCTGGCTTAAAGAAAATCCTATTCATTTATGCCAAAATGTAGACATCTCTTCCAGAGGACTCACCTGACAGGTTTACTCCAGAGGAGGTCTGGTAACAGCAACCATGCTTCTGCTCTCAGGAGTTAGCACTTAGCAGCACCTACTACGCGCTAGACACTGTCTAGGGCTGCACTCTTCAATACAGCGGCCACCAGCCTTACGTGGCTACTGAGCACTTAGAATATGGCCACTCTCTGCTGAGACGTGCTAGTCGAACTCAGATGTATGTGTTCTTTACCAGAAAAGAATGTAAAACATCTAATAATTATGTTGGTTACATGTCGTAGTGGTATTATTTTTAATGTATTGAAATAAATATCAGTTTCATCTTATTTTTTTAATGTGAGTGCCGAATGAATTTTAACGTTTCATGTGACTCGCGTTATATAATTTACTGTTGGACAGGCTGGTGTAAATAAGCCCGTGATCTTTACGTGGACCCTGTGAGGTAGGTGCTGTAATTGCTGCCCCCAACACACATACACACTATTAAAATGAAAACCTCCAGCAAGTAAACTAATAAATGAACAACTGAGATTTGAACCCAGGTATTCTGGCTTGGAGCTGATGTGCTCAGTCATTACTGTGCTCAAATTTTGATCATATATTTACTGTAAATTGGCTTGTAGGTTTCACTTAAACATAGAATGTTCATGGGTAAAATGAGGAAATAGTCAGAATGCTCTTGGCAGACTTCCATAGAAAATGTTTCTTATATTCCAAGCACAGTGGGAAATAGATCTCTCCAGTAGTATACAGAAAGGCTTTGGAGCCATAATCCTTCATGGGAGGATGGCATCTCAGGATGGGAACAGGTATGGGGGTCCACTAGCAATGGGAATTTGTGGGCAGGTTAACACTTTCAGGCCCTCCTGCTGTCCTCCCAATCTGTCAAAACTAGCTGGGCTTCTCCATCCACAGCTTTCTCTGATTTTCATCAAGTTAAACTTTTTTTTTAAATAAATAAGCACATATATACTATGTGGCTTGTCCATCAGAAACCATTAAAAAGTATACAGTAAAAATTATCTCTCCCCCGACACCTGTCCCCATGCCCAAACATGTAACCACTATTTTTTTGCTCCTTCTAGAGCAATTCTTTATGCATGTACAAGCCCAGGACGTTCCTCAATTTACAAAAATAGTGGTATGCCATACACATTTACTGTGCCTTGCTTTTTATTACATAATATATCAAGAAGATATGTGTATAGCAATATATACAGAGCTCCTTGCTTTTTTTTTTTTTTTTCCAATTCCCATAACATTTTATTGCAGGGCTATCCCATTATTTAACCAATTATCTATTGATGGACAGTTAGACTTCTAGTCTTTTGCAATTAAACATTGATCCACTTGGAACTGATTCCATACAAGGGATGTGGTATAGATCGAATTTTTTTTTTCCAGATGGCTACACAGTTTGCTATTTATTGGCCATTTGTTGAAGAGTTCACTTCTAGACTCTATTTTGTTCCCATGGTGTATCTATTCCTCCTCCAGTTGCTGGTTTATTTTAAATCTGGAGACATAAAATCTTGTAAGGGATAGTGTTTCATACTTTGTTTAGATCACTAGAAATCTTAGAGCTAATATTTCAGCCCATATTAAGCAGCAGTACAGTTCCATGTGGTATGCATTTTCTGTGGGCTAATTTTTATTTTCCCTTTGCCCTGATTATATTCCACAATTTGTTTCATTTTTTTTTTTTGGTAGAACAAGCCAGGATATAAATAAATATACCTTTGTTTAAGACTCTCTGTTTGCAAGTAACAAACCAATCTTAACCAAAAGGGAAGAATTTATCATAAGGATGTAGGAGTTTCTCACAAAAGCCAGGAGCAGAAATACAGCTGCATCATAGCTAGGGCCTACAACCAGTGATTGAAAAGCTTCCAGGAACCCGAAAGATAACTCTTCATGTCCTTCTGTGACATTTTTCCTTTGTTTTCTGCTTCATCTGTGCATCTCTCTCTACTAACTTCTTTTCTCTGCTTTACAACTAACACTGAAGAATACAGCCACCCCGTATTTATCTAGGAAGTCAGGCCAGTGTCGGGGTGTGAGCCCAGAAAGGGAAGGAAGGACAGCCATCCTGTAAAGTCAGGTGACTGATTATACAGGGGGGCTACACAAAGGAAAAACTATTGAGGATAATAGCAGCCAGCTTTCTCACTTTTGGAGAAGGGGTTACAAATACAAAAAGAAGAAAAGCAAGAAGGCTTGAGTGATTGGATGGGAATTGAGATGTCGATGTGAATTCAAGGTTTTTCAATATATATATATATATATATCTATTAAATAAATACAAATGTAAAAGTATCATATAGATGAGCTTAGAACATCTTGTGCCAGAGAGTATGAAAATGCTCAAAGAATGATGAAGACAATTCAAAGACAAAGCAGTCATCTTGAAGGGCCTCCTGCTGGCCAAATCTGAGACAACTTTTGAGCATCAAAATAAATTATGACAATACAATATATCCCATGCATATGGATATATCCATGAATCTACACTGATTTTTTTTAATGAATAAATAAATCGAAAGAAGAAACAGCTCTTCCTTTGAGTAGAATTCAACTGATAACTTTGGAAGGAATAATGGAATTGGAAAATCACCATTTGGCAATCATCAGCCAAGAAATATCAATGTTTACTAAATCTAGTGGGTAAAAGTTGGACAAGGAATGAGATAGTAATATAGTTTCAAAGCATCTCCCCATAAAATTATTATTTTAAAAAATGAGAACTTTACAAAAGAGAATCTAGCAGATACACCACCTTACTCAAGTATTCAAAGTTAACTGTCATGCAAGGAGTCACAGACAAACCCCCCAAGGCCACATGGTACATCTATAATGTGGGATTTATTGGGGGAAACTTACATGCAGAGAAGTGGGAGAATGAACACCGTCCCTTTAACTTTCATTATTACACAACATAGGCCAAGCACAGCTCTTGACCACGACCAAGGTTTCAGCAAGACAAGGCCTGCCTCTGCCAGCAACCAAGTAGGTGTACAACAGACAGAGACAGAGCCCAAGACAGAAGTGGGCCCCATCCCCACACTGCATTACATATTTATATGTTGGCCTAATTGGGGGTGGAGAATTTCTAGTTTCTCTAAATAACAAGAACTACGACAAGGGAACTGCTATGATGGCAGATGCATATGGATGGATATTGGGCCACAAAAGAAGGGGAGCCTAACAGTCCATGGGGGGTCAAAGAAGTTCTTCCTAAGTAAGGAACCCACGTAAGCTGAGACCTAAAGTGCTAGTGATCAAGTAAAGGGTAGGGGACTTCCACGCAGAAGGCCCAGGATGCCCAAAGCCCAGAGGCAAGGAGGTGTGGGGGCTCATTCAAAGAACTGAAAGAAACCCAGTGTTGACCCAACCATAGAGCAAGCGATAAGGAGACGGGGAAATGACACCAGAACGGAAAGAACTTATGTATCATGTTAAGGATTTGCTGTTTCATCTCAAAGACGAAGAAGCCATATAAAGGTTTTTAATCAACAGGTAATGTGATCAGATATACATTTTTAAAAGTGAACTCCAGCCCGTGAGGAAGAACAAAATTAAAGTGTTCATTTGCAACAGTGTAAAAGATAAGGTAGCTTTGACGAGGATAGTCAAGGGGAGAGAGATATAGCTGATTTAGATATATTAGGAGGGTAAAAATGTGACTCTTTTATAGTTCCAGTTTCAAGGCCACCAAGACTATTTTCTAGAAAGTAGAAGGTACAATTGGGGTAGAACATTGCCAGGGACCAGAGTTTTGCAATCTGACCAATGGGTCTTATTAAATGTAATTAAGATGAGGCGTCTTTACCGCGAGGCAAAACTTCTTTTGTTATTATTTTGCTCTGTAACAAAATATTAAAGCAGCTAACCATGAATCTTAATCTTCTCAAATAGCATTTTCAGTTAGAATAAAATGTAGAGAAAAAAAAAATACGCCAGTCAGGCACCTTCAGTACCGCTTTTACTGTCCCAGATTATATCACGCCTCTCTCAAGACTTGAGTAAAATTAACTCAATATTTCGTGGCATCTCTTTTTGGGGGGTGATTTTTAATTCAATCATGTTTTTTCCCCCTCACATCAGTACTGAATCCCTGAGGCTTGTTTAATTTAGAACTAAAGAACCCTGACCTTCAAACGATACGGTATTTTACAAGGGCAAGTTATCTAAAACGACTTTCTGCTTTTCCCAGTACTCTGACTAGCTCTCCTGTGGAGTTGCAGTATCCTTTCACTCCTACAGGGGAAAATAAAACAACAGAAAAGATTACAGCCATGTGGTGAGCGTATCAGTGTCACAGTATTTGACTGGTTTTTCCCCGCAATTGGAATAAAACAATTTCCCCGTACCTTAGCATCAGCTTTTTCATTTGGAAAAAGAGTGTAATCTTGATTTATATTGAATTGTTGCTCAGTAAACAACATTCAGGCAGCATTCCTACTTATGCTAAACAAATTTTTAAAGAAGCTTGGCAGTAACAAAACCAAGTTTGCCTACATATTTTTAAATGCAGTTAAACAGATCTGTAGACTTTTAAATTGGTTTTAAGTAGCTTTATTATCCATTTCTTCTCTCCTCACTACATTCCCCACCCCATTCATTTTCCTAGACAAATGAAACTTATCATTTTTTTCTTAGTTCTCATGCTCCAGATATCCTTCCATCCAATTCTCTTCCGCATGTTGCATGAGGCAAACAAATCAGAATAAGGCAACTGCCAGGGTAGCTCCCTGCTGTGGTCTGAATATTTATGCCCCTTTCTCCGACCCCACCCCCGCCCTCCCAATTTCTGTTGAAAATACATTGAATACCCAAGGTGCTGGTGTTTGGAGGTGGGGCTTTGGGGAAATGATTAGGTCATGAAGCTGGGGCCCTCATGAATAGGATTAGTGCTCTTTCTTTCTTTTAACATAAAAAGATACACATGCTTTACTTAAACTATACCAGGAAGATACCAAATTTCAAGATAATGCTATCATACCTCCCAAAACAATAGAAACCTTATTTTCTATTTTTCAGAGGGTTTTAATTGTAGGCTCTGTTGTACCAATGCGTATCTCTGCTTTAAAGATTTTAACTCTAAAGTGGGGACCAGCTTTGGGAGAAAATATGAAATAGGGTCATACTCAAGGGGCGGGCAAAGCAACAAGACAGAAGGAACCTGGGCCTGGACAACATAGACGTCCTGCCTGCCTCGGGACTGTTACATAGAGAGAAATAAAATACAGCCATTGTCTTTTTGGGTTTCTTTGTTGCAGCAGCTTAGACTAATAATGCTCCCAAATCTCTCCCCAGCCAGGAAAGGAAGCTGTTGCTTACTGAGGGCACCAGGTCTCCATGTTCCAGGATGTCTCTCTTTCAGATTCTAATGGCAGCTCCTGGCGCAGGAGCTCACCTGTGGAGAGACGTATAAATCTGTATTTTTCCACCAGTTTTTCACACTGCATACCTTTGCCAGAGCCAGAAGTCAGAAAAGAAGTCATGTATCAAACATGTATCCCAAGTCTGTTGCCTCATTTTTGACTATAGTCACCATGGTGGGCAAGCCTCGGGGCTTCATTCACTGAGCACATATTGAGCACTTACAATTTACCAGAAGCCGCGTTGGGAGATGTGGGTAGAATGAAGAACGGGAGCTAGTCCTTGCCCTCAAAGAGCTCACTGTCCATGGACAGTGGAGCAGGTGCTACAGACAAATAACAAGTGGTTACTAGATGTGGTCTAGTGGGGAGGAGTTCAGGTTGCTAAAGGGGTCGAGGGGAGGGGTACAGGACTCCTTATTGGTAGAGATGCAAGACAGAGGCAAGTTCCCTGGGGAACTGAACCCGCTCATTGTGCAAAGCACCGACCACATTGAGCACATCGTGGGTGCTCAGCAAATGCTAGCTGTCAATTTTTAAAAGAAATTGTTTCCATTTTCAAACAATCACCAACTTACAGAAGACTCATGAATACAAAAAACTTTCTGGAACATTTGAGAAGAAGAAGTCCCAGAGAGCTTGCTTGCCCCTTCTGCCACGTGAGGACACAGTCAGAAGTCCACAGTCTGCCTCCTAGAGGAGGGCCTTCACCAGAATCTGACCGTGCGGACACCTTGATTTTCGACTTCCAACCTCCGGAACTGTGAGAAATACATTTCTTTTATTAATGCCAGTCTGTAGTATTTTGTTATAGCAGCCCGGACAGACTGAGACACTCTCTGTGTACGTCTAGTCTCTGGGTGCACTTTGGCATGCAGTATGTATTAGTTTGCTAGGGCTGCCATAACAAAATACTGCAGACTGGGTGGTTGAAACAATAGAAATGTATTTCCTCATGCAGTATGTATTAGTTTGCTAGGGCTGCCATAACAAAATACTGCAGACTGGGTGGTTGAAACAATAGAAATGTATTTCCTCACAGTTCTGGAGGCCAGAAGTCCAGGATCAAGGTGCTGGCAGGCTTGGATTCTTCTGAGGCCTCTCTCCTTGGCTTACAGAGGGTCACCTTCTCCCTGTGTTTTCACATGGTCTTTCCTCTGTGCAGCCACATACCTCACGTCTCTTTCTGTGTGTCCAAATTTCCTCTTCTTGTAAAGAACTAGTCATACCCACCCACACTTACTCATTTTACCTTAATCAGCGCCTTAAAAGCCCAATTTCTGTTGGTGCCCAATCTCCAAATAAAGTCACCTTCTAACGTCCTGGAAGTTAGGGGTTTGGCTGATGAATTTTGCAAAGACACAATCCAGTCCATAGCACTATACAATGCTTCCACCATCAATGGGGTCACAGGATGCATGTAACTGTCCCCCGGAATACCGTCCCAATCTCAACACTGGTGGAAGCCATTTCCCTCGTTTATTCACTGTGTAATTAGGACCTTCCCTCTTCAGTAATAATTCAGAGGGCAGAAAAGAGGCCATTAAATGTCAATCCCATGAAATCTCCTTAACTTCAAGATTCATCTCTTTCCGGATCTAGGATCATCGCTCTCTATTTCCTGTACCACATTGCTTCTAGACCGATTTTTCCAACAGAGATGTGACTGGATCATTCTGTGATCACAATCTTCATTTGCAACCCAGGCAAACTTTCTAGTGTGTCATTCAAGGTCCACTGTAACCCAGCTTCTACATGGTTTCTGGCCTCATGTCCCGTCCTCTCCTTGGTTTTCCCACAGCAACGTCACCCGACTGTAGCACGGATCACATCGCCATTTCTTCTTCTCTCTGCCTCCGCACCTTCCCCGCCAGCCCACTGCCCCCACTAAGCAGAGCTGCTCGAGGGCACAAACAGTGGTATTTGTGTCTTACTCCCCTCTGTGTCTCAGCATCCACATGGCGCAAAAATAAAAAGAAAGAAAGTGAGGGAGGAAGGACAGGGGGAGGGAGAGAGGACAAAAAGCAATCTTCCTATGAGTCCCTATGTCTTAAAACATAGATTTACTCATCATGCCATTAGTATGAAGAGACCTGCCTCTGTTTAAAGTTTCACTACAAACATCTCTTTCATGCAATTTCAAGACAAGTTATACAGTACACTGATTACCCAGAAGGCAGTGGCCCGTGCTTTGGTGTAGGGCACAGTAATTGCCTTGTCTGTTCTGGGACAGCACACATTTTCCTAAGTGGGAATTCTCTTCCCCATGACCCGACCGCTGACAGTGTAGTTCGGTGGGTCTGCCAATCACAGACCCCACCCCTAACCTCGGAGCTGGACACGGGGCATGTGAAGGCTGCAGCATTTACGGTTCACCCTTCTCCTGGCCACATGACCTCAGCATGGCCAATCAGAAACCTTCCTAGGACTTTTCTGCCCAGAATGAGTGAAGATGAATCTCTTTGCTTCACTGGTCAGGATGTTGTGAGCATGGTCCTGGAAGCCGCTGGCACCATGTTCCCTAAGTGTAGAGAGAGCCCATTCCAGAAGAAGCAAGTGATGCCAATGAACAGAAAGGCAGAAATAAGAGAGATGGAGGCAGGGAGTGGAGGAAGAGGAATAAGAGAGAGCGAGCCACTGAGACTAATCAAATATATCTTGTTTAAGTCTGATTCAAGGTGTCCTTAAAGCCAGCTTCACTCCTTCTTGTCTCCATTATTTCTTAACCTACTTGACATCCTTATTCTTGCAAGTGAAACAATTATAAACAAAAGTAAGCTAGACTTGCCATTGATTCTCGGCAAGTTTCTATACACTGTGGTCATGGGACAGTGTATCTAACAGGAAAGAGGCCAGGCTCCATAGTCAGATAATCTAGATCAGAATCCAGCTCCATTTCTTACCAGGTCACCTGATTAACTTCAGTTCCCTCCTTCACAAAGTGGGAATAACAAGAGTACCCACGACCTGGGGTTCAGAGAAGTCAATGAAATAATGCACATAAAGTGATTAGCACATACTCAGCATTCCATAAGTTGTAATTATAATTATTGACATGTAGCCAGAATTGCTGAAATCAATTAAACAAGAGTATCAACAAATATGTGAACACGCCTTAAGTATAGGGGTTCTCTACTCTTAATCACCCGGAGCTGGGCACTCTGGGGTGTGAGGAAACAGCATGTGGTCTGTGGCCTCAAGATGCTAACAGTCCCACAGGGAAAAAGATTTTCAAAATGTATGAGATGTCACAAGGTAAGCCAAGATTATTTGCCAAAGAAGAATTTCTACATAGGAATTTAAAAGAAGAAAAGTTTGCTTCACTATCAGTGAGAGACGATGACTAGATTTTAAAGAGCAGGTGGGATTTGCAGAGGTGGAGAGGAGTCTGGACTTGAATTTCCAGGGATGGGCAAAAGAGTGTTGCAAAATTAAGGAGCTGGACGTTAGGAAACTGCAAATCCAAACCACAGTGAGATACCACTTCATACCCCTTAGGATAATTTTCATCAAAAAGAGAAAGAAAAAGGAAATAATGAGCATTGGCAAGGATGCAGAGAAATCGGAACCCTTGTGCATTGCTGGTGGGAATGTAAAATGGTGCAGCCCCTGTGGAAACCAGTTTGGTGGTTCCTCCAAGTGAAACACAGAGATGCCATCTGATCCAGCAATCCCCCATCTCGGTGTATACCTAAAAGAAACGAAAGCAAGGACTCGAACAGATAGTTACACACCAATGTTCACAGCAGCATTATTCACAGTAGCCAAAAGGTGGATACAAGCCTAATGTCCATGGACAGAAACGGGTAAACAAAATGTAGTATATATACACAATAGAATATTATTTAGCCTTAAAAGGGAAGGAAATTCCGATCCATACTCCAGTCTGGATACACATTATGCTAAGTGAAAAAGCCAGTCACAAAAACGGAAAAATAGTGTATGATTCCACTTACTGGGGTACCTGGAACAGGCAAATTCATAGAGCTGAACGTGAAATTGAAGCTCCTGAGGTGGAGGGAGAGGAAAAGGGGGAGTTAGAGCTGAACGTGAAATTGAAGCTCCTGAGGTGGAGGGAGAGGAAAAGGGGGAGTTATTATTCAGGTATAGTTTCTGTTTGGGATGATGATAAAGTTCTGGAAATGGGTTATACACTTAAAAAGGGTTACCCTTTTATGTTAAAAAAAAAAAAAAAAGTAAGGATGTCAAAAGTACCAAGGGTTGGTTTGTGGAGGGACAAGTTGACCAGTTTGGCTTTAGGAGAAGGTTCCTGAAGGGCTGGATGCCAACACTTGTGTGAAGAGAGACCGACTCAGGAGACCGAGGGAGATCACGTAGGTAAGAATTTATAATTACAACAGTGATTCCCAGGGGTTATGAGAGCAGGAACGCTTTTTTTTTTTTCCAGCTAGAGACCCTGGTAAGTAGACTGAGGGTGCATCAAAAACCACCATCTCAGTGACTAACGCAGAGAGAGCAGCCTGTGTGGCACGGAGCGGGAGATAAGAATGAGACCTGACCGTGGAGGAAGTTACCTGGAAATTCAAAAAGCTGACTGGGAAGAGTAGACTGCAGCTTCCCTCCTGCCCACCCACCGTCGGAGCTAAGTGCTTTCCTGTGTGCCATGCTTCTGCTGCCTTACTCCACGGCGTCTGCACAAACGCCCCGGCTAGTACGGCAATAACAATTGCTATCCCATTGTACAGATGAGGTATTTGAAATCTAAAGAGGACTTTTGAGTGTGCCCAAGTTTAGACAGCCGATAAGTGGGGAAATTGGGTTTCATCTTCTGAGGGCCCATCGCTGCCTGCCTTAAAACTGCATGAGCCTGAATCGGTGCTGCCGGCAAGGCTGTGGCCCCGTGTCTCGTCACAGTCAAACTGTTTTCTTAGGTAATTTTTCATTACAGCTCGTCTGCATTGATCAATTTTGGTGGGTGGCAATGCACCAAAACCAAAGCTAGCTACCTTAATTGACCAAGGGATTTTGTTGGAAGGATACTTGAATCCCACAATATAGCCTTAGCCCTGGTTTTTCAGAGGGAGAGCTGAATGACCGAGGGGGAGGGCAGGAAGTAGGAGGCATGTAAGACTCTCAGCATCAGAAGCGCAAGCTCCATCTCTGCATTCAGCTACTTATGTAACTCAAACCCACAAGTCCCAGTTCAAAATTCCAAATGCCAGAAAGAATCTGATTGGCCCAGCTTAGGTCACTCTCAGACCAAGTGAAAGACAATACACGAGGGCTGTCAGGAGTCTCCACTATGGGCAGGGTGCCTTGGGTTCCTGCTGCTGCTGTACAAATGTACCACACACCTAGTGGTGTCAAACAACAGAAATGGATTCTTTTACAGTTCTGGAGGTCACAAGTCTGGAATCAGTCTCATCGGGCTGAAGCCAAGGTGTTGGTAGAGGTGCTTCCTCTGGAAGCTCAGAGGTCAGAATCCCATTTCCTTGCCTTTTTCTGCTTCTACTGGCTGCCAGTATTCTTTAGCTTGTGGCCCCTTCCTCCATCTTCAAAGCACATCACTCTTCTTCCAACATAACATCACCTCGTACGTAGTCAAATCTCTCTCTACCTCCCTCTTACCAGGATACTCATAAACACTTTAGTGTTTACTCGGATAATCCAGGATAATCAAAATCCTTAATCTCACCTGCAAAGTCCCTTTTACCACAGAAAGTAACATTTATAGGTTGGAGGGATGAGGACACGGATGTTTTTGGGGGCCATTATTCAGCTGCCCCCAGTGGGGTAGGAAATTTTCAGGTAAGGACGGGTGGACAAACAATTTCAGACATCCAAGTCTACCCATTACTGTGATAGCAACTGATGGCATCAAGTGACTGCTGGACCCCAAGCGCTATGCTAAATACCTTGCATGCATTCATTGATTTCATCTTCAATGAAATTGCTGCTTTAAAAGTAGATATTAATGTAAATAAAAATAAAGATGCAATAGATAAGGGACACAGAGTATCAGTGAGAGACTCACTGGACATGGGACATGGCCATACTCCCGTTAGAAGTGGATTGGGGATTTAAACCCAAGACTGATTGACTTTAAGGCTTGAGTCACCAGGTTTTCCATCACTAGGGGATGCTCCCAAAAGAGCCAACCTGCACCGTTTCCAGGTTCCCTGACATATGGAGGCCTAACGGACACTGGGAGATGTGTCAAGGCAAATTCTAAAGTCGGCGAAGCTTGTCTTCAACAGTCTTTATGGTTTTTTTCTCCTCTCTGACAACCTTTCCTCACTACTTCATGCTGCTTCCCGGTAAATTTGGTCCTTCTTCCAGATTTCCCTTCCCCAAATAGAAATATACGCTCCAGACCCATCCCATTTAGTTAAGGTGACCATATAATTTATTGTCCAAACCTGGGCAATGGTAAAATGACACACTATTAAAAATAACATCAGGACAGCACACACATAAACTGGCACTGTCCCAGGCAAGCTGGGTACGTAGTCATCCCAGATTTACGTATTCTGCAACATATTTCCTTGGGGCGCCATTTGCAGACAGCTTATTGAAAGCAAGGAGTAAATAAGATACTGTAAGGTGTTAGTAGCTAATAATGACTTATTATCCCTCTCAGGGGTGTGTATTATTAGTATTCTGGAAGAGATTTCTGGAATCACAATGATTTAACTCCCAAATGAAAAATCACAAATGATATTATTTCCAGGGTGGAGAGAGTCTAGGGACAAAAGTGTGTGTTGGAGGTGGGGACTAGAAAAAGGAGCTGGGAATATTTTCGGTGGAGGGCTTTCTAGACTCCTCGTAGAAACCTCCACATCAGTAGAAACCACCTATGCTCATCCCCAAGGCTAGCCTTAGGTTTTGCCACCTTGGCTGTTGGTTGTCTGATGGCCTTAAGTTCAAGTTGCCATGGATCTCAGCAGTAGACCAGAGGGGAAGGGACAGAGAGTCGGGACAAGATGGGGGTCAGGGTTTGGAAGACTAATGCACTTGTAAGCTGGAGTCAACAAGGCTCCCTGGATCCAGAAGAGACTGGCGGGTCTGAGCTTGGTCCAAGAACAGTCTGTCGGGCAGGGCCTGGTGGCAGATGAGGCTCTCAGACAGCATCATGAGTTCACATAATTTTCCAGTTTGTGATAAGATTCCATCTGATAAGTGCAGACATTTGGATAATAGTTTTGGGCTCCAAGGAGTGAGCTAGAAAAGGCTGAACAAAGTATCTAAGTTTCAGCCTAATCAGCGGGACTCAGGGCGGTTCTTGAATCTCCGCCTAGAGAACCAGGGGACAACCAAGAACTTGTGTAGTAGCCCAGAACCACAGTTTGGGCAAACAAGGCTGGAGTGTGGAGGAAAATAGCAAAGTGGTGATCAAACAAAGGCTGTTTGACCAGACACCAAGCTTAGAGCATCAGTAGTTACGGCCGGGCAGGCAGGTCCCCCGTATCCCACTCCCACAGTGTCCAGTCTTGCACTTGGAGGGGAAGAAAATTTTCTTTTTACCTTCTGAGTTCTTGGCTGTAACCCCTGTGATAAAAGACAAATTAACAAGAGAATAACAAATAGTTGCTTAACACACACATCACGTGTGAGAAACCTTCAACCAAAAGTAACTCAAAATGGTTGCTTACAATTGCAGGTATACAGCATTTTCAACAAAGAGCAATAATACATTTATAGAGAAATGACAGGGCAAAGGAAAGCAGTCTTAGGCTTTCAAGGTAGGCAAACTTGGAAGGTGGGAAGGCAAACATATGGGAGGAAACTCACAGGAACCAGATTTGTTTGCAGATTCCCCTCGTGCTATCTCTGGGCTGATAAGAATGTCTTCTTTCCTCCTCATACAGAGAGGAGACCTTTCACACAGGAGATTTATCGCTTGCTTGCAGGAAGAAAATGGAGGGGCAGAGTGTTTTTCTTGTGCCTGCTATTTCTTAAGAGCCTTTAATTCAAAATAATCAATATGTCAGAGTGACGTAGTTTGAGGTGACATATTCTGATTTCCTTCACAGTATAGGAGGCTTCCACACAGCGTAGCTTTCTGCAGGACAGAGTGGTCAGCAGTACCCAGCACCTAGCACCCAGAATCTTCTTTGGGTGGTTTCATGATGCCTCTAATGAATTCTTCTCCATGAATGGCTTTCCCCGGCACCTAGAGGACAGATTTCCAGTATGTTCCCCAGCATGGTGCCACAGCAACTGCTCTGCCCTCCAGCAAGGCATCTCATCGTTTCTGGGTCTTAGCCCTCAGCCTTCTTTATACCTGCAATTTCTATATTCTTGGAGTTCTCTTTTACTTCTGAATAGTCAATCTCTCGTGACACCAATCCCTGTTATAGTTAACAATTCTTTATATTAAAATTTTCTCTTTCACATTTCCCTGTGGTTTCTGTCTCCTCATTGAACCCTGGTTACTGCCGTGTGTCGACAGAGCCCTGGCATGTACTGAAAATGGGGAGTGTGGTCAGCGTGTTTGGCACTGTCCAGTCTCCATTCGTCTGATTCTATTAATGGGGGTCCTTCAACTTGGTTCACAGACCCCAAGAAGCCTTTGAAACGAATTCAGTGTGTTCATGTGCCAGGATGAGAAAAAAAAATTACATCTTTCTTTGGAGCAACCTTGAACTGAAATTTAGCATCTTCTTTACTTATGAATGGCCACGGTAGGATTAATAAGAGCCTGTGACTTTGACAGCAGAAGGAACCACAGAGACTTTTATATCACATTCCAGTGGTAGATATCTTAAAAATTTGTGTATGCTCATCATGACTTTGAAGTGCATAAGAATTAGACCTGCTGCCATATTTGTTATTGATACAATAATAAGAAGCACAGTTGCAACTATTTCACAATTATTTTTTAATGTAAACGCTTTTGAGGCTATGTTTGAGAATTCTGAGAAGAAGTTTCATCAGACTGACAAAAGGGTATATGGCATAGAAAAGGTTAAGGACCTCTGCTCTATAATGATAGACGTTTTAGCCAGGCACATGGATAACCAGCTAAACGCTTCATTTCCCAGAATCCCTTGTAGTTAGCGTGGCCATGTGACCAGGATTGGGCTAATGAGATGTGAAACGAAATGTGTGCAACTTCTGGGTCATACTCCTAAAATTAAAGGAAGATGTCCTTCCCTCCCTCCCCTCCTCTTTTCTCCCCTAGTCAGGGGCCGGACTAGGGACACAGAGGTGGGGAACTGTAGCCATCATTTTAGACAAGGTGATAGAAGCTGCATGTTGAAGATGACGAAGCTACATGGTAGAAAGAACTTGGAATCCCAGTAGCACGGAGCCTAAACTCTTAGGTGAGAAACGTGACCTTGTATCTTGTTTAAATCACTGGCATTTTGGGTTTCGTTCCGGTAGCTGAATCAATAGCCTAACACAAAAAGCCTGTGGAGTCTGCAGAAAGTCTGAACACTATTAGAAACGGAACCCAAATTATTTGGGGTGAAACCTGCCCTCTTGGATGAATCTATTTAGCTGAGAAAGCTGCTCTGGAAAGGGAGACTCAGGTGGCTTAACTGCAGCTGCCTCTGGTCGGCAGCAGCTTGGCCTTTGTTCATTGTGGATTCCAGCATGTCTCAGTGTCTGCCAAGGAGCCATCCTACCTACCCTTGGCTGGATCATTTGAGCAATTTCCAAGTATGACGCGCATTATATTGAATCCAAAAGAAGGGATTTTAAAGAGCATTTAATTATATTTATTGTTCCATCCATCTACCCATCCACCCATCCATCCGTTCATTTAACCATTCATTCTTCAACAAAGGGCTTTGGAGCATTGGTCATGTTCTAAGATTTCCCTGGAGACTAGAGACATAATGACAAATGAGTCCTAGTGTCTGACTTTGGGAAACTGTCAGTCTAGTGTGAGGGCAGGAGATGGAGGGAAACGAGGTCTCGTAATATCCCAATGCTTTGCAGTTGCTTTATGGGTGACCTTGAATAGTCTGTTACAAAGGCTCTGATTTAAGGGTTCATGAGCTTAAATGTAATAAAACAATTTTTCTCGTGATCTCAGGTATTTTGCTTAATGTGAAATAATCCAATTATATAGCTTTCCTAAAGGTTACCGATGAATATGAATACCTGAAAAAAAAATCAGCAGAAGATGATGTAATTTTTGAGATAAATAAGAATAGTACCAATAGTAGTAGTACCAATAAATAATATAGATAGAACGTGTTTTATGTGTCATTTACTGCGCCAACAGATGGACCATAATCCAATGCCTGATGCCCTCTTCTCCGAGTGTCCTGTCTTGGTTAAAGATGTTATCCAAATCCAGTTAGCAGCCTCGTGCTGGCCATTCCAAAGGTGAATTTGTACTCCCTCTTGTGATTCTGTTTCCTCCTCTTTATCCTGTCACTGCCCTGGTTCTGATCCTCTGTTTCTCTTTGGAATTCATTACAATATCTTCCTAACCAGTCTCTCCGACCTCCAGTCTTAACCTGCTACAAGCTACCCTCCTCTTTCCTTCCAGATGATTCTCTTGTTTCTGCCTCACTCCAAAGCTCTCAATGGTTCCCCATTGTCTGCAAAGTTTTCACCCTGGAGCTCAAGGTGCTGCAAAAGCTGCTCCCTGCTTATATAACTTCTTGTTCCACCATCGCACTAAGCTTTAGCCACACCAGCCTACCCTGTTTCCTATACCCGTGATGAAATTTCACACCTCTATGCAGCTGTTCATGCTGTTCCTCTTGCCCGAAATGCCCTTCCTCTCTTTCTGTGCCTTGAGAAATCCTACCATCCTTCAGTGTTTATCTCAACCATCTCCTCCTTTGTGAGGTCACCATGTTCTGAGACCCAGTGCCCCACAGCTCCAGCCCCTACAGTATGCAGCAGAATGACAGTCTTCCTTCTCTCTACTTTCAAGGAACATCACAAATATTTTTATTCTAGCACCTACCACAGAGCCTTTACTCACGTATCCTTTGCTTGTGGCAGTTGCTTGTGGGTTTCCCCAGTTCAGGACATGCTATCAGACCCATCTTAGGCAGAGCTACTGCAAACGAATGATTTGGTCCAGGGTAGAACCATCACCTCTGACCATGTCCTTTCACTGTCTTGAAACGCTGGTCAGTCCCAGGAAAAGTAAGAACACACTGGCTTCTCCTTACCTTGCCTCTGAGCTTCCATTTCTCTACCCACCTCTCCAAAACTTTCCACAAGTCCTTTTCCCTCATCATTTAATTTCATCCTGCGCCAATGCTTGCGGCTTTAGGTAAAGCAGATTTCATCCTCTCACACCCTGAAACCTCAGCCTTCTGAGGAAGCACGATCAGCAAATGTCAGCCTGGGTGAGGGGCTGCCTTAAAACCGGTCTTAAAACCTAGGAGATCCCGAGGGCAGCGTCCTCATGTTAATTATGCTTATGTCCCTCAGAGTCTAGCACAATGCCCTGAGCAGGACATCAAAATGCCCTGAGCACGACATCGTTTATGAAACTCCTGAATTAAATTCATTACGAGAGAAAACGAAGATCCACAAAGTACAAAACCCAGAGATATCCAATTCAAAGTATTTACAGTAGATGGAGCTATGTATTTCACTGTGATCTGCTCTGTATTTCATACATCATGTGAAGTTATTAACATTTTGGCAGCTGGTATACTTTTTTCTCAAATATATTAAAAGCCATGGGACTCACTCGCCCTGTTTATCCTTATTAGCTTGAAATTGTTAGAAAATGTTATCAAAAAGTTTCCCTAAAAATTATATTGTGATTAAAATCAACTGGTACAAATAACAGACATTATTGAAAGCCAGAGATGAACCCAAATGAAACCACGGACTTCGGGTGACAATAATGTGTCGAAGTAGGTTCATTAGTTGTAACACAAGTACCCCCATGGAGGGGACGTTAAAAATGGGGGGGCAGGGGATGCATGGGAAATGTCTATTTTCTCCTCAGCAGTGCTGTGAATCTAAAACTGCTCTAAAAAAATAAAGTCTTGAAGGAAAAGAACCAGAGATATAATGACTTCAGAGATATAAAGGCCCCAGTGCATGAATTAATTGTACCTCTTTATGGCAAGTCTCAGGACATTTCTGTCCAGGGCCAGAGAGAACTGTAGTGTCGAAATGCTGCTGTCCCTCTAGAACATTCAAGGTGTCAGGACATTTCAAAGGTTATGGCAGTGGCATAAAAGTCTGAAAATGAGGACTAGTGGATAGGAGGGAATGAGTTCTAAAACAAGTTAATTGGAGCTTTAAGCCTGTTGTTGAAGAGGAAAATAAATACGGATGGTATTCTAATAATATCATGGACATTTGTCTTTGGCTTATTGCTTGGATATTTTCACAGGCAGTAGCTCATTTCAATCCTCACAGTGGGGGTATTATTATTTCCATTTCACATTTGAGGGAACTGAGGCCTGGGAAAGTCGAGACTTACCTGAGTGAGGTCCCTGGGAGATCTGTCCCCTGGAGGCAGGAAGCAAGGGGTGCGCTGCTGTCTGGTTTTCCTCGTGTGGCAGGATGAGGGCCTTAGATCAAAGCCCTGGCGGCCTCTTTTCTCCATGTGGGTCTTCGTGAGCCCTGTCTGGGAGCAGCTATGGATCCCATGAGCCCAGTTCACATTCTCTCAGGGGCTAGTTCTGGGGGCACAGAAGGCAGGCTGATGTGATGGTAAAAGTCTGGTGGCCTCAGGTTTTTAGTCTACTCTGTTGGGCAGCACGTGAATGACGCCATTTTTTCCAACCTTAACCTTCTCGAGGGAGGGCCACCTGCTTCCTAGGATATTGTGAGAGTTGTATGATCACGTGATGGGTCTCTGGTCTAGCACCTGGGAGACCGCTCACAAAACGGCTGCTATGTTCTGTATGCATCGTTTTCCTCTCCAGCTACTCATGAGCTCCTTCAGAGGACAGACTTGATCTTACTCCTCTATATCACTGACACGCAGCAAGCCTTCTGTACAAGTGCTCAAAGCACAAGCTGCCCACATCCGGACCAGCCCGACAGCCAGGACTTAGGCACGTGTCACCGAGGCTGCTAACTGCCTGTCCCGTCTACATCCCTCACCCTGTTGGTGGTCCATTTAGTAGAGTGTTCACCCAAAGGACACCTTTCCTGACCCTCTAGCAGCTCGGGTGATGAGATGAAAGCTGATGTGTTGTCAGTTCTTCTGGCAATCTTAATGGCGGGGCAGCCTCTTCTTCCATTCTGCAGCCCAGCACACGGATGAGTGGTTTGGATGGCAGACACCATTTCGGACCTCAAGGGCAAGGATGGCAGTCCAGGGACAATGAAGCTAGAACACTGGGAGCAGTGCGGAAGGGCAGGGAAGCTGGCAAGCCAACCCCTCTCTCTTGAGACACAAAAACAAAACTTTTATGGTGTTTAAGCCAATGCATTTGTGGGTTTTCTGTCAGAGGCAGCTGAAATTAATCCTAAATATTATGACAATTAATGGAAAGAAGAATGTCGCTCCATCTTCACATTTGAGCTTTTAATGGCATAGCCACCCTGTCCAAAATAAGACGTAAGCCACCATGTTGAAACATGATTAGGCACAGCTGGTTACAAGTTTTGGAGAGCCACGTGCTCCTACCGCCCTATTATGTTAGCCGCCCTCCCCCCACCTTTTAAATGTGATCTGATAGTTTGATGTGTTTTCACCCTGTATTTTCTCCTTTCCTCCATTCCAGCAGGGAGCAGGCAGACTCTGCAGGTTTATGAAGGGCCTCCTGGCACCTGTGTTCAAAACATCAAAAATGCAAAGACACTGGGTGGTGAACATACGGTGTGATATATATAGATGATGATACACCTGAAATCTATGTAACTTTACCAACAATTGTCACCCTGATAAAATTTATTAAAAGAAAAATGCACAGACAGCAGGGTGAGAGGATGACAGGCCATGTTGGTTGGGGTCAGGTGCAGAGGTGGAAGCCGTGACAGACCAGTCTGGGGGCTCCACAGGAGGCCAGCGGGAATGGCCTCAGGATGCACCAGGGACCTGAGACTCCAAAACCCACCAGAGGTTCTCAAGCCTCACCTGTGACCCAGCCGCAGAGCAGCGAGGGGGCCCCGGCGGTCGGGCCATTCGCAGCATTGGCAGACGATCATTCATCCCCGGAGCATTCCCCATACCATGGGACCAAGGACCCTGGGGCGTGGAGAGGGCAGAGACATCTAACAGTCATCGCAACTCAACCTGCTCAAGTTCAAACTCCAACCTGCTCCTTCCATGTCTCCCCCATGGGAGCCCCTAGCACCTCCATCCTTCCAGCTGCTAGGGCCAAACCTGGGAGCCTTTCTTGATCCTTCTCTTTCTCTCACACCCCACACCCTATCCATTAGCAAAACCAGAAACTCTGCTTTCAAAACACATGCAAATCCAATCAGTGCTCACAGCCTGCTCTGTGCCATTGTCATCTCTTTCCCGCACAGTTGCAATGGCCTCCTAGACGGCCTCTATGCTCTGCCCTTCTTCTCCAGTCTATTCTCACCATGGCAGCCAGGGTTAGCCTGCTAAAAGGCTAGTCAACATGTGCCCAAAACCCTCCAGTGGATCCCCGCTCACGCAGGCTAAAGGCCAAAGTCCTTACAATGGCCCCCAAAGCCCTACCTGACCTGCAGTCCTTTCCACTCCGCTCCGACCTCTCCCTTCCTCACTCACTGTGCTTTAGCCACACTGGGTTCTTTATTGTCCTTAAAACACCAGCCACGACCCCAGCTCAGTGCCTTTGCACTCGCTGCTCCCTTTGCTGGGAAAGTTGTTCTCTCAGATATTCCAGTGACTTGTCCCTGTATCTCTTCCAGGGCTTTAGTCAAATCATTGTATCATCTCTCCACCAACGCCCAGACGGGTCCTCCTTCCCTGGTCCTTCTTACAGCATCTACATATTTCACTTACCTTGTTTTTCTCTCTCCCCACTGGAATGTAAGCTCTATGAGTACAAGGACTTTGGTTTCGTTGCTCACTCTGTTCTCAGCGACCAGAATTGCGCCTGCCATTTATTACACAGACGAGTAATAAATACTTGTGGCACTGCCTTTTATTTGCCTTCCCTCCTTCCTTGCCTCACTCATGCTGCCTGGGGATGGCACTCGCTCCCTCAGTGATGCACACAAGCCCGACTCAGGCTCTGTTCTGGGGAACCCAGGTAACTGCAGTAACGTGCTGTAGGTCACACAGCTGGTAAGAGACAGATCCAGGATTCAAACCCAGGCACCCAGGCAGGCAGTGCACCTCTGCTACTATTCCCATCCCTCCTATTACTGCTGTTGCTTCTACTACACTACTGCTATTACTCCAAGTACAATTGCTATTAATACTATTACTACCACAACGACTACTAATACTACTACTGTTAGTATTGTTTCTTCTTGGAGCTTCACATGCAAAGGCTCAAGGCAAGTTAATAGTTAAAAAGCGTACATTCCTTACAATCTCTACAACCAGTTGCCTTCACTTTTACCCTGGCACCAGTACTCTCTGTTGGGACAAAGGAAAGTGTCATTTCTGGGTGGCAGAGGCACACATGGAAATAAGAAGTATCAATGAGACGGTCAGTTCATGAAATTTAGACTCAAAAATTTTCTTAGGAATGCATGTAATTTTACAAGACCATTCATCATAGCACCAAGCCTAAAATTCCTTAATAGAAAACAGTCAAATAACAAATACTCCAGTTAATTTCCCACAGGTATAAATTATGCAAATACTCATTTATATATTCATTTACAATAATCAATAAATAAGAGTGCATTCATACAATTTTTTACAAAGATCTCTTTTTACAAAGCTACAGCTATGTATATACTAAATAGACAAAATAATCCTTGTACTACAAAATAACATTTCACTTTTTTTCAATAGTTCTCTTAGAGCTCTCAGTAAAAAATTTCACACATTGTCCATTAAGTCCTGCCATGACATGAAAAGAAACCGTAGCATCAAATCTGATAAACATATTACAGACCTTGAAAAAGTGAACACCTATCATCATCCAGTACAATGCGCTCTGAACAAATTGCTGTTTCCAGGTTTAGTAATTTGTCCCGATGATGTACAGTAGGAAACAACCATTTTTCCACTTGTACCATTTAGCTTTGGCTGATATTACCAGCACCATGGCAAGTGATGCAGGCAGCTATCTTATGGTGCAATTTCAAGATCAAAGGGCTGGTCTCTTCACGGTACCCCTTCCACACCACGTACCACGCCCACCCCGGGACACGCCACACAAACAGGCCAGTCTTTGGCTTACGGGATCCCATGCTAGAAGGCAAACAGCCTGATTCTGAGTGGAATTTCTGTGCCTATGTATTTGAGCCTGCTGGGGGGAGGGGAAGCAGTTGGGAGGAGTAGACAGGTCCAGTGAATGACAGTTTATTCCCGCAGCTGAACTTCTCCATCTGAAAGAAACTCCCCTGGACAACTGACCCCGACGCTTACTTAAGACCACTTCAGTTCTGGGAGCCCTAGGAGGCAGCTCTCCCACATTCTACTCCTAACTTTCATCCCCACACCTTCAATAGACTACCTTTTATTTTACCAAACCTTTTCCGAAGGCACCTTTTTCAGATAAGAAAGCCAGAAGCAACGCTCTAAGCTCTGGAATTCACTTATCAAATACAGAGGTACAGTTACAGAGGTACACTAACTGAGATTTTAAAAGAATAATCTAACTTGCCTCCCTTTGGATTTTTCGATCTAGACTTTTCAAAAGAGGTCTTTCAACCCAGAGAGGTAAATGAATTATTCAAGGTGTCACAGGAAGTGAGTCACAGCCAGGAGGTGGGTTCCTGATTCCCCAGCCAGCTTGTCCTACTTTGGAACGGAGTCAACTCTCTAGGTTACAGACACTCCCAGAGTTTCCTTTGCAAAAAATATCCCAAATCTTGCATGACATTTAGGAATACAGGCATTTTCTGGCCATCCTTTCTCATAGCATAATATTGCAGAAAACATGGTCTCATCGCCTTTTGGTGGGACTAAAACAAGTGGTAGCTGTTGAAAATGGAATCAAACTATCAAAATGCAACCATGCAAAAATCATGACTTTAAAACTTAAAACAGGAAAAATAACGATTCCTCTCTCTCATCCAAGTAATCCATGTTCTCTATCCCTATTTTAATTGTGCTTAGCTCCGTACCACGAAATAAATTTGTTTTCTGAAGGAGAAAGCCTAACTCCCTACTCTGAAAAGCCTAGGAAGGGGTGGAGCTGGGGGCTGGACGCAGAGTTAATGGAAGTCACTGAAATCTTCAATGTTCCACACAGATTTTATAGTTAATGGCCTTTGAGAGGCATTGTGGTTGCAAATTTGCAACCAAAGGCTGAAACATGAATTTGGCCTCCTCGCCATTTCTAGGCAAGTACGAAGGAGATATTTAAGTAGTTCTGATATGGGGTTGGGAGTCAAAGTGTGCAGAAACTTGGGAAGGAGAGGAAGGACGTGAGGTGGGGAAATGCCACGTGACTCAGGAAGTCTGCCACCTTGCCAACTTTGAGAATTTCCATCCGTGCCTTGCTAACTAGGCCAAAGTCACCAAGAGTCAGAATGCCATTCGAACATAACTTTATGTTCTAAGTAGTGAAGTCTAGGGTAAAATCAGCATCTGAAAATGAGTCGTGTTCCAGGTTCTGCCACATTCTCTGTGGCCTTGTTCTTTGTCCTTCCTGCGCTTTGGTTTCCTCTCTGGAATAAGGACCTCCCATGATTGTTGTAAGGGTCAGAGGAGTGAATGGGTACACAATAGTTTCAACTTCCTCTTGTAAAAGGCATGAGTGAGATTTGAGACAGAGCAGCTGGCTAGATAACGGTGGGTTGGAGAGAGGTTAGAGAAAACTATGGGAAACTAAGTGTCAAGAAAGAAGGAATATTCAAAGCCTAGAGAGGAGGGAAATGGAAAACGTGGAGCTACTGAGCATTTTACATCATCAGAACAACGCTGCAAGGGAGGTATAATTCATTCAACAAATATGTACAGAGTCTCAACTCTGCACAGAAGATGTTCAAAGAGGTTAATTTGCCCAAAACCATCCAGATATCTGGTGATGAAGGTGGGCCTCGGACCTAGATCTGGCCAATTCCCAACCCTGACCTTTTCCCCTATCCTGTAATACCTCCCAGAGAAGGAGGGATTAACTTTTTAAAAATGGGTTCAGTTAAAGAGAGCCCCGCTGGATGACAGCTAGACTTAACATCCGAGCGTCAGAGATTTTGCAAAGTTAGCAGTGGGATCAGAGTCATCGATTGCGGAGCTGTGTGTGCATTTAAAGACAACGTGGTCAAACAGCACAAAATACTGGTTGTCTTTTCCCCATAAACAAGAATGTTTTTTGGATTTATTGATGCCACAGCCCAGGGCTCGGAAGAACTGCTTACCTGGTGTGTTTTCATCAAGGTTCTCAGAACAAGTTGTGAACGTAAATTAAGTCGGTCTTCCCAGCACTTTGGGGTCTGGCAATTCCAGAACAGTCTGAGGCGTTCCAGGTGCTGACTCTCGGAGGAGCAGGAGCTCTGAGTCCCCAGGCCTTCGTCCGATTACTTGACCAAGCTCACCCCTAGCCTGGTCCTGTGCACAATGGCGGGTGGAGAAGTGACAAGGCCTGAAGATCACTGTCACGCTCTTAAAAATCAGAGCATGAGGGCCAAGGGCTCACTGAAGCCATGGTCTGCACCGAAGGAAATGGAAAATTCAAGGCACGACTCATGCAAAGCTCGTGCTTCTCATGCACCAGGCTCATATCCCTGCGCTGCTTGCTGTCATTCCTCAAGAAAATGCCTGACAAGAGTCAAACAGCTCTGTGGAATTCAGCGCCCTGGGAAGAAGTTACGTCTCATTTCTTGGCTCCCTGACACTGGCTAACCGTTAAGGTGAACTCTGCAGCAATTTTCAGCAAATGAGCACGCAATCACCCATGCCAGCTCTCAGCCTTCAACCTCCCACCCCAGCACCCGGACCCTGTCATCAGAGCAGCCCTGCTCACCAGCTGGATGGACCCGAGGAATGACCCACTGTGGGGGTTCCAGGCAGCAGCGCAGGCCCAAGACATTAAATCTTCCCCCGCGGCGGTTTCAGTGGAGATTATGCAACGTCAGGGAAAGAGAAACAGCGCATCTGGACCTGACCAGCTTTATGTGCTCTTGTTCCTGGCAAGAGCATTACTGAGAAGGTTCTGAGAAGCCACGTTGGCTCGGAGCTCCAACGGGACCGGCCCACTTCAGGACTTGGGGTCATTGGGCAGAGATGCCCGAGAAAGGTCTCCAAGCAGGGAGGGCAGAGAGACCACGTCTCAAAACTCCAGTGGGGTAGCTGGAGTCCTTCTGGATGTCTGAGCAAAACCGAGCTTGCGTGAAAGAGGCGATGTCACATGACCACACTCCAATGACCTAACCGCAGAGGGAAGAGTTCTCACCAAAGAAGCCACGACAGATTGTGACACTAAAACACATTCTCCACTCGTTTGCTCTGACTTGTGTTTGAGAAACTGGCTCCATGGCGTCCTGAGTCCTTGGCAAGGATGGGAGCACAGATTAGCTTCGGTGGCTGGAGGCCGCGGTTTTGTAGAAAGGCTAAGTGGGTATGAAGATATCCGTCCCGAGGGCACTAACTAGCAGTGTGACTGGTCATCTCTCCTTCCTGATCTTCAGTTTTCTCACTTCTCAGGCGAGGTACTGGACCCTTACATGATTCCTAAGGCTAGCGAACAAAAAGAATCTAGAATTTACGAAGATGAACTATACAGGCAGCCTCTCACTGCTTCTGCCTCCTACCAGTTCTCCCCTTACAAAGAGCAGGCCAGCACCCCACGCAGACAGAATTTGGGGAACTATGCTGAACTCCAGAAAGGGGGATGCAGCACGTGTGCTGGGTGGCTGTCAAGGGGGCCGTGAGGATGTCCTCTCTGGTTCCCCGTGCTGGTGGGAGCCCATCTCCCCACAGAGACTGGGTTTGGCTAGAGGACATGCTTGCCAGGCCCAAACAGCCAACCAACAGAGGGACCACCCTGTTTGTTCTCTGGCTAACACCAGGGTGGCCTACTGGTTTCCGAATGAAGTGAGGGTGGCAGAGGAAACCTAGAAACCGGATGACTCCATAGACAGGAGCTTGTGGGGAGGTCAAGGATCTAAGTTTTGTGGGGAGAGGGGTGAATAAAAAGGAGAAGGAAGAATAACCATTTTAATCGTGGCATTCCAGTCGAGCTTCTGCACGCGACTGCAGGCTCTCCTGCACAGCATTACAGGAAGGCACTCCGCAGACCACCGCTCGGCGGGATGGACATCGCCACACCCCAGCTGGACTCAGGGCAAGTTCACAATCAAATCCACAGAGCACTGGGCCTCCGAACAAGTGGTGAGAAAGCTCAAATGGGACCTGGGGTTCAAGATGGTGGATTGAACACACGGGCTCATTTCTTCCCTGGTGAAACCCCATAAACACAAAGACAAAGGAATGGAAGTTGTGCCGTCACGATGACGAAGGCATGGAGAGGAGACACCAGCAGGTAAGGAACGCCAACCCATTTGCGGCAGGGGCAGAGCTGCCGGAGAAGTGGGCAGGGGGTAGGAATCCTGATACCACACCCCTGCAGAGGCACGCCACGCAGTCCCAGTGTGCGGAGAAATGAAAGGACTCCAACCCAGGGACACCAGGCCTCGCCAGGCGGGAGCCATTCAGTGAATCTGAATGCTGACTGCGATAAGCCTCACTGCTCAGGGGTCGGGCACTGGGGTGCGTGCTGGGACTTGTGGGTGCGTACGGCCCTCCAGTCTGTGCACTGCACAAAGGTGCCTGGCTGAGGGCAATTGGGAGTTAAAATCTAACCCTTGCTCTGCTCCTCAAGCCTTATCCTAGCTCAGGGCTGCATCGTCCTGAAGGAATGGGCTATAGGTACCCTCTGCCAGTCAAGCCAAGTGCCCATTGGGTGACTTCTGCCCAGAGAGGGACACCTTTGCCAAGTCATCCACCCAGAGGGTATGCCTGTTTTTGAAACTGCACGAGGGCACAGCAGAGGCTAGTAGCAGCCTTGTGTGTGTTCCTCTCGCCCAGGCAGGAGAGAAGTGGAAATGTCTCTAAAGAAAGGCAACGAGCCCTAGAGAAAAGACCTACAAATATGGGTATGTGGGGTCCTCCCATGAAGAGTCCGGGTGCCCACCTGGTGACCCTACAGAAAAGCCCACCAAGTTGACACACGGAGCTTCCAGTCCATCTTTTTGATGCACGACTATTAAACATGAGCAGATCCACAGGATCACCAGATATTTGAAGAAAACTTGCAACACAAAAAGACAGACACTGAGACTAACCGAGAGAAAGGAAACTTACAGGAAAGAAAGGTAATGCAGGGAGGACAAAAGAACTGTCCCAAAACCCCACTAGCATGAACAGCCACAGGGAGCTCAGATCTGCACCCATGAAACAAGAACAGGGCACTACAAAACAGAAACAAGAGAGAGAACAACAAAACTGATTTGGAAATTAAAAAGTAAAAAAAAAACATTCAGCAGGGATATTGAGAAGATAAAGCTGAATAACTTCCCGAAAGCAGATAGAAAAAAATAAATAAAATAAAGAGACAAGAAAAGAAAAGATGAAAAATATTACAGGGTTATTAATCTGTGAGATCCAACATTGGAACAACAGGCAGTCCAGAAAGAAAGAAGGTGAACAATTCCAGGAAAATTTAAGACATTTTCCATGAGATCCCAGCCCAAGGTACACCATCAAGGGTACACCACCTTCAAGACAGTTCAGCACCCCACAACGAAGGGATAGTGTCTCCTGGGAGGGGGAGAAACCCAAGCCACACCTAAAGCCGTGGGAATCAGAATGGCACCAGAATCTCAACAAGCCCATTGCGGGGGCGGTGGGGAGAGGGCATTATTTCCCACCTGCATTTTTTTTTTACCAAGCTACGTTGGGAAAGGGCAGAATAAAGACATTTTAAGTTATGCAAAAACCTCAAAATATTTACAACATTTACTTCCCATGTTCCTTTTCTTAGGAAGTTACTAAAGAATGTGCCACACCTCCGAAAAAATCAAATCAAGGGGGAAAAGTTTGACAAGAAAGCACATGGAACTACCGCACACGACGACTCGGGAGCAAAGAGTCCTCACGCACCCACACTGAACAGAGATGCTCCAAATATGATCTAACCGTACTGGGAAAACAAAGTGGGGGATGGGTAGGGGCAACGGCCTCATCTACCACAAGAGCAAGGAACTAGATGCTTCGAAATTAATTTAAAAAATTAAAGTACAATCATGTTCTGTAGAAATCCAAAGGTAAATATTAGAAGAAACAGCTAAGAATTGAAAATGTGACTTCCAGGGAGCAAGACTCAGGGGGCTGCTCGTTTTCATTTAAAAACTTGTAGGGTTTGTTTCTTATGAAACTATGAACATGTATTACTTGGATAAGAGTTTAAAATAAACGCTTGGAAAAAAAAAAAGAAAAAGCAAGCCACGGGGTGGTTTGTCCTGCAGGTTTCTAGATCCACCTTTTATAACCAGAGTCTTCCATATAAGCCCATACTCAATGAGAATTTTTTTTCTTAAAAAAAAAAAAAATCAGTTTGCTGCCAACCTGAACCAAATGACTTTTAGGCATTTTGCCAGTGGATGGTTTTATACAATATTACAGGTTGTAATGAGTGAGAGAAGCAGCCTGCAGAGATTTTTCTGAATAAAGTCGAGACCCGTAAAAGAAATGATTAACGTTTGGGTCAGCTCTTCTCTGGCTCTCAAAGCATCTCATTTGGGCAAGCCCTGCATGGTATCCAGGGTTCTAAAATATAACACACATAATTTTTATTATCTGTGTCTTTGAGCTTTCAGTGATGCCAGGGCACTCATTAATTAGCTCATTTTCCATGGGACGCTTGGCCTTCAAGATGGAATCACTCCAAGCTCCCAACAGCTTTCGGCTGGGAAGGCTTAGATCGTTCCAGGCGAGAAGGCAGTCTGTATTCAGAGTGGGTTAGAGGCCAGATTTTGGCTGTCATCGGCTCAAATGTGTTATGTAAATTCTTTTGGCCACGCTGGAATTCTGTAAACTTGAACCTCACTGCTTGGAATAAGCGAGTCCTCGGCTTGCTAATAGAGAAACGTGATTCCTGGAGTGAGAACAATGCTGGTATGTCACCTAACAAACAGTTAGAGCTGTCGAGGGTCCCCCAGAACTAATAGGGGATGAGCCTGGAAGTGATTAAAACCCTCACGGGAAAAATACAAGAACAAAACAAAGGTCTGAAAATTCTGGTGTTGTTTAAATGAGGTCACTTTTATCTAATCATTTTATCCTTTTTTTTTTTTTTTTTTTTAGGACATTCATGGGTGCAATGGAAATTCCCTAAAAGAGGTGGCAGCTCTGGAATGGGCACCGGGTGGGTGGTCTGGGTGTGCTTGCCAAGTCTGCTCCTGGTGGGCTGGGTGCCCTCGGTTAATCCACTCTGCCTCTCTGGGTTCAGCTGGCCCTGAGGGCCCCTCCTGACCTAACAGTTTGTAATTTTGTAAGTTGTCACATGCCCTCTGGGGGAGGACAATGGGAGACGAAGCAATGCACCTCCCACCTACACCTCTGAAGGAAACAGGGAGTGGAGGGAGCCCAGGGCAGAAGATAGAAGGGCGGGTGGATGCCTCTGTTCTCTCACAAACCACCTACCTGTTCTGCTCTACTTCTCAGGATGCTTTCCGGAAAGCCTTTTCAAGAAACCCACTGGGCAGGATCACAAAGCATGCCCACGCCGAGACTGCATTCTGACGCAGGTGGACACAAAAGCTTTCTCAGGGCAGGATCCCACTGGGCTGCTTCCAGCCTTAATATCCACTGGAGCCTATTCTTAGCCCAGCCTCTTCTGCAACCCTCAGGCTTTTAAGGGCTTTTTGCAGTGCTCAGTGGGGCCTTTGGGATTGGCACAGATGCCTCAGGAACCAGCAATGGAAGGCAGGGGGCTGCTGAGGCAAAGTGGGAAACACCCCACGCCTGCCCTGTGTCAGCCAGAGCTAAGCTTTTAATCTATCATTAAAAGAATTCATTTAAAAGGAGGGTTCCATTGGTGAAAATCACCACTTTACCTCAATTCAATCAGTGCAAAAGGAAATTTAAAATGCATCCCACCCTCCTACTCAAAAACAAAAAACTAGGGTGAAATAAAGTGCACTGCAGCTCACCACACGACCTTCACTTTCCTCCTTGGATTTTGCCATTCCCAGACATCCTTTCCCAGAGCTGGCAGCTGTGTGCTACTCAGATGCCCCCCTAGACCACACAGGTGCGTGGACACCAGGCACCTTTACCCAAACATCCCCTCCTGGATAAAAACGTGGCAGTTTTCTTCCCAGTGGAGGTTCTGCCTGGGGCGTCCACCCACTTTCTCGTCAGGAGGACCCTCACCTGAGAGGTAAGTAACTTGGACCTTAAAAACCTGCATATGGGTTAAAACCCGGGTTATAGCTAAATACTAGCAACTGACAAAGCAAGGCACGCGAGAACAAAGCCCACCCAAGGATCCGGCACACCCCTGAGTGTTGAGTACGCAGCCAGCGATAAAGCATGCTAAGACGCACAGGAGGAAAAGGAAACATGAAAACAAAGTGGCGAGTCCAAGTTTCCTGGTAGGTCTTCGACTGTCTGCAGAGGTGCTCTGTCCAGAACCTGAAATAAAATGAAGTATAAAGACTCCCACCCCGTCAGGGCCAGGTCTTTTTATTATGCAGACACACGCATCAGAGTCTGTTCATGTCCAGCTGTGGGAAGAGCAGCAAGCAGTATACCAGGAGCCAGAGGAAGAGGATAAAATACATCATGTCCGGCTGCTGGACAAACTGTGTCAGCGAGTCACTCTGCAGACTATGGCTCTCTGGCAGTGTGGCTTCTCCGGAGTGGTTGGCCTTCCTGCAGAAGGAAGACACAGGCAAGGCAGTGAGAAGCAGGTCCCCAGTTTAGAGGACCCCACTCGCTCCCCATACTCCAACCTCACTGCCCAACTGGAGAGCTGAGGGCTGCCCCGAGAGGCGTCCAAGAAGCCTCGCATTGCATGTAGACCCAAGGCAGGGGGCCGGAGTCCAGGCAGCCCTGTGAGCTTTTACACATACTTAGTTCATCTCCACAACACGAAGAGGGAGGAGCTGTTAGCCCATTCCACAGATGGGCACACTGAGACTCATGGGGTGGAGTGGCTTGCCCCAGGTCGACAATTACTTTGTGATAGAGCCGGACTCTGGGCCAGGTCTAGCTACCAGTTTAGGGCACCTTCCTTTCCTCCACTGCACCCTTACTGCAGAGTTAGATACTAAGCTCTATCATGAGTGAGTAACAGAGGGGACTTGATAAGTCATCTAAAGGAACAGACAGTTCCCAGATTACAGATCATTTAAAAACAGCCGTCAGAAACAAAGACACATCCTACCACCACCAAATTTGGTTTTTAACTTTGGAATATAACCTTCAAAATAATTACTAGATTTGGTTTTGGTCAGATTTATCTTTCTTCTTTTATTTGACAGAAGGTAGCATTCAAATGACATTTAGCTTTTGCCTGGCAGATAAAACCCAGAAGGGAGCTGTGTGGAGACCAACCACAGCTCCAAATTTCCACCACGGAAAGGGTTGAGGGCCATAATCTGATTGGAAGGGGGGTTGGGGACCTCTGCTTGAAGCTGTATTTATAGAAGCCGAGCGTGTAAGCTTCTTCGGGTCATTTGGGGCATGTGATGGAGACTATGAGAAGTGAAACTCACTTCATCCCCAGACTCTGTCCTGACCCCGTGACAGGCTAGACCAAGAATGGAGGAAACATTTGCCTTGTTCTAGAAATTGAGTAATTCACAGGCAGATTTCGGGCAACTGACAGAATTTCTTTCTCTTTCTTAAAACTGTTTTTACAGAAAATTTAAACTACAGTTTTTTATTGAAGTAATAAATGCTTGAAAACATGGAAAGCACGACTGCATTTCTCAGCCTTGCAGGTTCAATTTTCAAAGTCTTTATCTCATAAAAGCTAAAAGCACTATTTTCCTATGAGTATGTCAAGCCTAATGGAAACCTTGAATTAATATTTCTATTTTACGGCAGGGGAGGGAAACAGGTCTTGCTTCTTTGTAAGGAGCCAAAGAGGTAGAGTTCTAGGGATTACCCCCTTGGGTGTTGGGCAATATTCAGACAGAGGTTTTCCACTCCAATAATTTAAGTCCTTCTCAGCCAATTGAAATCTGTGGCAAATATTTTTTTAAAAAAAATCAGTAAAATTAAGTGATTCAGTAACTTTCACAGGGATGGGGGCATCACAGACTTGTCAGTTTTAGAGATTTCTCTGGTTTCCTATGTCCTAACTGGGCAGTTGTGCAGTAATTCAGCAATCTGAGCCTAGGTCATCTAGTTCTCCAACAGGAAGAAATACTTTCATAGACATCCTGGCATGTCTGCATTCCCTCTTCATGTCTGCTCTGATGCCATAAAACTGTAAAATCAGCTCAGTGAGCTTCTGAGTATTGTACCTGCAATGGCGACACAGAATGAACACGGTTGTCAGGCACTGTAGCATTTAAGATCACACTCAGTATCACGTCACTACCTCCTGCCTGGCTCTTCCTCGGACAGCCAGCTTATGCCACCGCGTTATTTAAACGCAGCTGCATAACCCGGACCCGTCCCGAAACTGAGTCATTTTATGTTCATGGATATCCACTGGCCCTACCCTCTCGTATGCAATTTACATTCATTTTCTTTGGAACAGGCATTTTCTTGCATTATCTCAGACTCTTACACCTGGTATCAACAAAACATAGCTGGAGAGTCGCCAGCCCAGAAGGGAGGCTGCACAATTAAAGAGGAAAATATTTTTTAAACCCCACAAAACTTGGAGTCGAGTAAGGCCACCAACCTGTGTAACATTCGGTGTCTTCTCTCATCCACATCGGCTGCGTTCCTCAATGGAACATAGCTAAAATGATCCTACAGTGAAATTTATAAACAAAACCCCCGCAACCCAATTAGTAAAGATGAAAGCTCTGAAACAGAAAATAAAACGATTTTAAATATACAAAGCCGAGCATGTCATGCTTTTTTCAACATTGCAAACATCTCTAGTTCCCAAGTCAGACTGGTAAACAACATTCTATATTTTCCTACCCTCTCCCCCGATGCCCCACTGGTGGCCCCACCACCCACCACCTGAATCAGAGCTGTGGACCCTGGTGTTCTGGGTCCCAACACCTCCAGAGCTAAGTAGTTGCTAATGTAAAGCTGACCCTCCACGTCTGCTGCACGTCTATCTTTGAACATGATCTTTCTGGGGGTGTGTGCAGGGGTGGGGAGTGGGGGGTCGTGGATGCGTTGTTGTTGTACTTTTTTTTAATATAACAAAGAGGCCTTCGGGCTTTAAAATCATCACTTTATTTATATCCCCTATCTGCCAAACTGGACATCCACCTGGGCTGTGCTTAACGACAAGGTCTCAATTTGCTTGTCTTCTATCCAAAAGTCTAGTTGCTGCACGTCAGTAATTTCAAAGCTCTGGGCTGGGGAGGAGGAAGGGTGGAAAGGAACTGATTAGCAGGGGTGCACGGAAAAAGAAGAAAGTCACATACTAACCGATTCCAAAGACCTATTAGAATGTCGTCGAATGTAAATGCTGGAGTCACTGTGGCTAGTCCTGAAAAAGAAACACACGTTTTGAATTGGTGCCACCAACAGCTCCTGGTGGCTCAGTGGGGCTCACCCTCCTCCTGAGGCTTCCACATGTGGACTTGAGCAAACTAAGTTTTCCGACCCAGGGACGGAAATGAGACATTTTACCCAAAACGCCCACTTGGGCTGGAGTGCGCTTACACGTAGGAGGATGGCTATTAGAGAGACAAACTGGGCCCTCATCAACAAGAAACAACAGTGAGAAAGAATGCTAAATAGTCAGCAGTCCACATATTCTTGAAAGTCATAGGATTTCGCGGCAGGAAGGATCTCTTTTTTCAAGCATCCCTAAGTCTGGGGACTCACCGGACTTCCTCTGCTAGCTAAGGTCAGACCTTGGCGGAGACCTGGTATCCTGACTCCCTTTCCAGTGCTCTGTCCTGTGCACAATGCTTCTGTCCGCTTGTCTAGCTCTCCGGTGTGCCACCTCGTCTCCTTTCATGCATGAGGCAGCTAATTTTCTGCCTATGTTTTTGAGGCTGACGTGGAATGGGTCTCTAACTTTCTAATAAAGCTGGCTCACCCAGGCAGGGCTGGGGCAAACAAGACCCAGCCAGAGGCCTGGGCTGTCATCCTGGCTCCTGGTTGATTAACTGGCAACCGTAGCCAAGTATTCTGTCTCTATCAGTTTTCCTCATCTATAAAATGGATGGTCATCCCTACCCCCTACTTCACGGAGCTGGTGGGGATAACAGTGGACTGTAGGTCAAAGTGGCCCGTCTTGCTGCTCACCAGGAGAAAGAGGTATTGGGTGTTGCTGTGGCCTGGTACAGAGATGGCCATCTCAGCTTCCTCCAGGGAAACCTACTATGTGGCATCCTGGGAGCCAGAAAAAAGGCATTTGACGCAGAGTTTATTCCTCCCCAGGGAATTCATCATTGGCAGCCTTGGTTTTCCTGCTCACTGCTGTCCTGAAAACTTCTCTTGCTTTCAGCACGTTTCCAACTAAGAGTTATTGGGCACCTACTATGTGCCAGGTACTGGGCTAGGCCTTGTCCTCGATGCAAAGCCGGTGCTAGTTTTTCCTGGCTGGTATCACAGCACAGAAATGAAACAAAATGCACCCACAAAGAAAAAAGAGCCCCCGCTGACTAGAAGGCAGCAGTGTCCGTAAGAGCAGGCTCAGCACAGGGGGAGCACCTGGAGATGCCGGGCACTCTTTCCCTCTGTGTTTGTAGTATTTTCTAGTAAAAAGCGCATCCCTGTGAGGAGAGGACTCGCGTGTTTTCCTCTCCCCTCTTTTCCAGCATGCTTTCTTTAAGGTGGTTTTGTGTTACAGTACAACCAACATGAGATTAACTGCATCCTGAACTTCATTCTCTCGGCAAGCACCATCAAGAGCCTACTGTGTGCCAGGCACTAAGGACAGCAGACTGAGAGCATACATTCATTCATTCAATCAAGCACCCAAAGCATCTGCACTGAATGCCAATTGCAAGCCAGGGGCCGTGCTAAATGCTGGGATCATGTAATGTGCCCTCCCCACCTCCAGGAAGCTGGCTCACCAGCTAGGGGGAGAGCAGATGATAAATACATCCGTACACAAATGATTATAGAAATTACTGTTTTGATAAGAGTAGAGGCTATAAGAACATATAAAGGGGGGTTAAAAACAGCTTGGAGGAATCCAAGAAGGCTGCTTGGAGGAAGTGCTAGTGAAGCTGAGACGTGAGGGAGCGAGGCAGGAGGCAGGCAGGGGACAGAGGGTCCTCAAAGGTGAAGGAGCTTAGGTGAGGGCGGGGCATTCAAGGACAACTAAGGTCAGCGTGCCCGGCTTGCTGGGCATGAGACTAAAGGTGGACGAGATGAAGCTGAGAGACAGGTCACGAGGCATGCAGCAGGCTCTGGAACAATGGGCCTTTCTGCCTCAGGTGGTGACAGAGTCAAGGTACAGCTGGGAGAAACATCCCAGTTCTGGGAAGAGAAATGCCCAAGCCTCCGTCCCATTCAATAGCCTTGGGCCAGGTAATGACTTTGAACTCCGTTTTCGCCAGTGTAAAAGCCAGTGATGGCACCTCCTACACTGCAGGGAGCAGGTGAGATGGCCTGGCACACAGGAGGGGCGCAGGGGTCCTCACTCGTTCACACAAGCACAGCTCTGCTTCCTTTTGGCACGCAGCTTTCACTTGGGTTGAACTGCCTCACAGTAATTCCAGCTTTGCCTGAGGTGAGCTGGGCAGGAGGAGCTGGGGAGGTAATCGCTGCCTGCTCTGTGCAGGGAGATCAGAGTAAAACCTTCCCACTGACAAGTCAGCCAGGCCTCTCCTCCCCACATTCGCTGAGATAACGGTCTACTTTTCAATATTTCTCCTTCTTTGTTTACCTCCACAGGGATGGGTCTTGCTGGTACTTCTTGATGGAGTACATATCCAAGATGCTGGCTTCCCCCCAAGGCTCCTGTGTCTCCCACATGCTCTTACACCCCACAAATATTTACTGAGGTGCCTGCTGTGCCAGCTGCTTGCTCAGGCTGTTTCTTTCACCTGGGATGCCTTCTGTCTCCCTCTCCCAAATCAAGATCCCACTTATCCCTTGACTCTCAATGCAAATGATATCTCAGCCCCCCACCTCAGGCTGTCCTGATCCTCCTCTCCACCTGCCTCTGAGGTCTAAAACTCGAAATCTCCACTTGCCTCTTAACAACTAAGGTGTCCCACCTATTCCTCGTAGAATTCGTAGAATTCGTGGAGCATGTCTTATCTGTCTCTAGCTGTGAAGCCCTGGGGCATGGAGCTGCGCTGGAATCACTGCTGGGGCTGACCTCTTCTGCGGCCCCCAAGTCTAGCAAACTCCATCTCAGAGTGGCTACTCAGAGATTACTGAGTATTCCCGTGCTTAGGGAGAAGCCAAGGAGCCCTCCCTGAGCTGTGATGGAGTAGATGACAGCCCTGAGCCATCTGCGCATAAGTGCTCCCTGGCGCTTAGAACAGGGTCCAGCTACACGCTAAGACACAGATGGCTGCTGGACAATCACGTCAGAGGCAGGGAGCGGGGCTCTGGCAGTCACGGGCAAAGTCGGCAGGCGCCTTCCGCTGTGCCTTGGCTCTCGGCGCCCAGGCTTCCGACGACTCTCCCTTTGTCCCCCACAGCCCAGGTACGGAAGCAAGGCAGAGCAGAGATGGAAAGCTGGGCATCTGCCAGCTCCTTCTTGGCTCTCCCTGTATGGGCTTCTCCCCAAATGCGTATCCCGACAATTTCCCTCTGCAGCCACTGGCTCACCCACCACAGGCAAGGAGGGGTCATGAAAAGAATGTGGACCGTGGAGTCCGACCGGTCTGAGTCCAAGACCCCAGGTATGCCATCCTCTAAGCTGAGAGGTGCCCCCGAGCTCCCTCGTCTGCCATAATGTGTATGGCCCCGCCTACCTGCCTGTGGGGGTGCCCACGAGAATTACTGAGGAAACCTGTGCGTGATGCCTGAACACGTAGGCCGTGTAATCAGTGAGTACTGCGATGATGCGTGCTAATGGGAGAGACCAGGGCCTTCTGAAATTAGCAGTTAAATATTCTCCCTGGGACAAATCGGGCTTATCTGGTGGCCTTAGGGTGACAAAGTAGATAGGTGCTACAAGTTTCCTGCAGATCAGCTGAAGTTCAGGATCCTCCCTGAGATAAATGAACCATTCTTACTTCTTTGGAACCGAACTCAGGGGTGAAGCCAAATTAAAGTCCAAATTCCAGGTGACAGCAATAAAAGGTCCCCTCAGCACATAACGCAGCAAATCCCTTCCAGTTCTGTAAGATGCTAATAAATGCCTAAGTTTGATCTCCAACTGGCCCAATCAGTGGTTATCTGGAGGCCGGGGGTGCCTGGCAAAGTCTCCAAGTCCTTTGCTTTTCACACCCCACACCTAGTACCTGTGGTCCAGCCATTCCTCTGCTCACTGCTGGTTCCCACCCAGGGGTACTTTGGGTGAGGAAAGAAGACGAGCTTCAGGTCTTCCTGTTTTGCTGCAATTGAGCAGGTCTGGTAACGGCAAGGTCGGGGGCGGGGGAAGACCCAGGGGCCGAGAACGAGGATGAAGCTGCGTTTCCGATTCTGGCAAATGACCAACTTACCAGATGAATTTTGTGTGAATCTGTGTTTCCCCTGCTGTCTGTCAGCCCAACCCCTGCAGCCCCCGTCACACCCGAAACTGACAATGGAATGAGTTTAGAGAGTAACGCTCTAGGCGGGCCTCTGGGGTGAGAAGAAAATAATAAAATACCTGGAAAGGACTCTGCTGTCACCAGGGTCTTCTTCCAGGTCACTTGAGGATCGAACAGTTCCGGTTGCTACGAATGTTGAACTTTCTACGTGGTCCACATGTTTCCTTTTTTCCTTTTTTTTACTGCTGGTCGATTCTTCCATTACCTTTTCTTCTATAGGGTTTGCTAAGTTTTCCGAGTTTGGGGGTTCCTGGGACTTAAGACAAGACAACCAAATACAAGTCAGCGTTTCATGCTGAGCGGATGAGTGAGTGACACCACCCAGCAGTTGTCTGCTCCACCTCGATCCCGAGGCCCAGCTAGGGCGTCCCTTCTAGGTCTGCGTCTCCCATGAGCTCCTTCCAGCTGAGCCCACCTTGGAACAGAAGCCCACCCCAACTCCTGCCCCCTGTGCAGCGTTCAAATGCTCCAGATGGGTACAGTGGAAATAGCATGGGGTTTAGAGTCAGTAGGATCTGTTTTAAAATCCTGGATGAAATCAGCTATCTGACCTTGAGCAACTGACTTCATCTTGCTGGCCCTCAGTTTCCTTGTCCGTCAAATGGGTATAATAACTATCACCCTCTTTCCACAATACCACAGTGTTTTCTCTAAAGGATGTCCCTTACAGTGGGCAATGGTTGGACTCTTAATACACCTGTTATCCGCTTAAACAGAGAAACGAATCCTGGAAGCCAGGTGGGCCAAAGGGTGTTTGGAGAGGTACACACAGAGGCAAACGTACAGCTGATGGGATGGCATGCACTGCGCCTTTGGCTGAGGGTGGATTGTAGTGCATCTCTAGTGTTTATTTGATAAGAAAGATTCTTTGACCACTGTCCACACCAGGCACTGTGAAACCCAGTAGCAATGTTCCCGCGTGAAACTGAGAAGCGTGGGAATTGTTGGGGCCACTCTGAAGAATTCCTTCAGGGGCTAGAAGAACCGGCTGAACAGGTGTCAGACTGAAAGGATACAGTGGCCAGACAGGTGCACCCCACAGAACAAAGCTCTGTGCAGGAATTAAAAGTTTTCTCAGCAATTTGAGACTCCAGTCCCTCTTCCCTCATCCACGGTACCTTTCCTGAAGAAACGAGGACATTTCTTTTTTAAAGACTAGAAGAAGAACGTGCCATTTTCTAGTCTCTTTTTTAAAGGAGGGCCAGGAATCAGAGCAATGCTCTGTCCCACGTCATCTTGTCTGCCAGGAGGCAAGACACACAGACCTCACCTGTCATTCTGAGCTGTACCCCCTCCCTCCGCTCACCTGCAGGGATCAAGGCCAGGGCTACACTGGGCAGCCAATCGCAAGTGAGCACGTGCCCGTAGTACCGGTGAGAGCCAGAGGAAGCAGATCAGAGCCCAGAGAAGTAGCCAGCGCCAGTGTCGCTCCCACACTGTGCCCAGAATGCAAGCTTTCACGCCCAGCTCAGTGTGAGATGGATTCGAATCTAGCTCTCCCGATCCCAGTCCCAGCCCCGGGCTCTCTCAAGCCCACCCCACAACACCTGTCCACATGCTGGACACACGCAGGTGCACAACCTACTTTTAGCAATGATTGGAAGGGAAGCAGAAGAGAATGGAGTGCCACGTCTGTGATTCTGCAGGCCACATTCAATCAGCCCGGGAGAGGGACCAAGTCCCTAAGGAGCCATTTCAAATAACATAGAGGGGCAGACACGCAACTCAGCCTTTCTTCCCACCACCTACCCACCCAGTCCCCTTTCTTTTGTTCTCAAAGAGCTTTTTCGACCCTAACAATCCACAGTATCACTCCCGTTGCTGTCATGGTCCCCCAACCTGGGGATCTTAAGACCTGATGTCACTGAGAGACATTTCTAACCCTGCTGGATCCTGGGGTCTCCTGCAGGAAGCGCCTTCTGGGGCAGGGCTGGTTTCTGGCAAGGGGAGGGGGGTGGGCAGTCAGGACTGGGTTCCTTTACATGAGGGCACAAGGGGAAGATGGCAGGCGGGCCCCTGGCACCTGAAGAACCATCAGTCCTCTTCTCCATCCAAAGGTGGACACAGAGTGAGTGCCCCCACCCCAAGGGCCAATTGGCCCTGTCACGCTTGCCTCCTACTCTGTTACCACCTGAAAATTCTGCTCCCCACAGTGTTCCAGGCAGCGATTCCCCATTGTCTGGAGTTAGCAAACCAATAAAAGCAAGCTGCCACTTCTGGCCTCTCTAAATTCTGAAGGTCTTGTAAGGCTTCTCTGAGTCTCCTTTCTCTTCTATGTTTCCTGGGCTGCAAACCTCCTCTGGGGCACTCCCTCAGCCCTGACTCTCTACGGCCATGAGCCAGAGCACTGTCATTTATCTTACCCTACCTTCGCCTTACGCCTCCCAAATCATCATGCAATACTACATCCTTGATTCCTGCATCAGGCTGGTCTCTAGAGTCCAAAGAATAAAACACAAATGCTCACTTTCTCCTGGGAGAGAAAATCACAACCCACAAAACCAGGCTAAACACTCAAGTGGAGAAGGTTGAAAATATCATTGGCTACAGGTGAGAGAGCAATTGCTGTGCCTGGGGAGGAAGCTGGGATGGCTCCTGGGAGGAGCTGCCAATTGCATGGGGCTTTGAAGGTGAAAAACTGCTTGCCAAGTGAAGGATTGGCAAGCGTGTTCCAGGTGGTGGGATCAGATCAAGCAAAGCCTGGAGGCAGAGGAGAGAGGGTGTAACTGGGAGCCAGAGAGGAGGCTGGTGTGGCTGGAGGGGAGGGAGAGAAGGGCGTCCCGAGGGATGGGCGGCCAGGTTGGAAAGGAAAGAGTCTCAGAGATCATGCTAAGGACTGTGGATTTTATGCCGGAGTTAGGAGCAGGGGAGTGATAAGATGAGATCTATGTTTTAGGATCCACTGCCAGTTGTGGAGGGGACTGCACAGGGGAGGAGAGACGGGAGAGATGGGAAGAGACGGGAAGAGACAATGGGACGGCCAGCAGGAGTCAGTGACCTGCCACAGCTGATGGATGTCCTTAGCAGGACCCTGCACTTTCCCACCTTGGTTCCCGTGCTCAGGCTGCGACTTCCACCCAGAACTCCCTCCCCAGCTCCAGAGGCCCCGACACATGCAGCCTTTATGGATCTGGGTGGGGGTCTCCCTCTGGTGAACTCCCAAATCCCTTTGCTGGGCCCCATCTCTTACGTCTGACGCCACGTTCCCTCCTAGCGCAGTGACTGGGGACATGGGCTTCCCAGCATCAAACACCAGAGGAAAGCTCTCCTCGTTGCTCCCTTCTCCCTGTCGGTCCCTGCACACTGCCTCTCACAGGCTGGACCGAGCGTGCAGGTGAGCTCACCTGGGGTCCCTTCCCTCCCAGGCTGTCTCCCCCTGGGCACCCTGTCTGCACCGCACCTGCAGGGGCCCAGTCACTGTGGCTTTGGATCCACTCCTGGATTCCCAGTGCTGCCGTGCGAGGTCTTATTAACAGGGGGCCTGAGGAGGGCCACCCACTCTGCGTCCCTGCAGCATCACACGAGGACCCCGTACCTCTCACTGCTCACTACAGTGACCCCTCTTGAGCTGCTGGGCCAGGTGAAATGGGAACCCCAAGTGGCAGATAAGTGTGTGCCCAGCTGCTTGAGCTCAAAAGTGCGTGTCTCCCCCCACCTCCCACCATCCCCGCCGCTTCAAACCACTGGGGGCAAAAAATAGTGCAGAACAGGCAAAAGGCCTTTAAAAATCACGGCTGGAGTCAAAGGTGAGGTCTCCCTTTGGTTTTCCTAGGCCAGTGCAGGAGGCAGGGGCTATGATTCACTAAACGCACCCCAAGTGTAGCTATGATTACTATTTAAAATTATCACTGTTACTACTATACTGGACCCTCAAACATGACCTTGTTTGACCCTCTTGGCAGCCCTGTGGGCAGAGCCAGGATTAGGGGGAGGCCAGTGAGGTGCCCAGGGGGCAAAGTTCAAGGAGAGATCACTCTCGGGCGCCAATCTTGCCCTTGCCGGAGCATGAGTGAGCACTTCCTTGAATGTGGGCCCTGGGATGCCTATGAGGGGAGCTTCCGGTTCCCTAATTTAGGAAGGACGAAGCTGAGCTTCAGAGAAGGGCGAAATTCCCCACGCAGGGCCATCACATACCTGGTGGTTCTCCCCAGGGGCACTGTCTTCAGCCTCCCTTTGTTGCTGGTCCTCTTGGGCGGCTGGGGGAGCAGGTTCCGAGGCTGGTTTGGCCCCCTCTGCACCCCTGTCCAGACAGGGCTCCTGGACGGTGGCCAGGGAGAGGTCCTTGCCCAGCCCTGAGAAGCTGCAGCTGCTGTGAGAGCCTTCCACTGCCTCCTCCTCCCCGGGCCTCGGCTCACACAAGTAGCCCTCTGCTTCTTCGAAGTCCATCCCTTCGTTTTTCAAATCATCCGTGCCTTCCGCATAAGCCTCCAAAACCGCAGCCAGGGGAACCTCGTAATGTGGGTAGTAGAAAAGGTTGTGGGGGATGACGGAAATCTTGGAGAGGGGTGGGGAGGGTTTGAAATCCAGCCCTTCGTCGCTGTGACTCTCAAGTGTCTCCAAGCTGACATTGCTGCTTGGCAGGTCGGAAGGCCATTCCTCGTCAAGCCCCTGGGAGCCTTCGGCCTCCCCTTTCTCCTCGCCATGTCGCCAATGCAGGGACTTGCACTTTGCCTTTTCATATACCTCTGTCTTTTTATCCACCGGTGCTTCCTCTGGGGACAAACAATAGCCTTGGTCGTCTTCTTCAGGATCCTTGTGAGGTTCGTGCTTGCCAGGCTTCCCTGCGGGCTCATCTGAATCTTCCTTTTGGTAGGCAGGTTTACCTTTCTTTTTACCCAGTTTCTCAGCGTGCTCCTCCAAAACCACATCCTCGGCAGGTTTTTTCTCAGGAGACGAAGGAACCTCAGTGAAAGCCTGGCTGGTCGAGGCGAAATCTACTAGGTCGCTGTTAAACTTAGAGGCTTTTAATGGTATGCCTTCGAAATAATCTTCCTCATCCATACCTTCTGCAGTCAGCAGCTTGACCTTGATCTCCAAGGTATCAGCCATAACAGGATCCTCTCCAAGGCGTGGCTGGGGACTACTGGCTGGCTGCTGCTGGCTGCCATGGCTGGCTGCCCTCTCCAATGCCCCATTCCAGGAGGGAGAACTCTGGGCAGTCTGAGAATTATCGATCTTAACATCTGCCAAGGAAACATCTCTTAGGGCTTCGTCAGAGGCTTCTTCCGGGATCTTTGGGGCTTCCTGTTTTGGCTTTTCCTCAGCAACCTCAACTGCCACGGTGTGTCCATCTTGCTTCAACAATTCCTTTGTCCCTTTTGGGCTCCCTTCAAAGCCAAAGTCTTGACCATAGAAAGTATCCTTACTGCAGGAAGCATCCTTATAGGGGTCAGCTTCAAAGTGCACAGTTTTCTTGATTGGCAGAGAGATGGACCTCCGGTTGTCCTTTCTGGATAAGATGGAAGATTCTGGAGATGGTTCACTGATATTGCTGGTCTTACCTGGGACCTCTTGGAGGACCTGGTCGATAATCTGGTGTATGACCTTGGTGGAGGTGTCTGACAGCGTATGGCTAGCAACGCCACCCAGGCAGGACTCCTTCATGCTCTCGGGCTTGTCACAGACAAAGACTTTGGAGGGTGGTGGGTGGCTGGTTTCATGGTTAACGGTGTAGGCACGTTCCCCATTTTCAGTCAGAAAGAAGACTGTGCTCTCCTGTTCAGAAGGTGTTTCTTTGATGCGGACAAAGGTGGATTCAATCAGGGCTTCTTTATCTGAATCCTCAAAATCGTCCTGCAAAGAAACACAAGGAAACATAAAATCAGAAGGGCATTTAAGGACAATGTGTATTCCCCTCTCAGAAAATAAAAACCAAAGAAGACAGAGCTGCTTCAGAATTAACACCAAGTGTACTGATTAAGAGGTAGATGGTTGAAGACTGTTGCTCCTGCTGAAGTGTGAAAATACCAGAGAAATTAAAAACACTATTTTTTTAAAGCTAGGATGCAAACAAAGCTCAATGAACTAAATAAACTCTAGAGAAGGATGAGCTCTTCCTACGTAAGTGGAGACTGTCTTCATCCCTGAGGGCCACCGCTACTTCATCCCTGGGGGCCACCGCCTAGTCTGGGTATGGACAGGAGGAGAGCTGACCTACCTGAGATAAGGAAAAATCAGCCAAATCTTCATTGATTGTGTGGGCTGGTGTGAGAAACTGAACGTAGAAGGGCCCCAAACATCAAAACCAATTCTTATATGCTGATGCTCTCACATGGGGACTTCTGTTGAGTAAGAGGCAACTGTGGGCAGGGCTGAAAAGCAGACAGTGACCCTGGTATTGCAGTGTTTGGTTCCCAATGCACTGGTAGAGACAGTGGGCTGAACTCATCTGAAAATTATTTGAAACCAGAGAGCTGAAAGTAAATAAAACTGCAACATATCCCTTATCAACTCCTGAGAAGGCCAAAATAATCAGTGCATTGTAAGTCCTTGTTTGGGAAAGTGCTACATTCTTGGGGGAAAAAAATATCACCTACCTCAAGCTCTACGGTGTATTTACATGTCAGATCTGGCATAAAATAAAAAAAAAATTCAAGGTGCCAAGAAGCAGGAGAATGAGACCCATATCAAGAGAAACCATAGTCATTAGAAGTAGACCCAAATATGACCCAGGGTTAGAACTAGCAAATAAAGACTCTGAAATAACTATTTAACCTACATTACAAAAAAATACCAAGGTAGTTCTTTGGGATGAAGGGAAATGATCATAGATGGAAGGCTGGATCTGAAGGAGGGAATGAAAAGTGCATGAAATGGTAAATACATTAAATGTATAAAATGTGGTCAATATAAAAAACGATTTAAAAAGTTTTCTTAAGAAGCCTCCTGACTGTTTAAAGCAAAAGTAATAACAAAGTATTGGGGATTAAAACATATATAGAAGTGAATTAACACTAATAGAACAAAGCACCGGAGAGGAAGTGAGCAGAATTAAATTGCTGCATATATAAAAATATAAAATATGCATTTTACTTGAAGTGACAGAGTAATTCAAGGTAGATTGCAGTATGTTCAAGATGAGGATTAGAATCCCTACTAGAGCAACATTAAAAGGATAAAAACCAGGAGAAATGGCTAAAAAGCCAATAGAAGAGCTAAAATGGGAACCAAAGAATAATAGAATAATCCAAAAAAAGTTAGGAAGGAAGGACAGAGGAGCACAGCACTGATAGGAGCAATGGAAAACAATAATCAAGATGGCAGATGAAATCTCTGTGAGTGGATGAATAACATATCATTAAATGACACACTAATTTTTGTCAGAATGGATAAAGAGACCTGACTATATACTGCTTGTAAGAGACACGTTTAAATATTAGCACAGACACACACTGAAAGGAAAAAGACGTATTATTGCCAACATCGTGAGAAAGCTAGTATAACGAACTATATGCCTATCAGACAAAGGATACTGCAAGACAAAGAAATTACATAAAAACAAAACGATCTAGTCATGAGGAAGATACAACAATCCTAAATGTGTAATGTGTATGTATTTACAGCATAGCGTCAACATACAGACAGCAGAAACTGACAGAACTAAGAAGAGAAATAAATCCACAATCATAAGTTGGAGATTTTTCACATTTCTCCCTCACACTAAGTGACAGGAAAAGCAGAAAACAGTATCAGTATGTTTACAGAATACGAGAACAGCACATTAACCGAGCCAACCTTATCGATATTTAAAGAATGTTAATTCCTTCACCGCCTAAGACACATTCTTTTCAAGCGCGTGTGGTACATTTAACCAAAATAAGCCGTATGTTAAGCCATAAAGCTCGGCACAGAGTGTACTCCATGGAGGGCCAGGACTTAATGAATGTTTATTGAAATGAACCAAATGCAGCTGTATTGTTTAAGAACAGTTCAGTGGGTGTCTAGATTAGCTGGGACTTGTCACCTGTAGTCCCCTGGGGACTTGAAGGGACTGTTCTGTAGTGACGCATCGTGTTGTTCTATGAATCAAGATGACTTTCTCCAGGTATCATATGTTGCTCAGCTTCTCATTCCCCTGCCCCAGTCTCTGACCCCAGCACTGGGGAGACGCACATGTCAGATATGCAGAATCAAGGCTGTGACCCTGACTCACACAAATACACATGTTTCAGTTGACTTCAAACTCTGCCTACATCTTAAGGGCTTTGGGCTAATAAAAGCCCTTGGTGCCCAGTGTCTTAGAATTTAGTAATGGGCTAGGAAAATTAAAAATATTATTATATGATATTATATCTTATATTGTATAATATTATATAAGATACATATATTAATAATATGCTATTATTGTAAAATAATAACAATCACCACCATTTGCTGAGCATCCACCGTTGTTTCAGGCACCAGGACTAGGTGCCTTACATATCTATTTATTCTTCACACAACCCTGAAATGTGGGGACTATGTCCATGTCACAGATGATACCTCATACAGACATGAATCAGAGGTGAAGTAAGCAGCTGGAGGTCACACAGCTCAAGCGGCAGAGCTGACATTCCCGCCCAAGGAATTCCTGCTTCTAAGGTGAGCTGTGGTGCAGGAACAGATGGGAAACACACACACACGTAGGAACTGGAATGAAAGCCACAGCATGGGAGGACGCAGTCTGGTTTTTCTGAGCTGTACCAAATGGGGTCTCAGTTTCAGCCATATGTTGTGAGGGATCTAAGAGCCTGAACTTTGGAACCACAGAGACCTGGGGTCACAGCGCTCTGTGCTAGGTGGCTGTGTGACCCTGGAGAGGGCTTAAAACCTCTGAGCGCCCATAGTCTCATCTACAAAATGAGGATAATGAGCTGAGCCATGTCGGACCACAGAAATGGCAGTCAGCCCAGAGACATACAGGACAGGCACCTGACCAGCCTCCGGCTAAAAGAGCAGCCCCGATCTCCCGGTGAGCATTTAGCTCCTTAGGCTTACTTTTTTCTGTCTATTACTGATAACTAGTTGAAATTATAATGTGTTTGCTGACCTATTAACTGTTTTCTCTATCAGAACAAAGCTTCACAAGGTCAGGGACCTCATCTGTCTAGTTTATGTTGAGACACCCCCCCTCCCACTCCCCGCCGAGCCAGCAGTAGGTGTTCAGTAAGTTACCAATGAATTCAATAAAGGGCTGTTGTTGTCCCTGTCATTATTATTATCATTTCAGGATTGTGCGTGGGTTGGGCGAAGGTTCAATGGAGCCATGACAACCTCTAAAAGGTCTGATTATGGTCCAAAAAAAAGAAACAAAGAAAGAAAGAGAGGGAAAGAGAGAAAGAAAGAGAGAAAGAAAGAAAGGAAGGAAGGAAGGAAGGAAGGAAGGAAGGAAGGAAGGAAGGAAGGAAGGAAGGAAGGAAGGAAGGAAGGAAGAAGGAAAGAAAGAAAGGAAGGAAGGAAGGAAGGAAGGAAGGAAGGAAGGAAGGAAGGAAGGAAGGAAGGAAGGAAGGAAGAAAGAAAGAAAGAAAGAAAGAAAGAAAGAAAGAAAGAAAGAAAGAAAGAAAGAAAGAAAGAAAGAAAGAAGATCTGGCACCATGTACCTCTGGGATTCTGAAAATAAAAAGGCAGTTTTGACTGGTCATTGTCTTTTACCGTTTTTCACACTCTGATAAAATCTGGCAGACAGCTAGAACGTTCCGTCTGACATCTAAAAATCAAGTAGCCAATCCATATTACCAGTGACCATCTTTCATAATCTTAATAAACTTTGGTATTGGAAGAAGTCTGCGAGAGGTGCAGCTAATTTCTAACTTGCTTTCAAACGTAATACACATTATATGTAATTTTGAAATTAACATGTGGCCAGGTAACGCTCAAGGGACATGAGATCAAGTTTTGATTATGACGGCTTGTCACACAGAACACAGCCCGACTCCCAGCTTCATCTGATAGAAATGTACAGTTTCTGAATTAAAGGTAAGAAAAACGAACGTACGGCTTCCAACTCCGGGAAATGTTCTAGAAACTGTGCCACGTAAGTCACAATAGACTGCTCATCCGGTGTGTCCACCATGACGTCTGTTAAAAGAGACACAGGCGTTAGAAAGAAGCCTGAACACACAATCCTTAAGTGGGATCGTGGGATGCTCGACGGTGCAGGATCCCACAGACCACGGAGGTTTTTTCTCTTTATTTTACACTTGAGGAAATTTAGGCCCAGAGAGGGGAATCATTTGACTGAAGTCTCACAATTGGCTGATGAATAGAGGAGCCGAGATGTGGAATCCAGGACTCCTTATTCCTAAGACTGTTCATTTTTCTGCCTTAGTCTCTCCACTGTGAGCAGTCAGCTCCATCAGTGCGACTGGTGAACCAGGACAGTTACTCACTGCTGGAGGGAACCCCAAATTAGCCTAACCCACGTGAAACAATTTGACAGTGATAGCTAAGTGCCTTAAAAAGTGTGTCCTTTTCAACTCTGTCATTCTGCTGATGGGACCCGGTCTTGAAAGGAGCAATCTGAGCACACTCAGCTTTATTCAGTAAGTTGTTCACTGCAGTGGTGTATATGAATATGACTATTTCTGAAACAACCTCAGTGCCCACCTGTATGTAATAGAAGAGCTAAGTAAATTTTGGTTTGCCCAGGAGATAGGCCATTATGCAGCCAATAAAAACAATGAAGACATGATAGCAATATGCAAAATACTTATGTCACAATTATAATGTTAAGTTTAAAAAAGTAAGAGCCAAAACTATACATACACCAATTGATCCCAAACATGTAAAAAATTGTAATTAGATGCCTAGAAAAATATTAGAAACATGATCTCAATGGTAGGAATACAGGAGATATAAAAATGTCTTCATTAGATGTTTCTGTATTTTCCACATTTTCTACCTGGACAGCATGTGTTACACGTGTAATAAAAATTATTAAAAAGGAAGAAAGAGAGAGAACCACTGCTACCTTCTGGCTCTAGGAGCCTGGGAATGTGAAGGGCATCGTGGGCGATGCTGAATGCCTTCTCTAGATTTTCCCGCATGGAATCCTCCAATGCCTGCTTCATGTCCACCAGACTAGGATCAATGGCCTTGATCACAGCCAGGAAAGCCAGCCCACTCCTCCAGCTGCTCGCAAAGTCCTGCACCGCCACACCATACCTGAGGAAAAGCACCAGGGGCAGCCAGAAGGCAGCTTAGTAACGACATTCGATGATAAGGTCAGCACGTGTCAGCCTCACCAGCCTTGGGTGGGGCCAGGAGCTGCTGACCTCACAAGGCGAGGATGTGCTGGGCCCGGAGCCCCGGGGACGCGGTAGTGTACCACTCACAGTTCCATTTCCGGACAAAATAGAAGTGGAAGTGAGGGGTCCTACAAGGAGGCAAACTAGGACCTTGTCTTCCCCAATTCCCAGCTATATAAAGGAGCAATTCTGTACACTGTTCATATATCAGTGATACTCAAAACACAGCAAGCAAGGATGTGCTATGCAATAAAACGGAGCCAGGAAGGCCCACGTTCACACCTGACTGCCCCCTCGGTACTTCCTGTGCTGTGGCCTTGGGTAGGTCATGGATCCCTCCACGCCTCAAACACCTCGATGACTAAAGGGATCACCTGGCTGTCACCTCTCGGGGGCCATAGAGGAGAACGTCAGGTTGAACCCATGAGAACAACTATGTCACGTGGACAATCCAATGTGCAATGGAGGCAGCACACGGAAGCCACTCACTAAGTGAGTGGTAGCTAATATCATTATCAATAGAAATAGCATTAAACATGTAAATATGAGGGGGAAAATTAGCGAATCCTGCCAGGCACTAATGTCCTTTAGAATCCATCCCCTGAAGCCCCCGCCAGTCTCTCCACTGTGGCCACTGAACTCTCTTCAAAAAAACAAACTATTTTTTGTTTAAATCAGTTAAGATTCATAAGAAGCTACAGAAGCAGAGAGCCCCTGTGTGCCCTTCACCCAGCCTGCGTCAGCAGAGCGTCGTACATCACCAGAGGGTGCGATCTACACCAGCTCTCTGACATTGGTACAAGAGCATGAATGAAACGCAGACCTTATTTGGATCTCACCAGTTTGATTTTCATAGGGGTGGTATATGGTACCGTGACATCTTATCAGCAGTACCGAGTCCTGTAGCCACCATCACAATGGAGAGACAGAACTGTTCCATCACCCCAAAGACACCTCCTCTTCCTCAGTCACCCTAACTCCTGGCAATGAGCTCTCTTTTGGTTGATTCCTTTTAAATAACATGTAATGATTATTCACATTAATCATCCCTGCCAGGGTCCACCCCTCAATCGAAACTCCAAACATCCAGCCTCTCTTCCATCTTTTATTCCCATACACTGCGGGGAAGGGGTCTGATGTTTGTTAAGTGCTTTTTCTGTGCTGGTTCTGCGCCAGGCACTGTCATGGGGGTTATGTCATTTCATCCTAATTATCCCGTAAGGCACCAAATAATGTTATCATCTTGCAGATGTGGCCGGCGGGGAAGTGATTCACCAGGATCTCACCCAGTCTGTACGTGGCAGAAGTGAGATGGCCACGAGTTGGTATTGGCCTGGCTTTCTGCCCAGGGGCTGTCAGCCGCTGCCAGAAAAAGGCCTGATACCAATGTGCTGGCAAGGTCCCTGCTGGCACAGGGTCAAACAGGAGGCCAGAGACTTCCTTACAGTTCCCTGGTCTTGGCTTTAGAAAGGTCAGACCAACCTCTGATATGTTACAGCCTTTCTGTCATTAGTTTTCAAGTAGATACAGACTGAAAGACACCCGGCTGCTTAACACTAAATATGTACGTGTTATTAGGATCCAAGAGACAGCCCCACTTTGGGGTGTAACGTGGTGGAAGCCCCTCTGATATGTATTCAGAGCCTCTCATCAGTTTTCTACAAACCAAACATTCTGCGAATACAGTTTTCTGTGCACAAAACCTGAAACAGGTACCGTGTTCCCTGTCCTGACAGTCCACACAAAGCGATGGGCACATAACTTAATCAGTGTGCCTGCCTCTTTCCTTCGCCCACCCCAGGGAGCGTCCTTCCTCTGCCTGGCAACAGCTCGGGGTGGGGGACGGCGCTGGGGCTTACTTCCTCGTCTTCCTCTGCACCCATGCCAGCAGGGCCCTGATGGTCTTCCTCTGGTCTTTCACTGATATCGCCGTGCTCCTCTCTGTGGTGGGCGTGGGTGGGAAGGAGGAGTCTGAGTCTGTGCCCCCCGAGCCGGGTGACAGGCTGGAAGATGGAGAGTTTCTGCTGAGGTTGCCCGTGAGCTCCTTAATCTGGAAGGAAAACAGCATTTCAGACCCCAGAGACAGACCCATCTGATACACGGCCACAGGGATTCTGGCCCGAGGGACCACCTCTTGCAGAATTGGTTCTCCAGATAGGGAGAAACCCCTTCCCGATGGCCATGTGTCAGGCGACAGGGCAGTACTCATGATGGCCTGACCGTTTCACGTGGCTTATGGTGTCTGCGATGACACTCCACAAGCAAAGTCAGCTCTTCCTGGGGCCTCTCTAGCTCTCTGGCCAGACTCTGGACACCATATTCTATTTAAAAAAACGGGCATTTTCGAAGATGAAATGTCAGCTCCCTCCTTCCTATTCAGGGAAAAGAACTTGAGCACAATTTTATATGCTGCTTTCATATTCCAGCCACGGATCCTGTCCTTCCTCTGTAAAATCTGCATTTCCAAACAGAGGCTGAAATTGGAACAATGTAAAAGGAAGGTCTCCCCTGTTCCCTACGCCTCATCCTAGAGGTAGCTACCTGTCATACCGACTCTTTAATCCTCTCAGATGAACACGAGTCATTTTAGGAAAGAAACTTTACCAAGTTCAATTGTTCATCAAAAGTATTTCCCCAGTTCTTGTGACACTTTGGAATACAACTATTTTTTCCAAGTAAACATTGAACTCTTTAAGTCCCAAGAGGATGGATATACCCTTCTGGAGAACAGAGCTCCCACTATTTTTAAAATCACAAAGACTCAGATCTCCAGCAACTAGATTTCTCTGGTTCTTTTTCAGGAAGCAGAACAAGCAAAATCTGTCAGAAACTAAATCTCAGTGTTGCCCTTGCTTTGGCCCCACTCTGTTCTGTTGGCCCTAAGCAGATGCAAGGAGGTCGTTACCGTGTGTTAACGGAAAGGAAATGATTTTACCTGGAAAAACAGGATTATGTTCCATATCAGGCCAAGAACCAAAGAGGGGTTGCCATCTGCTATTTCTGCTGCGTCGATGCTAACCAGTTTTACCTGCAGAAAAGCAATTTATGAGTTTAATGGGGGAGGTCACGTAGACTGAAACAGGTTGTTTTCAGATACCTTTGTGGGCCTGTTTCTCTTTCTCACCTGTACCATTTGGTGCCACCTCTCAGGGGCCCCAGCATGCAAACGTGTGCATAACTGTGTTTAATAAACACATGCACAGTACCTATCATGCACAGACACTATTCTAAGCTCCTTACAAGTATTAACTCAGTTCGTCCTCACAACTCACAACGTTGGGATTTCCATTACACCTATATTTCAGGGGAGGAAGTTCCACAGGGGTCAAACGTAATGTGCCCAGGGTCCCATACTAGTCAGGCCTCAGTCATTCTTTTCTAAGGACAGATGGTCAGTGCCCACTAGGTCTGTCTGCATGCTACACTAACACCACTGAACCTGCAGATTGAACAAGTCTTTGGACAAACACAGAGCCCTGATGTCAGAGATCCTGGGTCATAATAGGAAATTATCCACTGCTATCTAGAAACATCGTTTTGGGATAAGGTTGATACTCAGAGTTTCTGCATCGTTACAAAATATCCTATGCTTGGTTAAAATGGGCCTGTCGGAGAAACCCTTAGGAGATTACCTACTTATTTAACTAGGTTCTGACCACAGGACGGTGTTTTTGGAGAATCCCTAAGGCACTGGTTCTCAGAGTATGGCCCCAGTATTGATCTCCTGGGAACTCCTTAGAAATGCAAATTCTCCCCTAGACCCACTGAGGCAGCAACTTTGGGGCCGTAATCTGCATTTTAACCAGCTTCCGGTTTCAGGACCACTGCCCTGAGTCATTTTATCCTGCAAACAAAATCTGAATATAGAGATCAGGGGTCTGCAAACTTCGAGAAGGGGACAGAGAGTAAATATTTAAGACTTTGCAGGCCACAGAAATCTCTATCACTTTTTCTTTGTTCTTTACAACCCTTTTACAAATGTAAAATCCATCCTTCAGGGGAAGAGAGGAGAAAGAAAAGGACATCAAGGTAGGCTTTCAAATCCACCCTGTAAAATTCAGCAGGGAGATTTTGGGGGGAAAACACCAGGCCTCACACTAATACCCCGTTCTCGCTCTCCCTGAGGGCTTTTAAAATGTTTGACACTGTTCTCTGATCCTATCAGTTGTTGTCGGGGGTTCCTGACACCACCAGTCTGCAGGGCCTGGGCATACTAACGGAGGGAGAGACTGACTCCAGAGTTTTCTGGCTCAGGGCATTTTGCAAGCTGATGCCAAGAGCATAATTCAGACAGCACGAGCTCATCACGGACAGGCTAGAGCCAGGAAGGAAGCTGTCGATATTGTGAATCACACAGCAGATCAAATTCAGGTCCAATATTCTGTCCACATACATCAAGGCCACGCGTCCCACGTGATGCATCACCTACGCTGCGTGTCCTGCTGGTCTCCGGGCCTCTGCTCTGACAGCCCCCTGCGTTTCTGTGGCTCAAGGAACACATCCCAGGGCAGCGACCTGGAGCGGTTAGTCAAGTTCATCATCCAGGCTTCACTCCCTCCCACCTGGAGGAAGCCCAGTGCAGCCTGCTGAGCTGAGGTTCATAGAAAGCGTTTCAAAGTGAGAAAATGCCAGAGCTGCCTTGTAGGGATGCAATGAACAGGATGGTGCAGCATCCAGGACGGAACTCCTGGCTGAGGGAAGGCAGTGACTGTAGGGGATCCAAGTCCCCAGGGAGCAGATATTCACAATGACCTTGCCTTGGGTGCCTAGTCCACTGCTGGGTTCTCCATGGCGAACAAACAATGTAATAGCCAGACATTAGTCAGAAGCTTCCGGAATGTCGTCTCCTTCCTCCTCTTTCCCCTAACTCAGTTGTTTTTGCCACACTGATAACATGGGGACCAAGTGGTTTATGGGAATGTTCCTTCTCCCCCTCTGGCAGCCACATCGAGCATGGGGCAGCAATAATGGTCATTACAGTAATGCCCAGTGGAGCCCACCTTCCTGCTGAGTGGTTTTCATGGGTTAGTTTAATGCTTATAATACACCCATTTCATAGATGAGGAAGCTGAGGCTCAGAGGTGGGAGGCCATAGTTGGTCCTGTGGGGCAGCCAGTCTCTGTTGTTGGAGTGAACGCTATGCTGCTGGGGAGAGAGGAAAGGACACAGGCTGGCCACACCCAACAGCATCTGAATCCTGGAGCAAACGGGACCTGACAGCTGCTCCTCCCAGCACCTGCTTGGCACTGATTACCCAGTTCTAGGACCTTGTTTTGCTCAGGAGACACACTGTGGCCCATCCACCCTCGAGCTGGGCCAGTAGGACATGAAGAGGCCAGGAAAGGCCCATGAGTGGTTTGTGGATTCTGGGAGTGGCACAGAGGCTGTCTCTGAAATGCATTTCCTCCTGTCTCACTCACCTGTGCTCACTCCCCACCCCCAACCCGACATGAGGCCATTTACGTCTCACCTGCCTGGCAAATAGGGCACAAAGCTAACACATCCACATTTGGAATATTTCCAGATTTTAAAACAAAAAAATAGAGAAGGGAGCTGTAACGTGTTGTTGTACCTTAGGTACCTACTGCAGACAGTTTGGGAACCATTTAAGGATGGGTAAGAGGTCAGGACTTCAGTGTGTGACACTGCCACACCTGTGCTGGGCCAGTCCTACCTGGAGTGCCCGCCCGCCCGGAGCCCCCGGGCCCGCAAGACCACTGCTTCTCGTCACGCCCCTGTGACGAGCAGTGTGATGTCCGTGTGAGTCTCTCCTGCCAGACTCTGAGCTTCTTAAAGGCACAGACGTGCTTCTAACGCAGCCACGTGGCCCCAGCACGGAGCGCAGCCCCAGACCCACGGAAGACACTCAGGAACTGTGCCCCGCAGGGCTGTCGGAAGCAAACCTCTGACCTCCCTGGGTGATTGTGACAAATGCAGTGGGAGAGTTTTGCCGACATCACAGGCCCATGGGGCAGCGGACAGAGCAGGAAGGCAGGCAGGGGCCAACAAGCTGCAGGTGAGAGTGATCAATATCGTGGGCTGTTGTTTCAAGGCCCCGCTACGCTATCACAGAAGCCACACCCCTTTGGAATTCAGGTGCAGACGTGGCTCAGAAGAACCATGTGTGGTGACCCCTGTAGCAGTGGACCATGGAGGCGGGGGAAGTAACAGCCTCGGGTCACGGAGCCCTTGCTCTGCCAGCACGTGGCTGAAGGCTACCTGGATTGGGCACATTTAATCCTCAATGACTCTCTGAGGCAGGCTTGGTTTTCATCCCGTTTTGCAGGTGTGGCAGCTGAGGCTCAGAGAGTCCACGTCGTCTTCTAGGATGGGAAGATGTGGCAGCTGTGCCCCAGGACCTCTGCCCTGAACTGCCACGTGGGAGCTGAGGATGGCGGGAAGACCTACCGCCGGGGGCCAGCCGTGGTCACGAATACAGGACGTGCTTTGTTAAAGAACATCTTTATTCAGATATATTCACATTCCATTCAATTCACCCATTTCAAGTACAGAAGCGAATGATTTTTAGTGTATTCACACATGTGCACAAGCGTCACCAGTCAATTTCAGAACCTTTTTATTACCTCAAAGAGAGACGCCACCTCTCCCTAATCCCCGTCAACCCTAAGCAACCGTTAGTCTCCTCGCAGACTCCAGAGCTGGCCCTGTCCTGGACGTTTCATAGGAATAGAATCACGCAGTAAGTGGTCCTTTGTGTCTGGCATCTTTTATGATATTTTCAAGGTTTGTCCATGTTGTAGCCTGTACTTGGTTCTTTTTCACGGCCGAGTAACATTCCATCTTATGAACATACGGTATGTTGTTTATCCACTCGTCCGCTGATGGGTATTTGGGTTGTTCCCACCTTTTGGCTGTTAGGAATGACGCCACTAGGAGTTGTGCTGTGCTTTTTGGCCGGCACCATCTGAACTCTCGCCTACGTCTGGGGCTTTCCCCACAACTTGGGAGGCAGAGCCCACCTCTGTCTTCAAACCCCAAAAGTGCTTTCCCCTCCTCCTCTTGGCAGCTGGACGTGGGTGGGGACCCCAGCTTGGGGGGGACCCCAGACCATTGAATCGGCATGTGTGACGCTGAGTTCATTCCAGGGGCTGTGGTGGGGGCAGTGACGTCCTTCTCTCAGAGGCAGTGGGGACAGTGCAGTGGCGGCCATGCCCACACAGGTCCTTGGATTGGGAGGGTGGGGGACTCTGCAGTGGTCCCGGCACCTGGCATCTCTGGGTTCCATCTCCGATTCGCAGCTTTTACGTCACTCTGTGTATTACTCGGCACCCTTTCAACAAATTCCTTTTCTGCTCATATCAGCCAATCTCAGCTTCTGTTGCCTCCTACCAAGAACCCCACGTGAATCGCACTTCATGATGAAGTTTTACCATATGTGCTGACGCGTCGGGCAAACTGGGGTGTTTTTTACCCCGATTAATCGCTGAAGCTTAATGGAAGGGGAGTACTGGAAGTTACATCCCTCTTAGGCCATCTGTTCCCATTTTTGAAGGACATGAAGCAGAGTCCAAAACATAGAAAAAGCTAATTTAAGCCTAGAAAGTTACATCAAAGAGGGGAGAATTTTGTAATTTTTCCTGGCTCATTTAGCACCCCCTTTCCGCTTTGCTTCTCCCATATTCTGAGTTGTATGAGAAAGTTTTACACTCTGACATGCTCACTGTACTTTTATTCCAAGGTAGGAAACAGAAAATGTCAGCTAAGTCCTAAAGATCTGACAGCCAGTCAACCGTCCCGCCCTTCCCACAACTAAGTGTCCATTGGAGTTTTTGTCCTCATGGGGGATGGGAGGGGAGCAGGGAGACAAGGGCTGTGTTGCCAACTGATGGATTAGCTGGTGAGTTAAATTAGCTGAGTGAGTTAAGCTGAATGAGCCGAGTGTGTTAAATTGAAACTTAATGTGACCATTTTAGCAGGGTTCTCTTTACATGCTTGTCTTGCAACCAGCACTGAACTTCAAATAATGTCCTTTTCGCTATAGGAAAGGCCTGCGTGAAAAAGATGTGTGTTTCGAATACTTACATTGCTATCTTCCAAAAACTTAAGTGCTTTCGCTATGTTGTTCAACCGAAAAATACGGTGGGACGAGGATTTGTACTCATGCAGCTGTAACACAAAACAGAGCAAAACCAGAAGTTAAACCAACACAGACCCTCCACTCCCTGTGGTGCCGGCGGGTTTGCTTATCTACTTTCCCGGTTTCACTTTAATCTCAAGAGAAAGAAAGGCACTCACAGCTGAAACCCAGCCCTTATTTATGGTTCCCGGGACTTCACTCAGTCCAGTTGGTGAACGGGGGACTCAGGGGTTAAACAAGGGACAGATTTGTCAGGTTTTTCTCTCTGACCCAGCTCCTGGCTTTTGATAGTTTTCCCTCCTCCAGAGCCCTCAGTGACATGTTCTCGCAGAGCTGATGGTTTCTGTCAGGGCAGGGAGTCTCCGCTGGGAGCATCACCACACAGCTGCTAAATCATCTGCTGTCCCTCCCTGGGGCCGCAGATGTTCCTGCTGCCTAAAGCTCAGAGAACAGTTATTCCAGGTCAGAGGGACAGGGAGACGGAGACAGGCGGAGAGACAGGGAGGAGAGAAACAGACAGTGGGACAGAGATACAGACACAGAGAGGGAGAAAGAGAAAGAGAGACAGACAGAGACAGGCAGAGAGACAGGGAGGAGAGAGACAGACAGTGGGAAAGAAAGAGAGATACAGAGAGACAGACACAGAGAGAGGGGAACAGAGAGAGATATTAAGACAGAAAAAGACAGAGAGAGAAAGAGAGACAGACAGGTACAGAGAGAAAGACAAAGAGACAGAGATAGAGACAGACAGACATAGAGAGAGGGCAGGAGAGGGAGAGAATGCACTTGGAGAAGCCACAACTCTGACATCATTAGTTGTCCACACTGGAAGCATCATCGGGAGAAACATCTGGAATGGAAGCTGATGATGCTCCCCTAGGTGGGTGGTTTACATTCAAGGCAAACCAGTGGGTGTCAGTCCCGCCTGGTGCACACTCCAGGCCAAGCTCATGGGTCCAGGTGGCACCTGTGTATTAGCTACGGCGGGTCCCTTAGGCAAATCTAACACTGACTCTAGAGCAGGGTTTCTCACCTCAACATGACTGGCATTTTGGCCAGATCATCACACTCCCCATCCCCAAGGGACACTTGGCTATGTCTAGGGACATGTTTGGTTGTCAAACCTGGGGATACTACTGGCATCCAGTGACAAAGGACGCTGTCAAACATCCTGCAAAGAACAAACATCCTGCCGCCCACCACAAAGAGTGATTGGACCCAGAGCCACAGAGCTGGGGTTGAGAAGCCCTGCTCTGTGAAGCAGGGAGAGGACCACCATGCACACAGCAAAAACACACAACGTGCAGAGGCTCGGCTAAGGTCAAAGTGAAATGGATCTCAAGGTCAAAGGGTTCAATTCAATTTCAGTCATACTTATAAGAAGGTTTTTACCTATAAGAAGCCACCAGTTCTACTTTCAGCCTTGGGATAGATGATAGAATTTTGGTTGTAATAAAATGGCTGGCTAGCTAAACTATAATGTTCTAGTTCTAATCTTTAACCTTAACAGACTCACAGGAAACACTGGGTTTTTTATTCATTTACTGACTAAAGTATATTTGCTAAAAAAAAAAAAAAAAAAAAAAAAAAAAAAAAAAAAAAAAAAAAGATGCTGCTTAGAATCTTTTTATCTTAGTACACGTGATTTTGTCAGACTCAGTCACTGAGAAAGGACTGTCACCCTTCAGTTTGTCACAGGATTTACGTATGACCAGATATGTACGCAGATCTGTATTGCAAAGAAACCATCAGCACTGTTTTCCTTTGTGTTTGATTTTTTTCCTGACCCTTCTGTGACATACGTACCAGATTTCGCCCAGACAGGACTTCTAACAAAGCCATTAGGATTTTTCCATCTTGTATGTCAACGAATAAATCTTTAACTTCTAGAGGTGGGTTGCACTATGGAAGAATGAGAAAATAAGCAGCCGATTAGTGATCTCCTGATTGGTGACCTGTGCAACCCAGAGAACTATGTCGGAGCCGCAGGTTTCACGTAAAAGGAAACGTCCCGACAAGCACATCTGTCTACAGGCAGCACAGCCCGTCCAGGGAGGGAGCAAGCCCGTCCCCTGCAGGGCATAGCCAGGCAGTGGGTCACTGAGGAGCTGTGGAGGAAAGGGCGTCAAGGGCACCATCGAACAAGTGACCCCTGGGGACCCTTCTAACCTGTGATCTGACCCCAGAATCACACATTACATCCAGGTTTCTCCTTGAGGGGAGAAAGAAATGGCGTGCCGTGGTCACAGCCTTCCTAGAAGCAGGGCTCATATGAAATTACCTGGGTGCAAGCCCTTCACCCCAGATTTGGGGACCCCAAGGCTCAGAGGCTGGGCAGCTAGCCCAGTGTTTGGACGAGTCAGCTCTTTCGTACAGTTCTATTTCCTCACTGGGACACACTGGCTGACCCTAAGTACAGCCTGGGTCCAAAGCGTGATGGCATGACCTTAACAGTTACCCTCAGGGCCTCGGTCCAGATGTTGGCAGGGCTCCCCCATCTCCAACACTGCTCAGTCTCCACATGTGCACCTTCCTGAGGTGCCACGTGTCACTTCATTCATATTTCATCCAAGTCTGGAGAGGGGGCACCCTTGGCAGCGGAAGCCGGGAAGGTGGCTGGTATGTACAACTTGTTGGGAGGTAGCAAAGGGAGGACAGACACTCAACTGGCCTATTGAGTGCTGGGTGGTTGGATGAGGGGAGACTCTTCTTCTACCCCCACGTTTGCAGGTCTGTTACGAACTCCAAGTTTGAGAGGCTGATTTATATGTACAGTGTTTCCCCGAAAATAAGACCTAACCGGACAATCAGCTCTAATGCGTCTTTTGGAGCAAAAATTAATACAAGACCCGGTATTATTTTACTATAATATAAGACTGGGTATAATAATAAAATCTAATCTAATATAGTATAATATAATATAATATAATACCGCGTTTCATATTAATTTTTGCTCCAAAAGATGCTTTAGAGCTGATTGTCTGGCTAGGTCTTATTTTCAGGGAAACATGGTACATGTTGATATATATTTATATATTTAGGTACAGAAGTAATACATACTCATTGTAACAAGTCACACTAGTTAAAATTGTAGGAAAATTTTAATCAATGGAATGTCACTGCTTGTTTCATCTATAAAAGTCAGGTTTCCTGAGATAAACCAGCATTATTTCAAGATGCACCTTTCACTGGTCCCACCAAGAAGCAAAGGGCTAAGACACACCTGACTTCAAAGCCAGGCTCTACCCTCAACAGGAACGTGGCCTTGGGCATTTTCCCTAACCTCCCTGGGTCTGAGTGTCTTTGGCTCCAAGGTCAGGTGAGGAATCTGACCTACCTCAGAGGACGGGAGCTAAAATGAAATGAGATCACGCAGGTAAAGTGCCTGACATAGCACCTTCCTTCCCAGATTACTGCCATCAATCAAACCAGTGTACTATGAAGGGGCTTCCTTCCTGCAGAGTCTTGGGGTGCCCTCTTTAGCCAGACATTTCGTGCAGGGGGATGTATGCTTCATAGCTGTATGTGCTGAAAGGGAGATGTCTTTAGCTAGGACCTCTCTGCAGGTAACGGGCCTTGAAGCATCCTCTCTCCACCCTACTTGATTCTCTTCCTGGGTTCCCTGGGTCAGTAAATGGCACCCTCAGCCCCAACTCACCTAGGCTCTTCCCTCTCCCTGGGGAAAACGCACCTCTCCACACAGGATCTGGAGTGTGAAGGGACTTGGGTGGGAAGAGCTGGAAGCCACCCCAGGTTTCCTCTCTGACCCGAGCCCTGGAGAGGTCTGCTGTCTAGGAACCAACACCACCGTACCCACCAAGAGTTTGGCTGGACATGGCTTGGAGTCCCAGGGGCCGGTGGGAACTTGTCAGTCAGATGCTCCAGTGCATGCATCTGCAAACTGGGTTTCGCAGAACCCTCAACTTCAGCAGAGCAGCGTTAGGGAGGCTTACGGGGGCCGAGGGACGTCACGCAAGAGGCTGATCCACTGCACCTCCTTCATCATTGAGGCTCAGCTCTTACGGGCCTTTGTTTAGGGTTCCAGATAAGACTGCTTGAAGAAAGGTGTCTGTTGACTAAAGCTTGATAGTAAGTCTTTTATGCAGTATGGTTAGGACTGCAACAGAATCTTAGGGAATAGGGCCTAGAAATGTGCCTTTTTAATAAGCCCTTACATCAGCAAGAATTCTCTGTTTACCTTTCAGTACTGGGGCCTTGAGCAACATCAGAACAGTTAGGCTGGGTGCTCTCTGCTCCTGGGTACAATGAAGGGGGTGTTCACAGAGGAGACAGGATTAATGGGGGTGGGGGTGGTAAGGGGGGTGGTGGCAGCTGTAACCAGCCCAAGACGCAGGGGTAAGGCAAGTCTTGGGAACTCGGTGGAGCTGTGGCCCAGGCTCCCTTTTCCTCCGGGAAGGCCTCCTTCCCGGGATAGCCTTGGAGGGTCCGTGTTTTGGTTTTTTTATTAAGGAAGGTGGCATTTCCTTAGCCCTTATACGAGCCCCCCGGCCCCCTGTGAGTCAACATGCAGGACGATTCCACCCACAGGTGCACAGAAAGAAGCTTTGCTTCAAGGGCAACGGAGACTTTGAACCAAAAAGGCAAGTTATTTTCTTTGCCAACTCCCGCAGCTCCTTGGGCACATTCCAGGCCTAGTCCAAGAGCATCAGGTTACAGAGACTCTTACGGAAATCTTACCCAGCTCATGCGAGGCAGAAATCGCCAGACCTGAACAAAACAGGGCCTGATAGATGGACTAACACAATTTCCAGTTACCAGTCCCAACCGTGGCCAAGCCTTGCATTCAACTCGAACCTGGAGAATCACTTCCATTGACAGTGTCTGCACGAACCTCAGCAGCAGCGCTGGCACAGGGAGCCCTGGCTGCAGTCCATCCTGCGAGATGGCAGCCGGAGAAACTGAAACCGCTCCAGTGAAAACACTCCTGGGGCCCCAAACGTTCCGTGGGCTTCATGGGATCGGTATGGCCGAGTAAACAGCACCCCCAGGGCTTTCTTCATGATCTAACTCCTTCGGTAAATTAAGGAATTTTTCCAGAAGCCAGAGGCTCAGTAAATATTTCTGACAGCCTTCAAATTGCAGTTAAGCCCAATGCCCCAAGGAGTTCCTGGGTTTCCTTTACATGAAAGGTTGTTCTTGAAAGTCTCGAGGTTGGTAACGTGGCTGTTAATTTTGCCCTGTTTATTAGGAATCAGTTTCAGGTGCTATCTGATTTATCTTCGGAGTGGGTGCTACCCACCTGCCTTGCAGAAGGAGCTGAGCATGGTCAAGGAGAAAAGCCTTGATATAATAAATGCTAACGGAGGCTCATTTGCTGTGGTGAGTGCGTGCATGGGGTTTTGCTATGTTACCCTCTGTACTTCCCTGTATTTGTTTCTTAATTTAAAAAAATAAAATAAAATAAAGAATGAAAGAAAGAAAGACGCCATGGCTACCCTCTGTCCACCAGGAGGAATTTCCAGCTACCCTGACACACATCAGACATTAATTTAGGATTTCAGTGAACTCAGGTTTGGGAAACGGTTTTCCTTTTTTCCAGAAATAACACTTCACTTTATGAGCCCTGCCGAAAATGCACCAAGAGTCCAAACAACTGGCCAATGATTTATAACACTTCATCCGTGATATGTAGTCTTTCCCCTGAAGAGTTCAGGAGCCTCCTGGGCCCAGTGTAACCCATTCTACAGGCGGGGAACAGAAGTGTGGGAGGCCAAGTGCTGCTCGGGACATGTCACATCACAGGCCTAAAGGTCAAGTGTGCATATTCAAATTTTGGTCCAGAGCTCCACTTCTTAAAAACCACATTTATTCTCTCTGCTTTCTAACCATTTCAATAATTTCTTCTAAGAACCTTCATTGGGGTTCACTTAAAGGGAGGTAAATAGTTACTCTTGTACTATTTAAGCAGGTAGGAGAGAAAATATATCTAAACTAAAGTGGGGTGCTTGAATACCACTGGGTTTACCAAGCAACGAGAAGGGCAATTGGGTCTATTTGGAGCATCGCATAGTGGAATTTCAGAAGCAAGAAGTGGAGTGAAATGAATCTTCATCAGTCAGCTTTCTTATAAAGAGAAAAATAATCTCTCCTCCCCGAGCCCAGAGCAACACAGAATGTTCTGGGCCAAGGGCTAACCTAGCACGGCAGGAGGGCTGGGATTTCTCACTGGGGCTGTTCCCGCACTTCCCATTCCTGCCCCTTTGCTGCTCATCCTTTTGTCTGCGTCTCAGGAGGAGCTTCTATTTTCTGGTGTGCGTGCCTGAGAAGCTCGCGGACAAAATGCAATTCAAATCTGCCGGACCAGAGGATGTTAGATAGAAAGAAAAAGGGGAAACGAAGGAGAAGCCAAAGAAAGGGCTTCCTTCTTTCTGGTTGTGGGATTGCAGGAAGGCATGAGCCTCTGTTTCCTCACTCATAACGGGGGAAAGAGGGTAATGAGGGTTGTCATGGGGATTAGAGGAGACCTGTGATGCACTGAGTAGGGTGCCTGATGCCCCAAAGGGCCAGGTAATATATTGACCAATGGCAACATTATGTGATTAATCACGGGATCTGGTTTTGATAAAAGGTGTCAAGGGTTCTTGCATAAATCAATCCAAACACCTACCAATGGCTCATAACTGACAGCCCCCCTCCCTCCACCACCTTCTGGAAGTCGCGATCACCCTCGCTTCCTGTCCATGGACGTGTCTGGGCTGTTCAGCAATGAATGAATGTCTTCTAGCTTTTGCTCATCGTTCCTATTTAAAGAGAGACCTCGCTCTCCTTCCCCAACTAGACTGACAACCCCAGGAGGACATCACTGTGTCTTACGTTCCCTTGTGTTCCGAGCACTGAGCTTGATACCGGCAGTGAGAATGCACTCGATAGAGGTTTAAATGAACGAACGAAAACAGCACTACCACCACCAGAAAACACAGAGCCCGCACTTGCCCCCACTGTGCTACTGTGTTCACTCAGTTATGGACGCACCCACCAGTTACCAAAACCCCAACCAAGCACGCCGCTTACCTTCTCTAGATGTAGGTTTATCCATCGAGTGAAGGTTCTCTTCTGCACATTTTCCCTCTCAACTGGAAACAAAGAAATGCCGTTAGCTGAACGAAAGGAAATCCGGGACGAATCCCGCCCTCCATTTCCCAAGGGGCATTCTAGGTTGATGGAGACAGCCCTGGAGGGTCCACGTGTGAACAGCAAGGGAGTTGGCAAGGGGTTCAGGGGCACCTAGAATCCATTTTCCCCAGTGCCCTCCCTCCACCCGCGAGCATCTGATATCGATTAAATACCCACGAAATCAGACACACAGAACAGAATGTTGTACGCAACCTAACATGAGCACTAGGGCATTCGACTCTCCAGCTTAAGAAGAGTCAAATGGAAGGTACAAATGAAAACCACGAGGTGCCTGGCTGCAGAGATGGAGCTGCGGTGACGGGCACTGGGCAAGGGGAGGTCAGTGGTGAGGAATTGGGATGGGGCTCTGGAAGGTGCCAGCGTGTGGTGGGCAGGATGGGACACTCCTGGGTTGGACCCTTAGCCCTGCCAGCTCCCAGCTTTGTGTCCTGGGGTCAGTCCCTTCCCCACGTCTGATCTGCTCACTTCCAGGCTGCCTGAAGGTACCTGCCATCCTGCAAGTCAATTCAACACAGTTCCTGGCACAAGAGCTACTCTTTTTTTTTTCTTTGCCGCTGTTATTTTGAGACCCAGGAGACATCTAACGGCTGTCAGGAAGGGAGAGCTCTGCGGGCAGCTGCTGAGTCAGAGCCCCCGTGAACCAGGACACAAACCAGACACAGATTTCTTCTCCCAGGGGATAGCATTTCCCAAACAGATTTCTTATGAAAGATCTTTCCTTTTCAAGTGTTACTGCCATCTACCCAGCACTAATTGTGTCCTGGGCACCTCGTTTCCATTAATCTTTAAACCTGACAACACCGCCTGCAGAGTAGAAACTATTATTTTACAGGTGAACAAAATGGGACTCAGAGGGGTACCATGACTTGCCCAGGGCACCTGCTGGAGAGAGGCACAGCTGGGTATCACCCCCAGGTCTGTCTGTCCCCCATCAGCAGCCTGGAAAGGGAAGGTCTGGGTTTGAATCCCAGTTCTTCCAATTACGGCAAAGACATCTGCATTAGTGATGATAATGATTTTAAAATATGTACCGAGCATTGGCTGTGGCAGGAACCCATCTAGGCACTTTACCTGCATTCACTGTATTTAACCCTACTGCCGCCCTCAGAGACGGGGACTATTAGAACCTTCAGATGGGAAAACTGGGGTACTTGCTCAAAGTCACACAGTTACTAAGATTATCGCTCCTGTTCCACAGATGAAGAAAATGAGGGTCAAAAAGCAAATACGCAGCAAAGTTGGGATTCAGATTCTGTGCTTTTCCCTCCTGAGCTCTGTGGCATTAGCTGGCTTGGTGTCCTAGGACCCAGAGGGCGTTTTTGCAATGGGTGGCGGTGCCAGTGCTGGGGTTGGATGCTGGGTGCACCAGGAAGCAGCCCCGAAGCTCAAGCCACTATGCCTCTGAGGAAGAAATGTCAGCACCAGCTGACTCCCGAAATACCAAATTCTGGATTTCAACATGTTGGAAGAACACATCACAGAGGCTTAAAACCATTTCACGTTTCTTTAGCAATAAGAAAATGAGAGGCAATTTATCTCCTGGGGGAGAAAAAAAGGCTACAGTTTTCTGTAACAACTATAGGTCTTTCTTCCTCTCGGCCTCATTATTGGGTAGATAGTGGTGCCCGTAAATCAAATTTTAATATTGTGCCTCTCAATCTTTTTAATTGAAGAGCCAGCAGACAGTAATGATGTTTTATACGACTGCTTTTCTCTCCTTTTCCTCCTTTTCTGTAAGGGAAGGTCCCTGGCAAGTAGGCATTAAGGATTAAATATCTAATTCCAGTAAACTGTTTCGTGGGTAAGGAGAGGAGGGTGAAAGGAAAAGAAGCTGAGAGAAATGAGGTAGGGAGGGGGGCATTTGCTGAGGGCCATGAGTTATAGAGTCTCAGAGCTTTCCACACGATTGAAGAGAACGCTCTCCCCATTGGAGATCTTTCTGCAGCTTTTCCTGTAACGTGGGTGTGCCACAGTTTACCTACCATCCCTGCTCATGGTCACAGTGTCACAGTGTAATCAACAGTGCAGCAACCAGCATCCTTGTACAAGCACGCTGGTATGGGATTCTTTATGCAAAACACGCAGGAATATATTTCTCATGCTTGACAACTAACAGTGGAACTGCTGGGTCTTAGTGGTAGGCACATTTAAAATTTTAATAGCTACTTCCAAATTGCCCTCCCAAAAGGCTGCCCCAGTTTATACTTTCACCCCCCACCTGTCTTTAAACAAGTTTATGGGGATTGTAAAGTATTTACACACACATTCAAACACTCAGGCTGGTTTCACCATATGGCTTCAGAGAGAGCAAAGTATGAAACAGAAGTGCATTCAGTGAAAGCCTGAGAGAACCCGGGTTAGGCTGTTGGTTTAACTGTGTGGAAAGGTGTAAACGAGGACGTGGGTGTCTGTTAGTCTAAATATACCCCATCCATCCATCCATCCATCCATCCATCCATCCACCGACCCACCCACCAATCCATCTATCTACCCAACTTTCCATCTAACGATGTACCCATTCATCCATCCATCCCCCACTCCCAGCTGATACTTATTGAGTGATTATTACACACTAGGAACTGTGCCAGACCCGGGGGCAACACCAGAGATAAACAATTCAGCATTCCCAGAATCTGGACTCCCAGGAGTCACAGCCAAGTCCGAGAGACAACATGGACTCCACAAAGCACATGTGCAAAGAGAAATGAATTAAAAATTTCTAGGACAGATGAGATGGGAAGAGGTGATTACAGGCCCTGTGGGGTGTTGCTCCAGGGGTCCTAAGAGGACCCCACGGCAGAAGCAGGACACGAAGGGACTCCTGAAGGCAAGCACAACATTCTAGCCCGGCCTTGACCCAGAGCCAACACCCGGGAGGCTTCACTTCCATTCCAGCCACAGCCAGTGGGCAAATCGGAGCACAAATCCGCTTCGACAGCAAAGCTGACCCATGGGAAGATAAGGTGGTGACCCAAGATACCCGGAGATAGTGAGACTAAATCGCAGATGAGTCCCAAACTAAAATCAGGTATGGAGACCAGATTTCCTGGACGTGAAACTGGGACACATCACTCAATACACAGGAGAGAGAGAGAGAGAGAGAGAGAGAGAGAAAGAGAGAGAAAGAGAGACTGCGAATTTAGCCTGCCCCAGAACATCCATTGGAGAGCCCCACACCATTAGCTGCGTGACCTTGGGCAAGTTCATAACTTTCAAAATACTTTTGCCTCAGTGTCCCCTCTACAGAAGGAGGAGATCTGTGCTTCCCTCCCAGGCATGCCGTGAAGACTCGATGGGATCAGCCCGAAAGGCGTCCCCAATAGCTGTCCCATAAGTCTCACTTTCCCTGGCAGCCAAGGTCCCACAGCACGCCCTGGACGTGGGCTATTTTGTTTGTCTGGTGTCTGGACATAAAGGTCTGATGCTTTCATGGTTTTCTCCATTTCAAAATACCCACCCCCATTCTGCAGGCCTTTTCTACTTCTGGCCTGCCAAGACTCCATAAACTTTATATAGTTTCCATAAATCCAACGGCCCCTTTTTTCCACCGCACCTATCACGTTGTAAAGGTGTAGGAAACCATTTCTCTGGAAGGGTCTGGCCTTCTCACGCAGTGTTTGTGGGGCCCAGTGTGGGTTTACTGGGCTACAACAGGGTAACGACAGTGCTGTAAAATCACCATGCCTGGCTGGCCGGGGTGCCCAAGTGCCGGGCCAGAGTGCAGGAGAACGACCCAGAACTCCAGGGACAGAGACAGAAGGGAAAACCCAGCCCTCAGGCTCAACTCCACCGTCTCAAATCCCCAGGCATGGCTGTGGCCCCTGCTTTTCCAAAAACAGACAACGTGAAAATGAGACGTGTGACATTCCTCTTTTCTCCAGGCCACCAGTGGATGTTGGGAGCCACAGACAGAGGGACACGGCTCTGGGAGTTCAAATAGATTCATTATACTCGTGGCCTTCTTTCCTTCTGCCCACGTTCCCCTCAAACCTCAATCCTATGTAACATTTCCTCTATAATATTTCTGCTCTTCCCCGCCCACGAGAAGGATTTGATGGCTTTATGTTTCTAAAAATTGTGCACTCATTATAAACAATTAAAACCGTATAGGAAAGCATAGAGAAATATATCCAAAATCTCTTGAAATCTCATTATATCCAGAGCTCACCACTAATGACATTTTATTGACCATCCTCCCAGACACACACACACACACACACACACACACACACACACACAGCACTAATGCATGCAGAGAGATACCACTGGACACAATTTCAGTGTGATCAGTAAATGCCTCGGCGTTTCTCAAACCATGGCCCATGGATCACTAACATCAGGAGCTTCTGGGGTGACAGTTAGCACGGTAATTCCTGGCCCCCATCCAGGATGTCTCTGGGGCCCAAGGCATTTTAACCTGCTTGGCGGGTGACCACGGTGCACAGTTTGAGAAGCTGGGTCTTAACTGGGAAGGGACAAGTAGCACAGTTGTTTGGTTATCTTTGGGCAGAGTAGAGAATGCCATGGGAACGTCAGCGGGCACAGGAGAAAGAGCGGGCAGCCTGGAGCCAGTGGATGGGGCCAGCGGACCAGAGGATGGGGACACGAATACAACTCCCAGGCGTGCTGCCATTACGTGTGGTATCGCTTACTGAACGTGGGCCAAAAACAAGTCATTTCCTTTCTTTCTTTATCCAAAGGGCTCTTCCTGATCTTGCCTTTAGTCCCTAAATTCATACAGTTGGGAGGTCTCTGATTATTCTGAGAGATGAATCAGAATTTACCTAGGAGGCCTGAATTCCCGCAGGGGAGACTTATCTTGTGACGTCCATCTAGACTGGTGAGTGGGGAGCATTTGTTTCCAGGTTCATAGGTGCTGCCTGGGCGGGAGGAGGGAGGTAGATGGGACAGCCCCACCTGTGACCTCATCTCTAAGCCACAGGCACAGGAGGCTGAGCAGCGCCGGCTGGGTGGTGCAGACCGCCGGGCAGCCCACCTGACCTGCCACAGCGACAGACTCCAGGTGAGCTCCAGCACCGCTCGGGGACAAAAGGCTCACTTCCCCTCCATCACCACAGCTGATGTACAGGAGAAGAGATGCAACTCAGGGGGCCCACCCCATCGAGAACCTGTGAAGGCCCTGAAAGCAGCAGCCGGGGCCTGAGAGCAGTGGCCACCACTTCCTACGCACAACCACCAAAAGGAGTTACCATGCTACCTCTTCTGCAAGCCCACGGACATTCCTGTAAAGCTGGTCTACCACTGCCTACATTTCACAGATGAGGAGCCTGAGGCACAGGGAGTTTAAATAGGAGATCGGGATTTGAAGCTGCGCTCCAGGGTGACACTACCTCATGTGCCTCCCACACGTTTGCAGGGTCCTCTGTCAGCTTCTCACACGAATCCCCTGGGAGCTCCGCTCTTCAGACAGGCTGGTGGGCTCAGTGCCCTGCCTCCAGGCAGTACTCCTGCCTTCCGACTGCCCTCACCCCTGTCCCCATGCTGGGGACTATACAGGTTGGAGCCCTCAAGGCCTAGCTCTCAGCCAGGGGTGCTCAACCAGGGGTGACTCTGTCCCCAGAGGACATTTGGTAGAGCTGGAGACATTTTTGATCGTCATCACTGAGGGGGTGTTCTACTGGCATCTAGTGGGTAGAGGCGATGGCTCCTGGTCAACACTCTATGCAAGACAACCGCTGCTAAACACAGAGTGATCCGACCCCGAACGTCAGCTGTGCCAGGGGTGAGAAACCCTCCAGAGAACCTGTGCAACCACCCCAGGTTGCTCCTATCTCAGCTTTGCTCCCACGACAAACAGAGAAAAGTTTCAGCAAACGAGAGAGCTCTCCTCTGAGTGACCTTGAACAAGGGAGGTTCTGCTCTCAGGGCTTCGGTTCACCCATCTGTACAATGGGAATCATTGTACCAACTTCCTCGTGAGGATCAAACGCATTCAAGCGGTCTTTACCACACCTCATGCAGGCAGCTGACAAAGAGTCCACCAACCGGACTGTCACCGGCCCACACATGGGCACCTACCGCCCATGGACAGTGCCCAGAGCAGCCAGCATTCGGGTGGCCCCTGCCTGTCCCTCCAGCCTTCGATCTGCTGAATCCCAGGAGCCGAGGCTGCTCCAAGAAGGGGCCCACCTCGTCTGGATGCAGCGGGGCCCCTGCCCGGTGGTTTCACTCCTTCCCCCGTCTTTCAACACCTCCCAGAAACACAACCTCATTACATGGCCCCATGCTGGTTCACTTGAGAAATAAAACTCAGAAACAAATTAAACGGCAATTTTTTTTCAAACAGGAGAGGGGCCAGGCTTCAGGAGTACCAGGCCGACGTCCTTTGGTTCCGACTCCTGGGGGCCACTTCCCCCCATTGGCTCTGGCAGTATTAAAGCCGAGGCCTCCATGTGGTTTGCACCAGCCGTGATTTTGCATTTAATTTCCTTTGTTTTTCCTTCCCAAATGTTTGCTCTGACCCAAGTCCCTTTTATCGAGACTTTGGTAATAAAATGCAAAACCCTCTTTGGGACCACAGGCCAAGCGGCACGCAACTCCTACAAATAAGTGAGCAGAGAAGTGGCGGTTAGAGCTGGCAGAGCCCTCCCTCCCTCTCGGGCTTCTCCACAGCCTTCTCTCCTTTGTCCTTTGTGCAAGCCGGGGATGTGCTAAGGGGCATCAGGACAGAGAGGGAGTATGTAACCTTAATGTTCGAGCCGGCACAAACCGGTGGTCTCCCCCATCTGTGCCCGTTGAGACTCAAATAAAACTGCCAAGCTCATTCTAACTGGGGACTTAAATCCAATTCTCTCACGGGTCCCAGAGGCCACCAATTAACATACCACGTTCTGCACTGCTGTGCCCCTGCCGCTCAGCTGTTCCAAAACACATAACCCAGGGCTCCAAAGGGCTAGTCCCAATTACACACCAAATTAAGTTTTAAGCTCTCTCTATATAGGGCTGGTGCCTGTAACTAAAATAAAAAATAAACCCACTCTAGTTTTTTCTGAGAGTGATTCTGTCTAACCTCAGTGCTAAACCTCAGCCCACCTTGATTTATGACAGATGACGCCAGCCAGCCATAAAAACCCAAGCTTAGGAAAAGGGATTTTAACATCCACCCACATGGGCAGACCAGGGTGATATGACCCATCCAGGCAGACTGCCCTGATATGAACAGCTGAAATGGAAACGGGGATTTGAGTGTGTCATACAGGTCATTCACACACCCATTCAGGCAGCAGACGTCGGTGAGCACGCTCACCCAGTGATAATAAGATGTGGACCTGGTCCCTCCTGGGCTTCCTTGGCCAGATTCCAAAAGGAAGGATGAAGAGTGGGAGTGAGGGAAGGAAAGAAAGAGGAAAGGGAAAGGAGATAGAAAAATATTCTCTTCGCATACCATGAAGTCTCACCTCATGGACCTCTGACACCACGATCCCTGGGGGACTGAACTTTCTGTTGGGGATCACTATTTTTTGTAATTTTTTTTTTTTTATACTAGTGTTTTTGTGAAAGTATTCTGGCTTCTGAATACAAACTTGAATGACTTCTAAAGCAGTGTTTTCCAAACCGTATCCTACAGAGTACTAGTTCTAAAACACTTCTCAAAAGAGGACCTCAATATGTCTGGGAAATATTGTATATTTCTCCTCTCATGGATATTTATGATCAGTACATTAAAGGCTCTGATAAGTTCTGCAATACAGAAATTGGTTTAAGGTGGTCTAAACTAAGCTCATTTGAAGCAAGACTCACTTTCTGTATAAAACTAATCACAACTTCCTTGTAGAATCCTGCTTTGGAAATACAAAGAGATGTTCATTAATGGGGGAAGATGTTCGCACAGGGTCCTCACAGCCAGTGAGTTAGGCAGCCACACTTTCTGTGACAGAGAATACCACGTATTCACCAAACCCTATTTGTTTCCTTTTTCTCTTGGGCACATAGACAAACTACATTTCCCAGCCTCCCTTGCAGGTGGCAGGGGGCCGGTGGAATGTGGGTGGGCAGAAGGTGTGCCACTTTCCTCTATGCCTTGTGACCACTACACAGAGGCAACACAAGGGGCGCAGAAGAAGACAGAGGCACGAGAGGGAAGGAGTCTGGACTCTCCAGTCTCCCCTTGGACAAGGATCACCCCGTAGAGACGCCCCAGGAGGAATAGCATTGTTGGACCCTTGGGTAAGTGAGAAATGCATCTTCACTGAGTTAACCCACAGTCATTTTGGGGTTGTTGCTACAGCAGTTGCCCATCCTGGCTAATACCTGTGGAGTGAGAACCCCAGTGTAAGGGAGGAAGGAAGGAAGGAGAAAGTCAACATTTATGAAGCCTCTTCCAGGCAGTGAGAATCACTTGACATCCGCCATTTAAGCCTCATGGCAACCTCGACAAGCAAGAAATGGTGCTTCCTGCGTGGAATTGTCTCTGAAGTGGCATGCCTCGGCACCTGGACGTATAGCTCAGAGAAGAATCTAGCCTAGTCCCTACGAGCCAAGACCCTCACTGGGCTGGCTGAACCCCTGCAAAGCAAATCTTATTGACGAACACTCATGAAGAATCTGTCTCATGCCCAGGTTAGCTCATCTGCAGAATAAAGGCTGACCTGGCCTTTTGTCTCTTAGGAACAGGGCTCACCAGGCCTAACAAGAAGAATTAGCCCAACCTCTTGGATTCAGCTATTTTCTAAAAAGAACATTAAAAACACTCAACTTCATACAAATGACCTTGATTTGCATTTTGAAGTACATCTGTCTGATGAAACGCCTCACTCACCCTTTGAATACCAATGATTTTATGTACACGCGAAGGCCAATCAGCTGCAAGAACCGCGAGTAGTAGGGTGACCAACTGTCCCAGTTAGCCCGGGACTGAGGGCTGAAGGGGATCCCAGAACACAGGACGTTCAGTGCCAACACGGGGAAAGTCCCATGCAAACCGGGATGAGTTGGGCATTCTAGCTAGTATACTGGGAGTGTGGCCAGGAGAACAGGCCCTGCAGGCATAGCAGCTGGGAGGGGCAGAAGGCCCCGGATCCACCTGGGCAAGAGACAGTGAAAAGCCAGGAGGTTAATATTTGCAAGGTGGTTAATATTTTCAAGGTGATTAATATTTGCAAGGGATAAAACAAACTGTGAAATTCCCATTTACAACTTCTACCTGCCAACAAAAAGTGACACCAGCATGAATTTCAATACCTATTCTGAGCAGGAGAAATAATAACTGGAAACTGTGATGGGGAAAGGTAAGAGGTGTCAAATTCTCCTGGAGCTTGAAGTGTCACCAGCATTTCATGTTAACTAGCATGAGACGCCAGAGGTTGCCTAAGCCTGAGCCCAGGGACCGAGTTGTGCCAAGATGGCAAAAATGAATGCTTTACGCACCACTGGTTCCTTTGTGAAATGCATTTGTTTGAAAACAGACAAAAGTTACCTATATATGCAAACCATCCAAATGTACACACTCATGCATGCCCGTGTGTATGCTTGTATGTGCACAAGCACGCATGCGCATGCACACACAAACATACACCCCTCACCGTAACATGGTTCACCTTCAACCCTCTTCAGGACACTTTGTCCTCAGGGTCACTGGAGAGATTTATCCTTACAAGATCTCCCTTGTGCCGCAGCCACAGTGGTTCAGACCTCAAGGGCTGCACTCTGACATTGAGGTCAAGGTCGGATCATTGTCACTGGGTGGAAACTCTACAGAACGGCAAATTCAGTTTTGTAATCTTAAACACTCCACTGAGACTAGACCCGTGATTCTCAACCTTGGCTGCACATGACAGTCACCTGGGGAAACTTTAAAAAAATATGCCTAGGTTCCATTCCAGACTAATTGAATCTGAATCCCCAGGGGCTGGGGCCCAGGCCTCTGCATTTTTTTAAAGCTCCCAGGTGATTCTGGCACTGAGCCAGGGCTGAGAACCACTGCTCTAGGCCAGGAGTTGGCAAAGTTTTCTCGTCAAGGGTCAGCTAGTAAATATTTTAGACTTTGTGGGCCATATGGTCTCTAGCGACTAGTCAACTCTGCAGTTGTGATGAAAAGCAGCCAACACAACACACATAAATGGGCACGACTGTGTTCCAATAAAACTTTATTTATAAGAACAGGCGGTGGGCCACAGTTTGCCCAGCCCTGCTCTAGATTCCACAAGCAACAAACACCACTGCCGGATTTAAGCCGCCATTCTTGATCTTACTGGTGGCCGTACCCTTCATGGCTCAACTTTTAACATTCAGCTTCGGGCTTCACAAGCAGGGGTTTGTTTGTACTCTGCTCACTGTAATAAGAAAATCAAACAGCGGTGGCAGGATGGACGGGGCAGCAGGGTGTGTGGGAAATAAAAGCAGAAAACTGAGTGTTCGGTGCCTGCAAGTCAGAGAAACCCACTTGGATTTTCTCCTCCCATCACCAAAACCAATGAGAAAAGTCACATTTGGACAGGCAACCAGGCTTTCAAGTAATTCTTGCCTTTGTTTTCCTTCTTCAGCAACTGGAACCTTTTCAAGTTAAGTCATATCACCTACTCTGCTCCCTCCTCATCCCGTACTGAATGTCCCCTTTGTCTGGAGAATCCAAGGGGACATGGAAAAGAAAACCAACCCCAAACAATCATCCTTGATCTTTGTTTCTTCTTCTTTTGTAATGTTTAAACATTACAAACAGGTTTGAAAAAAATCAAACATGGCTCCTTATAAGTAAAAGTTCCCAGGAGATCAAATTTTGTTCAAGGAGAGGAATCTTCTCCCCCATTTTCTTAGCACCACAAGGAACCCAGAATTATTCTGCCCATCAGAACACTCGACAATCCAGTTTACTGATCGGAGAAGCCCTTAAATACTGAGGGTAGCTCCCATCCAACACTGCCATCAAGGCAGTCATCCAGAGTCTGCTTGAATGACTCCTGGACGAGGCGCTCAGTACCTCTCCAAAATCACCTTTGAATATCTCAAAGCGTGTCTTGTGGAAAAGAGGAAAGTTCAGTGGGTACAACTAGGGCCAACAGTTAGGAGTTAGGGGATGACAGCTTTCAGCCCTACCTACCACACCCTGACTTTTGGGTTCAGCGGGACCCCTGTACTTTTCCTAAAGTAAATGCAACGTTTTAGCTTAATCGTGATCCTGTGGGTTTCTGTTGGTTACAATTAAAAGCATCCTCACTAATTTCTTTAACAAGCAACCACAAATGAAGAAAGAGAGACGAAAGAAAACCTATATTTTAAAAAAGGCTTCAGGGACACCAACCAATTGCAATGCATGGTCCTTATTTGGATCCCAACTCAAACAAACTGTTTTAGAACAATAATTGTATTTTGAAGGTTCAAAAACATAACTAAATAAAATCTTGGAAAAACACAAAATGTCAAAATTGGGGTGAGAAGAAATATGGAATTTAACTACATCAATAAATATTTTAAAAAGCAACAACAAACAGTCCTTGATCATTCCTGATTCCCATTTTACAGATGCACTAACCAAGTCAGGAACAAGTTGTCAGGTCACCCATCTAGTAAGTAACAGAGCCAGGTTTCTCACCCAGGCCTGGCCCCAAAGCCTGCGTCCTAACCATGACACAGTACTGTCTCCTAACCTTACCCCTGAGGGGAACTCCACACGTCACAGCTGACTCACAGACTTCCCAGTAAACCAGGACGGAAATCATTAGCAAAACTATTCTTATTCCTTCCAATTTAGGTCACTACCTTCTGCAACACTGCCTGCCACCTTGGTGGGTCCCCCTGCAGGTGGATGCATACTTTCGGCAATTGTGTTATTCACAAGGTCACATATTTTAGTCGGTCTCCCCTCTACACAACATCTGCAAGGGAAGTCGAAAAGCTATAAAAGGGCTTACTTGTGGGAGATGGCCTGAAGGTGGGGAGAGCTGGGTTAGGCGACTACTACTTTTACTATCTGCTGGTCAGTATATTTTATTTTTAAAACTATGTGCATATGTTTGGTAGAAACTTTAAGTTTTAATTTTAAAAACTGCTATGTACTCCATTCTGTGCATGGTGCAATATTTCTGATCTATTATCCTCAATATCATCAAGGGGGAATATTTACAAATGGAATGTCTGACAAAGGAATTTTCTGTTTATAAAACTAACACCTATAACAGAAAAAACTGGAACATACAATTAAAAGTCACATGGATTAAATTTACTCCAAGACAGCTTGTTTCCTTCCATTCTTTCTTTTACATGTTTGTTTATTTAGTTTGGTTTGGTTTTTGTTTTGTTTTGTTGTTGCTTGTTTTAACATAATTCTGACCAAATTATGTATACTACGTGGTGTCCTCCGTGCTGGGCACTGGTGCTTGCCTGCCTAGTATCTTTTCTCACCTTTCCTAAATGCTAGCAATTTATTATTATTATTATTTATCTTGCTCCTTCTCCACCACTGTACATTAGCTGTGTTGGGTGAGGAGGGCAGACAGCTTGTCTTTTAGCTTACAGGCACGAGGAACCACACATATTCAAGCCTGATGAAGAAATTGGCATTGCCCTTCAAGATCCTGGATTTTGAGCCCTGGCTGTGACAACAGAGTGAAACATTGTGACTTTCCCCTTGGAAAGAAGGTGAATGAATTCTGACATGGAAAGGTTAGGTGTGGATGTTGGGTAGCTAATGGGTGGACTATGGCGGACACTGCTGGTTGCCTCCCCAGTATCCATTCTTCCCTTCTTCTCAACTAACAGAATCCGAATTTTGAGTCAGCAATCTGCCTAATTTAAAAATGATCATTTCCCAGCCTCCCCTGCAGTTAGGGGCAGTCATGTAACAAAGCTTGGCCAATGAAGTGGAAGTGGAAGTTAGGAGGCAGGGTTTCTAGGAGTGCTCTGAAAAGGGGAGGAGAGAATACTGGTGTGTGCCCCCTTTTCCTTTTTCTTTAACCCTCTGGTTTCCTGTAATGGAACTGTGAAGTTAGAAAACCCAGCAGCCACCACTAAGAAGGAGCAGTAAATAGAAGTAGCCGGTTCCTCGATGGCCCTGCTGAGCCCCAGACCTGGCAGGAGGCTACTTAGCTCCGGGCTTCAGTGTATGAGATAAATAAATCCTCTTTGATGAAGTCACTGTAAGTTGGGTTGTTGTTCCTTGCCGCTGAATAGAATCCTAACTGACAGGATACACATCTTCTTGCTATAATAAACCCATCATTTGTGTTGATGAACAGAACGCTTACTCAACCATAGCCCCATTGCTGGATAGGCTAGTTCAAAAAAAATTTTTTTTTGCCTGCTCTTAATACTTCAGTATAGCACTTTATGTCACGTCCTAACATTTCTATAGCACTTTACAGTCTGCAAAACACTTTCACCTCTATTCTTTCACGAAGCCAGCGGCAAATGATGCAAGATAAGATGGCTCAGCAGCCAAATTACAGGCAACGAGCTGGCTCTCCGTGGTCCTCTCTCTCCTTTATGTTCCCCCAACCTCTAAGTTCTGCTCAAAAAAACCTTCCAACGCCTCTCTCGGGTCCTCCCTTCCAAGATGACCAAGAAAAGAAGGAACAATGGTCGTGCCAAAAAGGGCCGCGGCCATGTGCTGCCTACCAGGGCACCAACTGCGCCCGATCGCGCCCCAGGGCAGGGCCATGAAGTCCGTCTCGAAACACAGTAGCGGCGGGGCATTCTCTCCCAGCGAGCGTCTCCGCCGCCCATGTGCTTCCCAGGCTATGTGCACAACTACATTACTGTGAATTGTGCCATTCACGCAAGGGCATCAGGAATCGTTCCCATGACACCCCACCCCCATTTAGACCTGCGGGTGCCACCCCAGGACCTTCCACCAAAGCCCATGTAAGGAGCCAAGTCCTTAAGAACTGAAGAAATAGTCTGTAGGATCAAAAATAAAATGGAAATTATACTTTAAAAAAAAATCCAACTTCAGTAAATAGTGGTTGCTGAGCCCAACCGAGAAATGAAAAACAACTCCAAATCATGAAGAGCTTGGGTCGTGCCATCCAGGTTCTCAAACCCGCAGATGAGCCCCACTGGAGGTCACTCTGTGAGGCCAGGAAGCCCATCTCTAACCGCAGGGCGCAAAGAACGAATGAATGCAAGGGATGAAAGCATCAGCAAGGGTTCGTAAATACTGTATATTGCTTGGGGCCTCTGGACAACACGCAGGCATTGGACAAAAGCCTCAGACACAATGAGATAAATGTTTGTGTGTGTCGGGGGGTGGGCTGGTGGAGCAGCAGGGAGACTGAGAAGGATATGAATTAGAAAAGGTGGCAAAGATTGTGAGATCTTGAAAAGGCATTAGGAGACGGCTGGCTCTTAACGACAGTACAGGAAACCTGTTGCAGGGACCACCTGGAACCGGACATCACCCTCCCTAACCTCTAGGTTTCCCGAGCGCACGTTTTATTTCCCATGGGGTACATGCATTCAGCGTATGCAGGCAATGCTCCCATGTGGGAGGAGGAGGGGAGAGCACGGAAGGGCCAAAGACAACGTGCATCTTAGTTCTCAGACGATGATGGGAAAACCACCGGCCACCATGTTGCCCTCCGAAAAGGCCGGGTGCCTCTGCCCTGGCACGTGGGTCAGTTTTGCGGACGGGTTCCGACCATTCTGGCTGTGAAGTGAATCTCGTATGCTCACTGACGGAGCCTATAAAATCAGAGATGTAGTGCAAAGACTCTTCCTCCATGCAAGTGGTCTTTGCACACATTTAAACACGTTTGTTTCTTACTTGTCCAATTCTGAATGTCTTCAATTTTATAAATACAACTCATTTATTACGGAACAAGGAGGACCTGGGGTCAAAACCACAAAAGTCATCTCTAACCCTTGATTGTGAAAACCAGGAACCAGTATTTATTAAATTCTGGGTACTGTGCTAAGCACTTGTGAGGTGGGTATTAGTGTCTCTATTTTACAGGTGAGGACACTGAGGCTCAGACAGGTGACGGGATGTAGTGGTCAGGATCACACAGAACAACAAAAAGAAGAATTCCAGATGTCTTGGCGGAGTGGCTCTAATTCCCGGAGTGAGCGGCGTCACAGAATTGTTGGGCCTTTGCTGGTAAACAGCCCTCCTCCCACCATTCAATCGCTTTTTTCATAAGCAGCCGCTGGAACCCTTCCAGGCCTGGTGTTTTTCTGAGACACATCCCTTTACTTTTGCTTCTTTTCAAAGCTGCAGGCCCAGGTTCTAAACGCGGGTCCAAGGGCAGAGCCAGGCCGGGGTCTCTTCACGCAGAGAAGAGTTTTCTGCCCTTGACCGCTGCGGAGGAGGATTAGTGAGGCAAAGCCCAACTTGATTGAAAAATAACTTCCCTCCAGGCTGCTTTACGGCGTTGTGCCTCTTCCGTGCAGCTCTCTCCGAGTCTGGCACCGACACCGGTGGATCCAGGGTGGTCATTCTCTCCAAGGGGCCAGAAATTACCAAAGGAGCGTGGGGGGGTTGCTTAGCAGGCCATCTCAAGTAGGGCAGCAACTTACTAATTAAAAAGTCCAAAAACGGGGGCGGCCCGTTGGCTCAGTTGGTTAGCACGCGGTGCTCATAACACCAACGTTGCCGGTTCGATTCCCACATGGGCCAGTGAGCTGCGCCCTCCACAACTAGACTGAAGGACAATGACTTGACTTGGAGCTGATGGGTCCTGGAAAAACACACTGTTTCCCAATATTCCCCAATAAAAAGTAAAAACAAACAAACAAAACAACCGTCCAAAAACAAACACGGCCAACTGTAAGGGGCTGAGGTGTTGTGGTTCCACCATACACTAGCTCTGTGACAGTGGGCAAGATGCTGCCCTCTGTCCCCATCTGTAAAGTGGTGGAGGGGACAGTCTACAGCACTATGGGGTTGACATGAGAATGAAATGATTGATGTGTTTACAAAATGCTTAGCACCTGACACAGGGCGGTGACAGCAGAGGGGCGAGCCCCAATGCTGTGCCCCAGTTGGCACACCTATTCATCAGACCAGCCAAAGCCGCTTCCCACCATCACGTCTGAGTGGTACAGAATTTGGCCTTGCCCAAAGACAGGTCTGGCCTTTGCCTTCGGCTTCTGGGAGGTCATCTATGTCATACCCGCTAGGAGTGTCTTTGTTTAGGGAAGGTGCTAAACATTAGATCTTATTATGGGGCTGGCCACTCCAAAGAGACCAACCACGGGACTATAAACAATAGTATAAACGGAGCCACTTAAAATGGTGCCGTGCCAGAGGAGCTGCCTTGCACTTCATTATGCCTTCGTTGCCAAGATAACAAGAAAACAGCTGATATGACTACTGGACTGATGACTACCTCACTGAAAATCAAAAACCTTGTTTAGAATCAGCATCACTGTATTAGCTTATCTGCACCAAGAGAAATGCCATCCTTCTACTGCTATAATTGTTCTCGTACGTACCCCCTGCCTTTGCCTCTGAATCGGAACGCGACTTGGGCTTCTGCCTGAATCAGTGCTTCCCGAATAGCTATTTTGATTGATCTCCATAAATGCTTCTTGCCTCTCACTTTGAAAGGTTTTTTTATTTTTAGGTTAGCATGAGTTAGGGTGGGGGCTGTGGGTCACACAGCATCCGCAGGTTGGAGACTGAGTTCAACCACGTGGGCAATCCATCAATCAATCATGCCTACGCAATGAGGCCCCAGTAAAAACTCGGGACACTGAAGCTGCTCCCCTAGTGGGAGCAGCTGTCACACGTCGGTGCCAGGAGGGTGACATGAGTGTAACCGCTTTCAGTGAGTGCTGCGTATTTCTAAGGGAATTATCCAACCTGAGGGTGGCTTGGGAACCCCTGAACTTGCAGTTGGTGTCAGAAATGAGGGCAGTCTTCTGTGGAGACACTTCCCTCGACCTTTGGTGAGCGAACTCCAGGCAACTTCCCCGACACAAACCCTCTTGAGCTTCCTGCCTACTGTGACCCCCAACCACCCAAACCGGAAAGGACAAGGGGACAGAGGAAGGGAGGTCGTGCCCACACTAAGTGGAGTGCTTTCCAGATGTAATTTCATGGGGGCTTCAGTTTACACATCCATAAAACGGGACCCACAGTGCTTACCTCTCGTGGTCTCACAGCGAGGCAGCAAGAGCACAGGACCAACTCTCCAGCCGAAGTCTTTTGCAAACAGTCGTCACACTGCTCCCCAGGGGACTGAGGTCAGCGTGGAGGTGAGACAGGTTCACCTTCCGAAGGAGGTCTCACTTCCACGGAAAATGCCATTTTATACATTTTAATCATCACAGTTATAAATATGGATCCAGTCTCACCTACATGCTGGACACACACAGGACAGTGTCACCTAACTTGCCTGGTCACGGCATAAGAATCACCTGGGATGCTCACTAACACGGCTTCCCAGTGCCAGACCTGACGGACAGGAGGCTGGGAGCTGTGTGATTGACATCCCACTGTGGCTGCCTCTCTCCCGGGGCAGACGGAGATGCTGTCAAGATCACTGAAAAGGCCTGGCAGTATCGCTATTGGGCAAGTCACACGTTCTGGGCCTTGGTTTCCCGATCTGTGCACTGGGGGTGATGACAGCTGTCCCTTCTCACTCGTGGTATGGCTGTGAGGATGACATACCTGGGACAGGCCCAGCACCATGACCCAGGAGCCAATCATCCCTGAAGAGCACCAGCATACGGCACTTACTGTGCGTGCAGTAGGGCAGCCAGTGCTGCTACAAGGCTTGTTAGGAAACACAAGTGGGTACCAAAGCATTTGCTGATGGACAATTTCTTCTTTGAGAAACACTAGATGTACACAGAAAGACGCACACCACACACATGCACGATCAAAGCTAAACAGAGCCACGTGCACACACGCACACAAATTTGCGTGTGCACACCTCAAACATCTACCAGACCCTGTGAGGACACGTGAGAAGACAGCCATCTGTCTTCCAAGAAGAGAGGCCAAGAAGAGAGGCCTCAGGAGAACCAAACCTGCCAGCACTGTAACCTTGGACTTCCTGCCTCCAGTACTGTGGGAAAATACATTTCTGTTGTTTAAGGGCCTCAGTCCGGGAACTTGGTTACTGCAGGCCTGGCGATCTATTAGGTTGGTGGAAAATAAATTATGGTTTAAAAGGTAAAAAAATAACGGCAAAAACCGCAATTACTTTTGCACCAACCTAATCGTATACACTCTCCCTCACTACTTCACAAGAGCCACAAGACCATCCCTCCCAGGCCCACGTCCACAAACGAGCTTCAGACCACATTCACTACAGTCTTTACCTATGTTGTAACCACATAACAGGTATAAAACTGTGCTATTGTATTTAGTAGGTTCCATCTTTTTTTTTTTTAAATGTGTCACTGACAAGTTTTTAAGTGTTGTCCCTGTTAGAGACTGAATGCTTGGTCCCCCCACAAATCTGCATCTAAGCCGCAGTGTGGTGGTGTTAGGAGGTGGGCCTTTGGGAGGTGGTGAGGTCAGCAAGGTGGAGCCCTCGTGACTGGAATTAGTGTCCTTATGAAACAGACCCCAGAGAGCTCCCCTGCCCCTTCCACCGTGTGAGGACACAGTGGAAAGATGACCGACTGTGAACCAGGAGAGGACCCTCACGAGACACCAAACCGGCTGGCACCCTGATCTCAGACGTCCAGCCTCCAGAACTGTGAGCGATACATTCCTGTTTATCAGTCTGCGGTGTTTGGTTCTAGCAGCCTGGACTTACTAAGACGTGCCCCGCCCCCCCCTTTTTTAATTAGTGCGGTGATATTTTAGGAGGAAATATGTCATGTTGTAGCAGAACTGACTATACTTTTCTAAGCACTTCTTCACTTAAATGAATTCTTTTCACCTTACTTCTCTTAACCCTGTGAGGCAGATACTATTATCCCCATTTTATAAATGAGGACACGGCGGCACAGAGAGGTTAAGTAACTTGCCTAGAGTCACACAGCTAGAGGTGGGCAGAACTGTAATTTGAGCCCCGGCAGTCTGGCCCCAGGCCAAGGTTCTTGCCCACTGAGATGCACTGTGGTCAGATGGGTGGATCTGTAGGGACAATGCCCCCACGCTTTCTTCCCCAAGGTCACCCTCTACTGAGTCCCCCCACGACCCAGTCTCTGTATCCAGTCAGGAAGGACTTCAGGACACTCCCACATCATTTTAAACCCAATTCTATTCACAAAAGAGCACAATTTGATCAAGCTCATGAATGTTTAATGGAAAGGAACTCTCCCTGTTTTGTCAGTGACAACAACGAATCTTGTCTGAGGAAATTGCAACCAGTGCTTTGTGGTTCAACGGATAATTGCAGAGCTTAACTCTTAGAAAACGTTTTCTTTATGAACACATTTTCCTCCTGTGAAAAGGCCAGCCTCCTGGAGCACATCCCACCTGCTGTGGCCAAGGGCTCCAGGCCCCACACCTCTGCTCAACTACCTCTTAGATATTCATTCAAGGCATTTAAATGACCAGAGAGAAGACCAGGTACCTCCCGGGCTCGAAGTCCCTGAATTGATTCATTTAAAAATGAAACCGAACAACACACTGGACACACCACGTGTGTCTGTGCTGGCACGGGAGAGAAACTGCCGAATACAGGGTCCCAGGTGGCACCTGCCGGGCAAACAGACACAGGAAGCTGTGGAGAAGGCTTCTGTTGGGGACAGGCCACCAGCCTGGGAACTTCTGGGTGGGGACTGGAGACGGAGCAGGGCCTTGAAGATCTGAGGGACATCAGCAATCAGGGCTGGGGGACAAGGCATTCCACGTAAAGGGATGGTGAATGTGAAGGCTGGAAGGTGACGAATAATAAATAGCATGTCCTGAGACTTGTTAAACCCAAACTCCTGGGCAGGGAGAAGTGGGACATAAACAGGTAGGGGAAGGAGGGGTGCTCAGTGAGAGAGCCTCGAGCCACCCAAGGGGTTGCCCTGAACCAAATACACAATGAGGCCATTATTCCCATGGATTCCTAAATTGAGAACCTGCGATCTTTCATCCTGGGTTGCAGTTTAAACAAGTTAGAATTTGAGAAGGAAACCTAAGGCAGAGGCAAGAGTGAAATAGGTGATTTATACTTGGTTCATCCAATGAAACCATCGTCGGGTGCCTGCTGCCAGTTGCATCTAGACGAGGAACTACTTGTTACTGTTTTCATTCATTTTCCCTCTTTATCCTCTAACAGTAATGAATTTGCAGTCATTCTCTCGGTTGTGACAGATGCCAACTGTAAACAAAGGTGTCTCTTCGTTGCCAAAGACCCAGCAGCAGCCATTTAATAGAATATCTATGTGCTTAAGTGTTAAAATGTTCTGACTGCACCTCATTAGTTCAAATTAATCTCTTTCAATTAACTTGCATGACGTAAGGGGGTCGGCAGGGGAGAATGGAGCCAAGACATCTGGAGGCAGGCAGTGAGCAGGGAGAGCTCAGGAACACCATCTTGTTTAACTCTTGCAACAATGAAGCAAACGCCCTCTTTTGGAGACTGCAGCGTTGGCTCCCTGTCCCTGCCACGGGGCTGTGAGGGGTAGGGAGCTACCAGGGCCCAACATGACCGCACATCCTGGGCCAGGACACAGCCACATCTGCTACAAAGTATCCCCGGAGTTAAGGGCATAAAGGTTTCTGCAGGGATGAAATCTTCAGCTCTCCCGCATCCTTTCCCATAAAGTTGTCCCCCCCCCCAAAAAAAAGAGCAAAGGGCCAAGGAGGCAGACCTGTCCAAGATGGCAGCCGTTGGCCCTGCAAGGCCTTTGGAGTCCGGCAGAAGTTGGTGCCTTTCTTAGCACCATCACCTGTGGGCAAGGACAAACTGCTATGTTGATATCCTAACCCCTAGTACTTAAGAACTGACCCGACTTGGAGACAGGGTCTTCATAGAGGTAATTACGTTACAGTGACGTCATTAGGCTGGGCCCTAATCCAATTGACTGGTGTCTTTAAATACACACAGAGAGAAGACCATGTGAAGATACAGGGAGAAGACAGACAGTCACCGACAAGCTAAGGAGAGAAGCTGGGACACATCCTTCTGTCACAGCCCTTGGAAGGAAGCGGTTCTGCTGACACCTTGGTCTTGGACTTCCGGCCTCCAGAACTGGGAGGAAATAAATTTCTACTGTTGAAACACCAGTCTGTGATACTTTCTTATGGCCTTAGCAAACTAACAGACTCTCTAAATTCACTCTTTCCACCCATGGAATTACTAAAGCAAACTCTGTGGCCCTGGGTTGTGGTGGGGTGTTGTGATAAGAATTACAAATTAGACACACAAGGTGACAGTGACATCAGCATTCTTTGGTGGTAGCCACACTATGTTCTAAAATTATAGTGTCCCAAGAGCTGCAGAAGTTTCTAGGCCCTTTGTTAGTCCTGCAAGGAAACCCCAGATTTCCTTGACAACAGTGTTCTAAAAGGCGATGACATGTTTCCATCTTTCCTTAACAGCCTGTTCTAATCTCAAGGGCTGGTGAAAAGCCAACTGGGTGTCTGTGCATGAGGGACTAAGAAGCTTCCAGGTATTGGTTCATCCCAAGGGAAGAGGGAATGGAAGTGTGTAGGGTTCAGCGGATGCCCCCAAAGGGCCCAGTGTGGAGGGAAGGGGTGGTCCCAAGCATGGTGTGGTACCCCGTGGCTGACATAACAAGAGCTGGCCGGGAACCCTCGGCCAAGGGACCTATAGGAAAGAGAGCAGGAGCCAAAACAGAGAGTGTTGGTAGGAAACCTCTCTGGGGAAACAGTGTGTGGGGACTTACTGCAGCCCCGGATGACAGAGTGCAGTATGTGTGTAGTATATACTTGATGTGTGTATGTGGTGTGTGAATGTGTAGTGTATGTGATAATTGTGGTCTATGCATGTATGTGTGTGGTGTGTGTGGATGTTTAGGTCTGTATAGTGTGTGTATTCGTGTGTTTGGGGTGAGTTTGGGGCTATGATGTGTGTCTGATGTACGTGTGTATGGTATGCATGTGTTTATGTAGTAGGTCTGTCTTCGTTTGTGTGGCTATGATGTGTGGGTATTTGTGTGTGGTGTGGTGTGTGTGTGTGTGTATGTGTGTGTGTGTTCAGCGGGTTGCTGTAAGACCTGGAGGCTGAAGCCATCAGCAGGCCTGCCAACCTGGGCTGGGGAAGGAGGAGCTGGCCAGAGAGCACCTCCTGTGGGCAGGAATGGAGAGAGGTGACACGTGTATGTTTGTTGTGACACAGGACAAAACTGGAGAGCTCCGATGCTGGCCGGACGCTGGCCATCCACCCCTCCCCGCCACACACACACACCAGGCTTGACCTCAGGAGCAAGAGCAGAGAGGAAATGCCTCACCTCTGGACAAGGCTGGCGAGGGCCAGAACGTGTACTTGGCAAGAACGTGGGAGGACACCCCACCCCCACCTCTGCCCAGGCCCTCCTGGGGTTTCAAGAAACATTTGGGAGGAAATGAAAGGCTGTAGTTCCCACAGAGCCGTTGAGAGCAGGCCAGAAAAACAATCTTGATTTGTTTGGGGATCCTGTTTTTATGCCTGGCTGGTGGGCCTGAGAAAGGAGTTTCTTCCCGGGTTCTCACCACCGCCCCTCCTGGAAGTGAGCTCCCTGAAGACCACGGGACGCCTTATTCCTTTGGGCCCGCCAATGGCCAGGGCAGAGAGCTCTTCAGAACTGTGTGTTAACTGTCAAGCTAATCAAGGATAAAAGCAGAGTCTCATCGCAAACCGAGGTCTCCTCACCCGGGACTCCTCGATGTGCAAACATGCGGCCCCTGGGTTGTCCAGCTGCGCCGTCCTTGCCTCTCCCCACTCCCACCCTACCCCGCAGGGCCCTTTGCGACAGCCCGTCTTTGCAGCTCCCTAACCTGCCTGCTGACTGTGCCCCCCCAGGCCTTTGCACGTGCTGTTCACACTGCCTGGAACACCATCCCTGCACTTCAGCACCTACTCTCAAATTCCCCTGGATGCTCGCCCCGTTCATCCTCAGAAAGGGGAGGCACCTCTTCTCTGCCTCCCCACTCTGGCAGCACCCAAGATTCTATGTAGAATGACTTCCTCATCATTCCTGTTTTGCTGCCCATCGTGGGTGCCTGGCATTCAGGGAGCACATCATCCCTCATTCACTCAGTCTTGCATCTATTTGTTCATTAAAGGAATGAATCAACGCACCAATCAAATTAACGAATTAAGTGTTTGCAGGAAGAATCAAACACTATATTGCCTACTATGAGTAGAGTCCAAAAATTAGACATATCCGCAGTCTTCAAGGGTCTCATGATATTGTCACACAATAAGATAAACGTATGGGGAAAATGACTAATATCGTGCAGTCTATGCCATGTGTCAAATCAATGGTAAACATAATATAGATTGTGGGGCGAGACGGGGTAGGGCAAAGATCTTTGGATGCTGAAGAGACCACGGGAGGCTTTCTGGAGGAGGCAGCTTTGAGTCAGGTCTTGAGCGACTGCATGACCCAGTTTATCCCTAGACCAAAGGTAATACAGTTGATTCCCATTATTCCCAGTTATGTTCTAGAAAGTCACCACAAACACTGAATTAGCAAATACTGAACCGTTGCTACTAGGGGAAATAAGGTTAGGTTCCTGTGAACCTCTGGTCACAACATTTTTATCATACCTTACATACCTTGTTTTATGTGTGTTTCTGTCTACAAATACCTTATTTAATATATGCTGTTGACTCACTGACAATGAACTCATGGCCAACAGCACCATAACTCATGCCTGAATGAAGCTTATCTAACACATGTATTTTCTCCATAAGGGACATCACAGTCTTCTTGCACTTGAGCACCATGTGTGGGGGCCACTGGAAACAGCAAACTCACCAACAAGAGGCAAAACCATGCTAAAAATGTGGCACTAACCTCAAAGAGGACACTTGTGTTCCATTTGAGAGCTGACACAAGAAGACAGATCGTCACTTTGTTCCATCTCAGCTGGGAACGTGTGCACGAGATGACTCAAATTTTTTGCCACTCTGTGCATGTCTGTGAATGACCGTGAGAGCACCTCACGTATTTATTTGGGGGTGACAACTAACTCTAGCGAGTAGGTGACCTGAAAATATGCAACCTGTGACTAACGGGCAGTGACTGTAATTAACAGTAACCTCTTTTCCCCTTTCAAGTTTGAGAATGACCAAGGTCGTGGGGACCTGTGCCTTTGCAGTGGGACCCCGTGGGGCACATCATTGCTGCTCGGCAGGGTGGCTCTTCCAACCCTGGGCATCCTAGGCAGCCTGCAGGTGTGCTGGCTCCTCCCGTCCCTCCTGAAGGCGTGTGTGCCCCAGACAACTTGGGGATCCCCACAGCCCACCTTCCACCCGCGGCAAGAACGTGGAAGTCATCACCCTCCTCTCACCGCCCTGGCCTCCGAGAGCATCCACCGACTTCTCTCTGAGAAGGAATGACTCCTGACAACCTGCCAGCAGCTCCCTCTCCCAGATGCTTTCCTGGGAATTTCTCCCCCGAGCAGCAGCTGAGCCCAGGGCTCTGGGCTCAGGAGAGCCGGAATCAAAAGCCGGGATGACAGGCGCTGGGGCTGGGCCAGCCTCCGCGTCTGCATTCCCAAAGTCCCGTGACATCAATCTGACCTCTCCACGTGTCTCCCCACATCGTGTGGGGTGTCAGCCATCAAGTGTCATCACCTGCTCAAAAGCATTAAAGCCATTCTCAGAGTCGGGCTCTGGGGGCTCCTGAAGTCGACATGTTCCCGGAGCCCCGTACTGCCCTATGGTTAGCTCACATTTGAGCCTGGCTACTGAACACTCAGCTTCTCCCCAGCTGTTCTGCTCACCAGAAGAGCAAGCTGCCTCCCTCCACCAAAGACAAACAAATATATTCCGGTGACCAGAGGACAGCTCAGCAAGCTACGACCTGAAAAATAATCGAGCACAAGCAGAGAGTCAGCCAAGAGATATCCGCTTGGCATTTATTAAATGCCTCCTAAAAACAGAGACCATTTCTTGAGCACTAGCTGTGTGCCAGGCAGGGACTGTGCTCCTTGCTTTAGAGATAGCACCTTATTGAACCTTACTAAGTTCAAGGTGTGCGCTATTCTTTTTCCTATTCTCCATTAAGGAGGCAGTCAGGGGTGAGGACTCAGAGAATAGGCCCCAGGTCACACAGCTTGTCCTTCTGGGAGGCGGCACATAAAGCCAGGCCTGGATCTCAGAGTCCAGCTCTTACCCACCTCACAGTGAGTGCCGCTCTGGGTTTGGTCTGCAGTAGCCGAACCAACTGCCTAGTGGACACGTGGCTCGTGGGGACCAGGCACCCAGCAGGCCAGAATGACCCAGAGACTGATGAGAGAATGGAGCAGCCACAGACCTCCAGAGAAAGGGCTCTGATGTGGCCCAGGAAAAGGAGATGGAAGAATCTGCTCACTTCACCCCAAATGCAGAATTTCAGCAACAAAGCCATAACATTTACTTGGCATTTAGAACAACTGAATACCTGAGTTGGAATGTAGGGGACAGAGCTATGGACTGAATGTTTATGTCCCCAAACATTCATATTTTGAAACCTAACCCTCAATGTGATGGAGTTAGGAGGTGGGGCTTTGGGAAGTGATTAGGCCCTGAAGGGGGAGCCTCCATGACTGGGATTAGCGCCCTAATGAAGGGACCTCAGAGAGCTTCCTAGTGAGGACACAGGGAGAGGACACCGTCCGTGAACCAGGAGCGGGTCCTCACCAGACACCGAATCTGCTGTAGCCTTGCACTTGGGCTTCCAGCCTCCGGAGCTGTGACACATACATTTCTGTTGTTCATAAGCCACCCAGTCTATGGCGCTTTGTTACAGCAGCCGGAACTGACTGAGACAGACAGGCTTTGCAGAACCTGGAATAGCCACAAGTGACAAGGTGGGGTACCGAGAGAAGAAAGGAGAACCGGAGGGCAAGTCATATAAGCTGAGCCTCCATTTCCTGGACAACTGGGATAAACTGCCGTGCCCACCTCTTGGGGTTGTCGTGGGGACTGAAAGAGTCAGTGCCTGTGAAGAGCTCGGACAAATGGCCAGCAGAGCAAACGCCAAGGAAGTGTTGGTTCAGTGTCACTGTCGCCACCATCACTACGGCCTTAGATTCTACAAGTCCAGATTAAACACCACCATTCCCACTGGGGCTGTTTGCAAAAGAAACCTGTTACTGACTGAGCTCCAGCCAGGCAGGTGCCAGCCTTACACTTGGCATTCGACACACCTGCATCTTATTTTAAGAAATCTTCACCCCAGCCTGGTGTGCTGTGGTGGGAGAACTGTGACTTCCGGGTCAGACCTGGATGCTGGGACCCACACTTCCACTCAGCAGCTGTACAACCCTGGGACGGTCCCTTAAAATGCCCTGTCTTTACACTCGGAATCACACGTCTACCATGCTCGGTCTGAGAAGGGGCTCATTAAAGGACCAGTACTTTTACAAGGCCACAGAGGCTCAGAGAGGTTGAAGTTACATTCTTAGAAAATTCAGGAGGAAAGAATCACACTCAGGCTTCCCAGGGTTCCTGCAGGTCAGCCTGCTGCTTCTGTGACCATGTTTGGAATAAACACAATGTGACGGGTCATTTTATGTGCTGACTTGACTAGGCCATGCAGCCAGATATTTAATCAAACGTTATTCTGGATGTTTCTAAGAAGGTGTTTTTTGGATGAGATAATATTTAAATCAGAGGACTCTGAATAAAGCAGACGGCCCTCCATAATGTGGGTGGGCCCCATCCAATCAGTTGACGGGCTGAATAAAACAAAAACTGAGCTCTCCCGAGCAAGGAGGAGTTCTGCCAGCAGATGGCCTCCGGATTTGAACCGCGAGCTCTTCCCTGGGTCTCCAACCTGCCAGCCTACCCTGCAGATTTTGGACTTGCCAGCCTCCATAATTGTGTAAGCCAATTCTCTCTCTCTCTCTCTCTCTCTCTCCCCACACACACACTTTGTTGGTTCTGTTTCTCTGGAGAACCCTGACTAATACACACAGGTATGAACTGTGGCACGTGTGAGTGTGGGAAACGGGAGGAGAAAGGCCCTGCCCGTGAATCAGACCTCCTGTCTGCAATAATTTGCAATTGCTCCAACCATTTCAATGTTTCATTTTCACTTCGCAGTGAATCATACTCCGAGCAGCTGGCGGGGATCAGAAGGAACAAGGTATTCTTTTCATGCTCAGACCCCCGCACCGTCGAATATTTACCTTCCAGTAGCCTGAAGTAGGCAGGAGGAGGAAGGGGGCCTCCCCAGGACACTCTCCAGCCTTGAGGAGAAAGAACATTCTGATTTAATTAATTTGAGAATGAATATAATCAGATTTTCTCTATAGCAACAGCCCCACAGCACAATCCTCTTGGCAGCGAGTAGCCATCTCCTGGTGAAACCCATCTCACAGGCAGGCCACAGGAGAAGCTGCACTGAACGCATGAGACACCACAGCCTTGCCTGGGCAGCCACATCTAGGCCTCACCTTTCGACCAGAACAAAGTGGGAATAAGCAAGAAGTGCTACAGCCCTTTGATCCGGCAGTTTATGGACGTTCGTGTAAAAATATGCTTCCCTCCATTGGTAGGTCTCCCGAAAGGTGGTCAGATGGCCTGACCCAGGTCGGAACTGAAAGGGCTTTTATCCCAGCTCATGACTCAGGATAAAGGTTATAGTGCTTTGTGTTCATATCTTGCCTTTCAACTTATCAAAGGGCTTGTACTCATGGTCCCACTGGATAACAACGTGGTCTCTTGACTGCAGTTGACAGGTTCTGTCAAACTGAGCCCCTGCCAGGCTCCCCTCCTGGACCCCAAGCCCGGCTGCCTGCCTACAAAAGGTTCACACTCACTCCTAAGTGTGGAGACATTTCCTGAGAGCTGATTGCCTCCCCTCGTCCTTGCATGCAGGTGTGGTCCTGTGACCGAGTTCTGGCCAATGCAATGGGGTGGAAAGATGTGTGTCATTCCGGCCTGGCCATGCACTCTCCCAGGGGCTTCTGCCCTTTCTCCCATTTGTGATAGATCCATAAGAATCACACTGATTCTGCCCTCCCTACGCTCATGGCGGCATCGTGGAAATGTAATAACCTTGAGTATCTTCGCCTGCCACTGGGGGAGGCGGAGAGGGGAGAGCACTTAAATGGGAGTGCAGATTTGATCTCTAAATACTGCCTTTGCCCTCACCTACCTGGTCTCCACTCTGACTTAGGTCAATAATAATAACAACAGCGATACTAATAATACTACAATCTCTCACTGTTGGCCCGAGCCAGCCCTACAATAAAATGACTGCACGCAATCCTCGCAAACCTTTCCAAGACCCCGCCTGACCCACTTTCCATCCAGTCAAGCCTGCACCCAGAATCTCACGCCTGCTCGGTCACTCTGCACTCAGCTGTCCAATTTTGAAGGCTCACCACCGTCCGTTGTTAGAGAACAGATCCTTTACTCACATGGTTAGGAAGTTGTTTTACCTCCTGTTCTCTTCATCTTCTCTGTTTCAGTATTTGGGCTCTAGCTTACCAACTGGTCTTGTGCCATCCTTTATTGCGATTCTTATCATTTCCCAACTATTATCATTTTTCTTCCCCGCATTCACTGTCCAGTCCCTGCCCCCTGCTGCTTTTTTTTTTTTTTTTTGCTCCAACCTGCTTCCTCCGGCAAATGCGTAGCCATCAGATCGTTCATACCCATAGCCCGCCCTCCCTCCCTCCTCTGGTCATTCTTTTCATCGCTCTTCTTGCAAAGACCGGCTTTCTTTACTTTCCCCCCATCAGACCCTACACTTACAAACTTCCCAGGGCTACGTGGCATCCAGGACCATGAAATCAGCGGGTATTTTAATTGCCACCCCTGCCCATGCTTAGCCGTCATGGACTCACGGTTAGGTGTCATCATGTCATCGTGTGGTCAGCAGCAAACACACCCTTGGGAGCTGCCTGCCTCTCTACCCAGCAGCAGCCGCCAGGTGTCATGCCCGGTAATGCTCCTGGGCATGTGGCCTTGGCCACTGGTTGGGAGGAAAACTTGCTGCGAGCCGCAGGGAGCTGGTCACTCCCAGCATTGCCCCTCAGAAGGACGTCTCTAAACCGTGGGCGGCTCTTGGCAGGGGAGACCCTGCTGCCTTCTTTCTCCTGGGGGTGTCTTACAGGATATTGTGGGAGAATGTCTTGTGCATGTAACAAACATTTACTGACCTCTCCTATGGGCCAGACAGTGGTCTAGGCCCCGGGGAGACAGCAAAGACGGGGACCTTACAGACGACGCAGGCAAAAATCCCAGGCGCAGGGCACTTGCAGTCTGGTACAGAGAGGTCCACTATCAATGGGATAAACATGTCAACTGTCCAGTCTGATAGTTGGGGGTAAGGGCTGAAGAGGAAAACAAGAAATGAAACGGGAACAGGGATGGAGATGGCGGGCGGAGCGGGGATGGGTGGACAGTGGTGATTTGCATTGCCCCCCAATTTAACTGTAAGTCAGCAGTTCGCAATCTGGGCTGATTTTGCCCCCTGGGCACAAATGGCAATTCCTAGACACATTTGATTGTTACCATTGAGAAGGGTTTGTTACTGGCATCTAGTGGGCAGAGCCCAGGATGCTGCTGTACATCCCACAGTGCATAGGACGGCCCCCACGGCCCCCATGGACACGTATCCAGCCCAACATGTCCACAGGACTGAGGTCCAGAAATCCTGATTTAAATACAGGGGCTTGGGAAGGCCTCGCTGAAAAGGTGACATTTCAGTAAATACCTGAGGGAGACAAGGGGTGGCAGACTTACATGATCTGTCTCACACACACACACACACATAACACCACTCTGACAGGTATCACTTCATATGTACCTTTTCGGTGAGTCCCATCTCTACATCCCTGTGTCTAGCTCAGTACCACCCACACCTGGGGATGTTTAGGACAAGGAAATAAGCACAGGAATGAGAAGGCACTGTTGTGTGAGATGGCAGGACAGACAGAAGCAGAGGGAGGGGTTCATGCCGGAGCCACGGGCCAGCGAGGCACGTGGGTACTCAGTCCCTCTAAACACTCCAGGAATTGCTGAGTCTCCCCCTGGAAGCATCTCCCATTAAGAGACCCAGGAGGCCGAGAGGGCAACCAGGTGCAATGTGCGGCCTTTGTTCGGATCCTGACTTGACAACAAGGGCAAAAGGCAAAGCCTTAGATGTCCGATTTCTGGTGAATTTCCACTGTGGCTTTGCGAGCACGTCCGGCGCTGAGGAGGTGCAAGTTCACACCCCACCTATGACCCCTTTGAATCATGTGCAGGTGCAGCCCTGGATTTAGACAACCATTGGGACACGGCTGTTCCAAGTCCCACAGGTTCTGGATAACGACAGCTTATCTCTTGATGATCTAAACTCCTTTTGATGGAAACCTCTGTACACTCACTTCCCTTCTGATGCTTCAGATAGAAAGTGGCAGGCACACTGGTACAGCAGGTCGGGGCTGTGTTGAGAGAAGACCAGGCTAATCGAGAGCAGAGAAACAGGAACTGACGAAATGAAATGCGGGCAAAGGGGAGATGAGGGCACAGCACAGAGAATGAGGTTGGTCAGGCAGACCTCGCTCCAATCCAGAATGATGAATCAGCGAGAGATTATTTAGCCATTCATCCAACAAGCCCGGAGCACTCACTCCAGGCCCAGCACTGTGTTCCACACAAGACATAACAGGAGGAAAACGCATCATCCCTGCCCACCAGGAGCTCACAGGTTAAAAACTAATAGGCGTGCACTACAATCTCTGGTGGCGGTAAACTCCTAACATTCTTGATTGGGGAGAATCAAGGACGGCTCCCCGAGGAGGTGCTGCCTGGCAGCACCAACCTTTAAAGGACACGTAGGTGCTTTCCCGGGCCGTCCTCTGCATTAATCTGAAACCGCCGGCATCAGCAGGGGACCCTGGAGGCAAGAAACTCTTGGCTCTGCAAAGATCAAACGGTCTCTCTGCTCAGAGACACTCCATCAGGACCCAGGGGAAATACGGTGGCAGGATTTCATGCTCCACACGTGTAATGTATTAGTACCCAGAGCCAGAACCAGGTCTATCATGGGGAAGCATATCTGAGATTTCTTGTAATCCGCCATGACAGCATTTCTTGGCTTGAAATTAGGATGGTCCCATTCAATTCCATACTTAGCTGAAGGCTTTCTGTCTACATAAGGAAATCTGGAAGGAAGTTTTAGAACTTCTGACTTCTAACGCTCAGCGATCCTTGGTAACAACATGCTGTTTTCCTACACACAGATGGGCTACTCATCACCGGCAGATGAAGGGGAAGAGAGAAGGGGCAGACGTGTGCTCCACTGTCCCCCAACTGCTCCACCCTCATGTGCTGTGGGTCATACCTTCTGGACTTGGCTGTGTGTCCCTGGTCATGGTTAGTAATTTTCCTCAGAGTATCAGCTGCATGAGGTGAGAATATGTGAACTGGGTTCTGATAGATGAATAGGAGTTCACCAGGCACAGTTGTTGAAGAGAATGTCCAAAGGACAGCGTGTGCAAAATGCATGAGCAGTTTGGCTTTGCAGGAGGCACAAAATGGGCAGAAGACAAATACCAGATCTTGAATAGTTTTTCTTGCACTAACATTTGGACTTCTAGCGAACCATGGAGTTGATGTTTAAGAACGTGACTCTCGCAGCATAAGGAGAGGAGAATGGAGTGAGCAGCAGGTACAGGACAAACAGCCCGTTCGGAAACTGCATTAGACCAGGCATGCATGATGGGAGCTTGGACAGGAGCAGGAGCTATGGGGTGGGGTGGGAAGGGTCAGATCTGAGGAAAGGCCCAGTGATTTGTTCAGACGACCATGAGGCAGCGAGGCAGGAGGAGCGGTAGGCGTCCAGGGGCCGCTGAGTCCAGTATGCAGGGGCCAGGCAGGCTCTAAAGCAGCCCCTGGGGATGAGGGTGGGCAGGATCCAACAGGGGCAGAGTTAGACCTGATTTCCACAGGCATTTTCTGCCTCAGCCCTGGAAACGTTTACTTTCCTCCTGATCAGGCGCAGCCAGCCATACAGAAAAGAACAGGTCCTGAAGGGAAAAACAGTGGTGATTTCTTAACACCCTCTCAGCTCCATCTTGGCTTGAAGCCCTCACTTTAGCAGAACTAGCCCACTCATTGTCGGAGCAGAAATGGAAAAATGACAGAAGCAGACTGGCAGAGGGATCTCTGATCACAGGTGGAGCCCGTGCCCTTTTTGTACACAGGACACAGAGGACCAGGGGAGGGAGAGCGACCCACCCAAGGTCACAGAGCACAGCGGGGCTGAAGCAATTCTTGGGGATTCAGCGCCAGCACTGTTTTCTGTTTCATGATGAGAGAGGGAGAGAGAGAATATGAATCTGAACCCAGGAAGGCAGAGCCAACAGTGTAAACAGTGTAACTTCTGTGTTGTTACACAGTGCTTAGTAAACACTGAATGACTTGTAAAAGGTGCCTTCCTTCTCTGAAGACACGTGACAGGTTCCACAAAGTCCAATAGAGGAAAAGATTAATTATAACTGGAGGATCTAAGAAGGTCTTTTAGAAGAGCGGACATTTGAGCAGGGTATTAAATAGAGTAAGCTTTTGGGTGAGTGGACGGGCAGGTGGAATGTCAGGGACCATATACAGGTAACTGGATTCCTGGAATAAAGGCAGGCAGAATCTCTGGGATATGTGGCTAAGGTATAGGCTCCACGGTGCTGTCACGTCATCCACCTACGCCTGTGGCAGGCACTGCTAATCAACCACCACACTCTTTCCCACCGATCCCAGACTTGACCTTAAAATCCTTCTGCACTGAGCACGCCAGGCAGACACTAACAATTGATCCACGTGGGACCACATGATAAAGTCTGTGCCTGATCTCTGTTCTGTGTGGGGAGGAGAAGAGGAGAGGAGGAAGGCTTAGGTGCCAAACGCCAGGCTGAAAAACTTCTTCCTCTGGCTATCTGATGATGTTAAGGAACTAACGTTAACTGTTGTAGGTGTGACCACGCTTTTTAAAGAGTCCTTATCTTTTAAAACTATACTAAAATCTTTAGGGATGAAATGCTACAATGTCTGAAATCTACTTTAAAGTAGTGAGTCCCAGATAGTGAGCTGGGAGAATGGAGAGGGCAGTTGTAATATCCAGCCCCTAAAATATCACTCATCCATAAAAATGAAGCACTAATACCTGCTACACTATGGATGAACTTGGATAACATTATGCAAAAGGAAAAAAAAAAGCCAGACACAAAAGGCAACGTATTGTATGATTCCGTTTATATGAAATGTCCGGAAGAGGTCAATCCATAGAGACAGAAGGTAGATTAGGGTTACCAGGAATCAGGAGAGAGAGGGGTAGGGACTAATTGCTAATGAGTGTGGAGTCTCCTTTTGGGGTGACGAAAATGTTCTGGAACTAGACAGAGGTGATGGTTGTGAATACTCAATCTGCTGAATTGTAAACTTTAATTTTATGCACTTTCGTTAAAAAGAAAAAAAGTTGTCCCCCAAAATAAAATTGTTCCTTCTCCAAATAAAAATAATAATAAAATAACATACACAGGCATTCAATAAGTAAAGACAGAGTCCTCGAGGGGGAGGGAATATCAAGTTCAAAGGCCCAGCCCTCACATAAGGACATTTAGGATCACTGGGGTCTCACACATCAGCAGCCAAGTGCCAGCCTCTGCTTGCTATGTGACCTCACAGAAAGTTTGCACATGATTTTGCTGACAGCAGATACCTACCGTAAAAGGCACGTCTATGATTTGAAAGGAAGAGTGAACTAACAAAAAAAGCCCAGCGGTGTTACATAAGCTGTCCCCAGCTCATGGCCCCCACGGCTATAGAATTTTGCTGCCAGGATCCTTCCTGGAATCCTAGGCCTGGCCTAAGCTGCCTCCTCGCGCTGCTCCTTCCCGTGGACACTGTTCTACCGCGAATATGCAGAAGCGGGAAGAGGTGGTTCTGACAGGCTTTCACAAACCAGGAAAATCCTGGTTTGTGGACTTGGTCTGTGTCCATGCAAATAAAGAAAAACCTTTCTTCTCTGGCCACAAACCCTCTCAGATCGGCAGTGTCCCTGTAACCTCTCAGCCCAGCCCTGTGGTCAGTCTCCACCGAAGCCGTGTGCGTCACACAAACCAGAGGGCCAGGTGGGTCGGGCCTGCCTCAACCTGCCCACCCTCCTTGGCACAGGTCTGAAGCCTGGGCATCTCTAGGGGGCTGGAGCCACACTGTTCACTGACTCAGAGATGAAGAGAATCTGTGGCACCCTCCTTTCTGGAATGCAGGGGATGTGGCAGAATTCATAGCAGGCCTGTGCATACCGCTGGGTCCCACGCCCACACTTTCTGATGCAGGAGTCTGGGGGAGGGCCTGACATCCTGCATGTCCAACAAGTTCCCAGGAGATGCTGCCGGCCTACGAACCACACTTTGAGAACCACTACTTCACCAGCTTAGCATGCTAAGACTTTCATAAAGCTCAGACAGCACTGTAGCACCCAGAGAAATTCTGGGTCTTTCATGGGATCCGACAGCTCACGACTCATGTCCAAAGTCACCCAGGTCTCCTCACAAGCTCCCGTGTATCTGGAGAACACAGGGGCTCTTAGCCAGCTCTAAAGCAGCATTTTCCCTTGTTGATCAGCCCACCATGATTAAATGTCAGGATTCTTGGTGCACATTTAAATATCACCTACCAGTTTACAAAAGCGTTTCTGGTCCATTAGCTTAAGTGTCCTGTCAATGACACTGACTCAGGGCAGGTTTGATGCCCATTTTGCGGCAGAGAAATCAGGCTTGCGGAGACAGTAACTTTTCTAAGATCTCATAACTAAATAATAGTGGAGCCTGGAGGAAGGCCTCCGCCCCTAAACCCTGTTTCAACACCACTATAGCAGCGTCCCCCACAGAAGCTTTGTCTTCTAAGGCTGCAGCCTTACTCACCCACAGCCCCCAGTCTTAGAGGACAGCTGTGACCCAGAGTTGCAACAGCTACAATCTGGCTGGCCCAGAGGTCAAAGGAGCCCAAGGAGGGTATCTAATTAAGTCTGGGGACCAGAAGAGTTTTCTTGAAGGAGACAAGGAAGTTGAAAGAGAGTTAATCAGAGTGAGACAGCAGGGCTGGATAGGGAACAGTGTTTTAGGCAGAGGGAACAGTCAACGCTAAGGCCTCGAGACAAGAGAGAGCAGGAATACTTGAACAACTGAAACTAGAGGAGCTGGAGCATAGGGTTGTGCCAGCTGACCAAGGACAAGGCCAACAAGACTGGCAGATTCTGTGCTTAAGGAGTTTAAGGCCCATGAAAAAATTTGAGCTCATCTCACCCATCACTGGTAGGAATGTAAATTGGTACTGCTCAAGGAAATTGTTTAGATGCACCTACAAAAATGAGACGTACATCAACCCTTTGATTTAGCAAGTCCATCTCTGCATATAACGCAGAAGAAAAAGTGCTTACGTCCATACGTCTTACTTGTCAAATGAGTAAAATTACCCAGGGGGTGACACAGAGCTAAAATGAGAGGGATGCCATTTTGCAGTGGCCGGCCGGTGGGGGGTCAGCATCCTCGCGTGCAACCCTCGCAGAAGAAATGTTCACAGGCGCAGAAGAAATGAAACCCAACAGCTGAGGCATGAAAAATTTCACGGCACAGCTCCCACTCTTCGGGAGAATATCTTTTAGGGATTCTAGCTTCAGAATAATGTAACCTTCAGAAAAGAAAAGCTACGTAGTTAATCCTCTCATTAGAGAGAAGTTGCCTCAAATCCAAGGCTGTTCTTCTCGGCTCTTGCAGTTATAAAAACTCCATGGAGGGGGTCTGCCAGATGGTCCAGGGCTCCTGGCAAGTAGGCTGGCGCTGGCCCCCTGGGGTGTCCTCAAGACATTCTAGGTCCTCGGGGACCACTCCCCACCCCGACCTTTCAGCATCCTGGCACATCATCATATTCTGTCAGCAAAGAAATAGCTTCAGTATAGAGAGCTTCTCCTTATCATCTGTACAGCCCTCTACAGTGTGCAAAGCACCTCATGTATGATAGATTACACAGTGCTTAACCCTGACAATGACCATAGACCAGGGTCCTGTCACATTTTGTAGCCCCCCTCCCCTGCCACGTATCCAAATCCTAACCCTACAAGCTGTGAATGTGTGAATGTTGCTTCGGTGTGGCAGAAGAGACTTTGCAGGTGTGATTAAGTTAAGGATCTTGAGATGGAAAGATTTTCCTGGATCCTCCGGGCGGGCTGGAAGTAATCACAGGGTCTTTACAAAGGGAAGCAGAGGGAGCTTTGACCCAGAAGACAGAGGAGAAGAAGCCATTGAGGGAAGCAGAGAGGCCACAAGCCAAGGGACACAAGTGGCCTCAAAAAGCTAGAAAAGGTAAGGAAACGGAAGCCTCTAGAAGGAATGGACAGCGGTGCCTGGTACCTGGGCAGTGAGATCGCATGACACTTCTGTGTTGTTTGAAACCACTAAGTTTGTGCTAATCTGGTACAGTGGCCATAAGAAACTAACACACTTCCTTATGACGCTGTGAAGTGCTGAATGTCAGAACAGCCTTACTGTTCATAGAATTTTCCACACCCACACAGTAGGTGCTCCATCAATACCGGTTGTATGAAGGGAGCACGTGGTGGTGAGAAGCACAGGTGTTAGAGACAGACACACAGACACACCTGGGTAAAATTCTCACCCACTTCTCAGCTGGGTGACCTCGGGCAAGCTAACCGTTCTGAGCCTCAGTGTCCTCATCTGTAAAATAGGTATTGTTCTCCCACATTTGGTTTGTTTTGTTTTGCTCAGATTCTCCAGGCTCATGGAGGGAGGTGTTCAGCGTAAGGCCAGTCTACGTGGCCCAGGAATAATGACGCAGAGCAACGAGGACCTGCTAATGACATGCACTGCACATGCTGGCAGTAGAGATCGCAGGAAAACATGCTTCGAAAGAGTGTAGCTCTCTGAACTATCAGCTATCGATCTTGTAGTTCTCGTTATTATTAATATCCCCCTAGCCACCTGCTAGGCTTTGACCTGACCAAGCTCCTTTGTAAATCTTAATTTCCAAAACAATGAGAACAATGACAAAAGACACCCCCTGGGAAAAGGCTGTAGCTGGCTGGAGTGGAACTAGGGCTGAGACAGTGTCTTAGTTACTGATGACAACATTTAACAGCTGAGCAGGAGGTGTGGCACTTCCTGTCTGTCTGAGGCTTGGCTGGCCATCCAGGAAACCACCTGCTCCAAGGCAGTGTTCAATAGGAGCCAAGCAGCCTAGCGATGGACGGCTCTGTAAACAGAGTCCTCCTCCTCCCGCCCGTGCGAATCTGCATCCTCCAGCTCCTCCAGCGCCTGCCCTTCTCAGAGCCGACTAATGCCTGGGACTGCATGCTGTCTACGCCAGGAACAAAAAACCCAGGTACCCGCATCCTCTCTGGAAATGTCGTTGGCCACAGTGGCCACCTCTCATCCCCAGAGACTCCCAGTCACAGGCATGGCCAGGGTTGATTACTTTTGCAAATAAACATCAACCCCACCAGAATGCTGGTGAGCTGGAGTGAGATGGTCTTAGCAAATCCAGCTGGCGAATGCAAAGCGGCATCACCCTCCTGAAAAAGTAATCTGGTCTCACCCCACCCAGAGCCCCGGAAATAAATTCTCATAGCCTGTGACCCAATATGTCTACATCTCGGTATTTGTCCTAAAAGATCATCAGAAACAGGGACGAGAACGAGTCTGCAAGGAGTTCATCAGAGTGGGATGTGTCAAAAATAGAGAAAAACTGGAGAGGAACTGAATGGTAAATAGTAGCTAAATAAATCATAGGGAGAATTCTTATGCAGCCCTCCAAAATGATATTTATCCAACGTTTAAGACATGGGAAAATTCTGAGATCATAATACAAAAGGAAAAAAGGTAGGGTCCAAAGTTATATATACACGACCAACCGAAATTGCTAATGGTGATGACAAGCATTTACTGAGTGCTTACTGTGTGCCTGGCACTTAACCAGGGCTTGACATGTATTCACGTGATGTCTTTTAACCTCACTGCAATCCTGTGAAGAAGGTCTGACTTTAGGCCCATTTCACAGATGAAGGTATTGAGGCATGGAGAGAATAAGGCATTAATTCAAGATCCCTCGGCCTGTAAGCAGTGACACTGGGAGCAGAATGCAAGTGTCAATGACTGTGTGTTATACCATTTACGTTAAAAACCATCAATGCATTTACAGAGAAAAAGCCTGAAAAGCAAATGTATCAAAATGTTAATGGTAGTCATTTCTGGCTGGTTCCATTTGGCATGACTTTTATTTTCTACTTTATATTTTGGGTATTTTCCAAATGTTATACAGTGGACATGCACTACTTTTAAAACCAGAAATGATGCTATTTTTAAAAGCCTCTAGCGAGTTCATTACCTCGCCTACAATGGTTTAAAATAACAACACAAACAAGACCAGTAATGAGAGGAGACCTGGCCTCCTGGGATTCTCCCCCACCCCCACCCCCGGAGCAGTCTGAGCAAAGCCTTACTGTCTTACACGCTGATTTCCTTCCTAGGAGACCAGGCCCTTCACCTCAAATAGCTTCAGGACAAAAGCCCAAGAACAGCTCTCCCCTCCCTTGCTCTCAGGGGGCAGAGGGTACCCTCTAACTGCACCTGCTCTCTGGATACCCCGGCTGGTGGCACGGCAGGTTGGGGTCACTGTGCTTGTGTCCCCCCACCAAAAACATGAACTTTCTCAGGAGCCAGGATTTCCTGGGAGCTGGAGAGAAACCATCAAGGATTAACACAAACAAGCTCAGAAAGGGCAGGCCTGTGAGAGCACAGGACGCCCCCCATGGGGGCGTGGACACAGGACGCCCTAACTCTGTGCATCACCAAGGACGTGGTTATTCACTCAGTCCCAGCACAGCCAACCGGCCATCGAACGTGATCAGATGGAGGCAACCAAGTAGCAGGAAAAAGAAGCAGGTAAGTGACACAGGGCAGAATGCAATTGTGCCCATGGCCTTTCGTGGCCATCAGAACAAATATAAATGAACTTGGGAGGTGATTAGACACGAAAAAACACAAAAATGACAATAATTATGTTAGAGTGAACGGGCTTGAAGATACTCTCTTTCCCGTTTTACCCCAGGCTTTCTCTAATTTGTTTTTAAATCAAATCAAATAAACATATATGTTCCCGAAGCCCTGTTAGGAGCTGGCCAGGCTCCGTTCTTCACTGTTCTCTCTGGACCCAAGGCCAGGAGCAGTTCCCTACTGACTCTGAGTGCCTGGCCCTCGGGCAGGAGGGACCCCCAGCAGAGCCGGGGACAGCACTGCCCCCCTCGCGGCCCTATCTGGTGTGTAAGATGAAATGAATCTGTGGCATTGACAAAGCCCGGGGCTGAGCTGTCCCTGTAAGGCTGTGAATGGGGTCCAGGCCGCTTCCTCCCTCCTCGGGGCCATCAGACAAACCTGTGGCCTCTAGAAACCTGATGTTCAAAATGGTAAGAAAGGAGGCAGAAGAAAGAAGAAAAGAAGAAAAGCTCCCTGCCTCCCCCCTCAGTCTCTCACCTAACGCTCCAGCTAAAGCTTGCTTAGTGCCAGCAGAGAAGGTGCCCGTCCCATGTCTGGCTCAGACGGAGCATGAGCTGCAGACGAGGAAGCAGGTGCTGCCCACACCGTCACTGAGGACACACCAGTGGGACGCTGGGACAAGGGGCAGGGGGAAGCACGGAGTCTGGCCCTGGAGGGCTGCCCCACTCTGTAGGCAACCCCCTCCACACCCACCTCCCCCCAAACAGCCAGGAGAGTGTGGTCAGCCCGTCCGCCGAGGAACCTGAAATCAACAGGGAGGATTCACCCATCTTTCTAGAGGTGTTTGCTGAGCGTCTACTATGTGCCAGGCACTGGACACAGCTACAGTGACTGGCAAGATGCTTGGCCTCTGCTTGCCACAGGAAATAGGCATTAATCAAGAAAATGCAGAATTATAAACTGTGACTGATGTAGCGAAGACGAAAGCTGGGCTCTGGGAGACGACCCCAGGATGCGTGTGGAAGGAGGGCAGCCAGCGTGCCCATCTGGCATGCGTGCAGTAGGCCATGCACACGGTGGATGGCCAGGCCCCTAGGCCGGCTTAACCCGAGCCCACTGGCATCCGGGTGGAGGGAGCAGCAAGACCCAGGAGACAGACCCACGTCCACACGCCAGCTCCCCGCCCTCGCCCGTCCCTTCCTGGCAGCATGATTTGGGCAAGCCACTTCTTGGTCTGTGACAACATACGGAACAGGACACTTAACTCTGAAGTGCTGGGTTGACAAACAGGATGCAGTCCCTGTCCTACTTCCTGTCCATTTGCACATCCCCTCCCACCAATTCATCCCCCACCTGGGAGGCTGATCCCTCCACAGGCTGCATCCCTCATCCCTCGCTGGGCACCCTGTCCTCTGGCCACCTGCTGGGCTCGGCCAATGGGAGATGCTGGCAGGACAATGGGCAGGGAGGGGTCAGATGACCATTCAGCCTCGCCTCCCCAGCTGTGGTTTCAGCCAGGGCTGCTTTCATCAACCTCAGCCCACAGCTCCTGCCGGGGACCCCTTCACCAGGCTCTGGCTTTTTGGGGTTCCTACAACACCACCTCCTCTCTTTGCCTATATAAGAGCTCCCTGCGGCTGTGAGTCCTGAGTACAGCACCTCCTTCCTGGGGGCCCTTCTCCCGCCCCTACCTCTATAAATAGCCCTTTGTTAGACCCTGCACCCCATGAGTTTCCTGCTGGGCTTCTGACGGACGAGGCCTCTTGATAAACTCAATCCATTGTGGTCGTGATTGCAGCGTGGAAGACACTGCCCTTGGGAAAAGGTGTTCAGGCTGCAACGCTCACAAGCTGGTTAGTTGGGTCTAATCGGAGCGGTTGGTAGTTGGAAAGGATGCAGGCGGCTTCAGAACAATCAGTTGAGAGGTCAGAGCTACATTTACTCAGCAAACCATTCACCTGCATGCCGGGTGCTGTGCCGGGCTCTAAAGGTAGAAGGGTGACTGAGAGACAGCCTTCACTCTTGGGAACAGCCCAGCAGAGGTGACAGATGTATAAACAAGTGACTGGGGCACCGTGGGATAAGTACAATAAGAACCCAGAACAACAAGCGGGGGAACTGTTAGTCTGCATAGGGGTGGTGTCAGGAGAGGCTTCTCAGAAGTGACGTTGAGCTGGGCCTCTTTGGATGTGTCGGAGTTTGCTGGCAGAAGGAGCCCTCAGGGCAGAGAGAAAAATATAAGCAAAGACAAGGAGAGAGGCCTGGTGGGGCAAAGGTCAGTGTTCTCCAAAGGACCAGGCCACTTAAAGTGACAGCTGGCCAGGACAGAAGAGCAACCCCCAAACAAATCCGACCTCAGGACCTCTGCACTTGCGGTTTCCTCTGCCCAAAGTACCTTTCACACAAATCTTTGTATAACAGCTACTTCTCACTGTTCATCTCCTCAGAGGCTTCCTCTTACCTCACATGGCTTCCTGTATAAGTTTCTTGTTGCTGCTGTAACAAATCACCACAAACGTGGTGGCCCAACACAACACAAATTTATCCTATGGGTCTGGAGGTCAGAACTCTGAAATGACTCTCATGGGCCCCAAATCAAGGCTCTACTCTTTCCGGAGGTTCTCGGGGGGAAATCCGTTTTCCTTTCCCAGCTTTCAGAGACCACGCACATTCCCTGGCTGGTGGTCTCCTTCCATCTGCAAAGCCAGCAGCAGCTATTCAACTCTTTATCAAGTTCCATCACTCTGACCTCCTGCCTCCCTCTTTCCCTTAGAAGGACCCTCGTGACTATACTGGGCCCACCTGGGTAATCCAGGATAATCCGCTCATCTCAGGATCCTTAATCACACATAAAGGCCTTTCTGCAGTGTAAAGTCACATACCTGCAGGGCCCAGGGATTAGAAAGGGGACATTTTGGAGAGCCAATATTCTGACTGACCTTCCCCTCTCCCTCACCCATCACTCTTCTTCCCTTATACCCATCTTTACTTTCCTCTAAGCAATTCTAACATCCAGATTTTGACTATTTGCGCACTGCTTATGGCGTATCTTCCCCACTAGCATTTGAAGCTCTGGGGGAGAGGGGTCTTGTCTGTCCGGCCCACCTTGTGTTCCCAGCATCCAGAACAGTGTCTGCAGATAATAGATGCTCAATAAAGATGCACTGGAAGGGAGAGAGAGCAGGCAGGTGAGGCCCACTGACAGTCGAGCTCCGGCAGGCCTCCCACACTGTCCCGCCCCTGGGAGGTAGCAGTTTTGAAAAGCCTGCACCTTGCCTGACTCTGGCCTCACATGGGTAACAGTCACTGAATCCAGACTCCTCATGCAGGTGCCAACGTTTCTGTCTTAGAATAGTCACCTTCTGAGCCAAGGGAGGAGGGTCATGGTCAGGGATCACTGGGCAGAGGGAGCAGCCAGCCCAGGCCGAGGGCTCGTGGGTGAGGAGCCAGCTGGGTGAATGAGGACTGGACCCGGGTGGGTATAGAGGGTGGGGCCAAGGACAAGATGGCACTGGGCACAACTGTGGAGGGAGGATGGGGGTGCCTCAAAAGTCTGGGGCTGGAATGCTGGGGGCTCTGGCATCTGTAGGCACAGGAGTGGCCCTCAGCAAGCAGGAAGCAGGGTCCTGGCCCCATCCTGGGCTGGAGGGAACTCCTGTCCACGGGCTTGGGGCAGCCAGCTCCTGGGAAGAGGAGACTGACTTACCCACTCCCAGCCAAGGCCCAATTTTCATTTTGCACTGGACTCCACAAATAATGTAGCTGGCCCTGGTTCAAACGCAGACTGTCAAAGAAACTTCTGAGATAAGCTAGCCCTAGGACAGCAAATCGAAATCCTTCATGCCTGTGAAATACTTCCAATCCAGCACCATGGCAGACATTGCTAATCAAATGCAGCCTGCCATCCCACTGTTTTGGCCCCAACCCTTACCGAGGCAGCCACCACCAATCGATCAGAATAGGCAGCCAAGTCCAACCCTTCATTTTATGGTTGAAGAACAGGCCTAGGGTGATCTGCTGAGAACCACTCAGTGCATGGAGCTCAGCCCTCCAGTTGGCTCACGTTTAGGTTTCCCAGGCAGCCTTTGTCAAATGATGAACTCGGAAAGCAGACTGCTGGACAGCCAATACTCCTTTTGTAATGTGAATTATTCTTGAGTTTTAATAAGCTGCATTTCCATCCAGTAGGTGAAAATGGAGAGACAGAAAACTCTAGTTGGGGGCTATCTCTGTGGGGAAGGCAGGACTGTGGGCAGGGTTCAAAAGAACACTTGAGGGCTGCCACGCACCAGGTTCCAGAATGCTGAAACCTCATTCTTTCAAAACTTTGGTTTTCTTATTGGTAAAAACTCAACATATTGTTTGTAGAAAAATTAGGAAATAGACATAAGTGAAAAGAGGAAAATACCAGACGCCCACCGGCAGCCTGGGGTCCATCCAGGAGCTTTTAGATGCAGTAGATATTCCTCTCTTCTCTTGTGAGTGCGGGAGTTACAGAGAAAAGGCACTGACTGCAATCAGAAGTGACAATGAGGGGGCTCAAACCCCTCCTCCCACCCTGAGGAACTGGGCACTGACCACGTGGGCACGGGCCCTGTTTGGAGGCAGGACTCAGAGGAAGGGCACTGTGGGTCCTGAGAGCAGAGCAGACCCCCAGCCTGGGCGCAGAGGCGGCCACAGAGCCTGTAAGGGCCACGGCCAGGATGGGTCGAATGGAGAACAGGCCGCTGCCACTAGGTGCCAGGCGCGTCCTGAGCAGGTCTAACCAGGCCTGGTGTTAGGCCCATGATATGGGGGGAACAACAAAACAGAAGCTCTGAGAGATCACACAGCTGGCAAGTGGCAGGGCTGAGAGGCCCATCACCCTGTAGACTCACTGTCAGTGACACTCCCTCACATGCGTAATGATTCTGAAGCCCAACAGTTGAATAGAAAGTGGAATAATCGCCATGACCTCATCTGGATTCCCGATGATCACACCCCACTCTCTCCATCGTCACCATCTTTTCCCTTTGCCTGGAAGCCCTCAGCCCTCCCCCAGCCGGTTTCTCTCCTGGGCTACTTTTCTTTCAAAGGGGCAGCAATCTTAGGGATCTCATGGCCCCGTGTAACCATCTCCCACCTGTCCTGCTGTCCTGTCCTGATGTGCACACAGCTATCCCTGCACAAAGCTGTGGGTATCTGCGGCACGCCGAGGGAGCCCAGGTCTGCCCTGCACTGCCTGGGCTCAAACCCCAGTCCACCTCTCGCTGACGGAGTGACCCGGGACAAGTCCCTAATCCTCTCAGTGCTTCAGGCTGCCCCTCTGCAAACGGGGATGATGCACAAAGAGGTACTGAGCTCAGTGCCTGCTACAGTGTCAAGTTAGTGGTGGTACTAGCGTACCGTGTTCCCCCGAAAATAAGCCCGGGTCTTATATTAGATTTTGCTCCAAAAGACTAATTAGAACTTATGTTCAGGGGGTGTCATCCTGAAAAATCATGCTAGGGCTCATTTTCCGGTTAGGTCTTATTTTGGGGGAAACACGGTAGTACCCAGCACAGCACCCAGCACAGTGCCCAGAACTGTACCCAGCATACTGTGTCTCCCAGAAAATAAGACCAGGTCTCATATTAATTTTTGCTCCAAAAGACACATTAGGGCTTATGTTTAGGGGATGTCATCCTGAAAAATCATGCTAGGGGCTCATTTGCCGGTTAGGTCTGATTTTTTTTTTTCCAGGGAAACATGGTACTAGTAGCTCGGTCCCGTGGGCCTATCAGAATTGTATTGAGTAAATATGGTTGGGTGACTGGATCTTCAAAGCGTGTCCTCTCTTTATGGTGTTTTCTGGAGTGCCCACTCAGCCCAGACTTGAATAACCAGAGGCCATTTATAGAAAACACAGGGGGAGTAATAAAATAGTTACCATAGGGAAACTGAGTGCCCAGGGATTACATATATATTATCTCATTTAATTTTTATAACAAGCAAGAGAGGAATGAGTTACTGTGCCCATTTTACAGATAGAAAAACTATGACCCAAGAAGGTTACAGACGGGTCCAAGGCCTCAGAGCAAAAACATGACAAAAGTGGGAGTTGTAGCAGACTATTGGTTACCTTTCCCACCCCAAATATCCATTCTCTCTTTCCTTCATAGAAACATAACCTCCTGTTCTTAGGTGGGCACCACAGACTTTATTTGTCAGCCTCCCTTTCAATTAATTGTAACTAAGTGACCAAGTGCTGGCCAATAAGATACAAGCAGAACTGTTATAATGCAGTGTCTTGAAATGACCACTAACAGAGCTAGCATTCATCCCTGACCCCTTTTTACCCCAACCCCTTGACCCTTCTTTATTATCTCTTCCTCATTCCTGCTGCCTGAAATGTAATGTAATGGCTGGAGCTCTGGCAGCCATCTTGGACCATGAGGTCACAAGCTACACAGGTGGATGGCAGTGCAATGAGCTAGAGGGAGTCCAGGTCCCTCAGATTTTGTGGTGCACAGTTGCCATACCAGCTTTGGACTTCCTGCGCAGAAATGCAGACCTGTTTACAACACTGTTATTTGGGGCTTTCTGTAACTCACAGCCAACCCTAACCAAGGCTGATTCAGCGTTACCCCCAGGTCTGTCTCTCCCAGAGGTGGAGAAAGCAAAGGCAGGCCAGCTAGTATGCTCCCAGGGGGGGCTCTGGGCTTGGTGCCTACTGGGGGCCAGAGTGAGGGTGTGATTGTCAGACTCCTACCTGTCGTCCTCCCTACAGGTCTCACTTTACTAGGCTTGAAAGAAGTCTGTAAAGTCTCATTTACAAGGTAAATCTATGCCCGGGGCTCAGTGGGATTCCTGTGGCTTTTATGAGGAAGAGATTTCAAAGATCAGTTTAGAAAGTACTTACTTGCATCAGTAGTCACAGAACCAGAAAAAGGCCACTTTTGTGCAGTCCTGTTTAAATGGACACGCCAGTATCATGGAAACAACTGTGATAAGGTGATTCTCAGCTCATTAGTGGTCTCCTCTCTCTCTCTCTCTCTCTCTCTCTCTCTCTCTCTCTCTCCGATTTATTGAGGTATAACTTACATACAGTAAAGTTCACCCTTCCTTGTACCGTTGTGTGAGCTTTGATGAATAAAGTCATGTAACCACCAAATTCAAAGTACAGAATAGTTTATCACCCCAAAAAGTTCCTTTGTGACCCATTGTAGCCAATCCTCTTCCCTACCCCTCAGCCCCTGATAATCACAGATCCATTGTTTTTTTCCTGATAATTTTGCCTTTTTCGGAATGTCATATAAATGAAATTGTACATAGAGCCTTTAAAATCTGGCTTTCTTCACTTGGCATGTGTTTGAGGTCCTTCCGTGTTTTGTGTGCTAGTGGTTCTTTCTTTCCTATTGCTGAGTGGTATTCCACTGTCTGGAGACACCACGATCTGTGTATCCACTCACCACAAGGACATTTGGACGCTATTGTGAATAAAACTGCAATATATACATATATACATACACACACACACACACACACACACACACACACACAATTTTAATAGTTTTTTCCTTTCTTAAAATGTGTATAGATACAGAGGGTGCCAAAAAATCTTAACACATTTTAAGAAAGGAAAACTGTATTAAAATTGTAATACTCAATATATACCAATAACAAAAGATGAATACAAGTCACGTTTGACTTCTGCAATGACAAGAGGTGCTCAAAGTGGTTACCATCAGCGTCCAGACACTTCTGATTATGGCAAACTACTGCTTGAGCAATGTTGACCACTTGTATGTATTTTTGGGGCACCCCCATTGTGTGTGTGTGTGTGTGTGTGTGTATACACACACACTCCCATATAGTTGTGTGTAGACATGTTTCATTTCTTTTGGTAAATACCAAAACAGGAGGGGAACACTCAGGTCGAATGGTAGCATATGTTTCGCTATATAAGAAACTCCCACACTTTCCCGAAGCGGCAGCACCATTTCACAATACTACCCGAGCATTCCAGTTGCTCCACCGCCTTGCCAGCACCTGTATTCTAGCATTCTAGACTCTCCTCTCTCCCATGATGTCAGTTATCACCCTAGCCTAGCCCACCTGACCACCACCATCACCCCCTGTTCCCCGCTGGCTCCTGCCTACAGCCCTTTGTCTCTTCTCCCACTTTTCCCCCAACAGGTTTTGCAACTCCCTCCCCACCCTTAACCACAAAGCACAAAGAGGAGCGTGTTTTCTCTCTCAGCATTATGGACAGAAAGGTCTGCCTGAGTGTGAGCTGATGGATCCCATCCCACCTGTACCAGGTAACTGCAGCAGGGGGCTCCTCTCCTGGCACCACAACTTCTCTTGTCTTGTCTGCCACCCCTGAAGAGAAAGAGCCACTGGTCCAGAGACCCCAGAGAAGAGGGGGGGTCCATGGTGCAAATAGATGGGAACGTCAGAGACAGGAATGTGACCCCTCACCCGCCAGCACCATCTCCCCGCAAACACACAGTCTGTATAAGGAAGAAAGAAGCGTTCCACCAGGCTAAGAGAATCTTAGGTCTAACACTTGGCCCAAATGCAAACCAGGAGGACCATGACAGGTGAGCATGCACTTTTTTTTGCTTACAAAGGTACATCTACACCTGCAAAGATGGGCAGAAGAGCTGGCAGAAGCAAACATAACATGGACAGGTTGCACAGAAATGAGTAATGCCTACAAGTGTGGAAAATATGAATTCATATGAAAAGACCAGAGGGGATGACAAAAGTGACAGGGGCAGTTATGTTAGGGTGGTGGCATAAAAATATGGCTCGACAACTTTCATAACCATAAAAAAACAAAGTCAGTGATGCCACAGACGTAAGCTAGTGGGTCCCCTCTGTGGGTCACACCGAGTACTGTGCCCAGGACTGCACGTACGTTACTCATCAGGCGAGGATGGGGAAACCCGCCCAGCGGGCGGGGGCTCGCCCTCCCCTCATGGCTTCTGCGCCACATGAGGGCTGTTTCCGGACGGAACGCTGTTCTAGGGCAGGGCCGACCCTTCCACGCCGCCTTCTTTGTCCTCTGTTATACAGTGGCCTCTCGTCACCACCACCAGCCAGCCGTGCCCCACCCACACACACCCATCACCGTTTTAAACTCTTTAATGCCGGACCTTCTAGATCTGAGCCCACCTGAGGCCCAAACACACGGACCAGTGGGGGATCCACAGCCACTGGAGAGAGGATTCTGGGAGCACCCTTGACCCGGTTGCTCAGAGGCCACTGGTTTCCCTGCCCAAGGTGTATGTACACAGTCACACCCAGGCCTCCGACCCACACCACTGCCGCCCAGGACAGGACAGGGACACATCGCCCTATGTGACGTGAGGCCAGCGGATCAGCAGGGACAGCTCAGTGGACTCTGCAGTATAACATCACCGGCAAACTTTGCTAAAAACATCGCCCACGGCGGGGCATGCCAACAACTGCTGTCCATCATGAGGGTGACAGTGTCAGCTACACAATGCCGAAAAGGGGGTGAATGCATGTACAGCTCCACCAGGTGTGGGGGCTTGACGGACATCCTTCTGGCACTCAACCCCGCGAGCAGGGCAAGAGTCACCTGCACTTTATAGATGAGACATCTGAGACTCCAAAAGGCGAAACAACTTGTCCAGTGGACCGGTACTGCTAGGACAGGTGAGTTTCTGCCCTGTGACAGAGTCAGGGTCAGGCAGGAGTCCCCCTGGAGAGTCTTAGGGACAAACATGGGGCAAGTAATTCAGAAGGGAGCTTGGGCTCAAAGACACGGCATAGGAAGAAGAGAAACATGAGCCCGGGAAAGTCTGTAAATTTAAGCATCAAAGCGTCCTTAGAAATCACAACCTAACCTAGTCCTGTTGAATCAAAATAAAATACGAGCCACACAGGTAATGTGATATTTTCTAGCAGCCATATTACAGAACGTCATACGAAACAGGTGAAATTCATTTTAATAATATATTGTATTTAACGTACTCTATCCAAACTGTTTTCATTTCAGCATGTAAGCGATATTTAAAAACTGTTAATGAGATGTTTCATGTTCTTTTTTCATAGTAAGTCTTCAATATTCGTGTCTATTTTACACTCACAGAACATCTCAATATGGACAAGTCCTCAATAGCCACAGGTGCCTGGTAGCTACCGTAACGGACGGTGCAGGTCTAACCCCTCAGTTTACACAACAGGTCAAACAGAGGACCGAATGAGGCCAGAGCCACACGCCTGTCAATCACAATGCCACACTCAGTTTTGCTGGGGGACTGGTGTGACTCAGGAGCAAGAAAGATCCTAAGCCAAATTCTGACCCTGCCACTACCTAGCTGTGTGACTGTGGATCTTGTACTTGACCTCTCTGTGCTTCGATTCCCTTTTTGAAAAATGAAGATAATTCCCCTACTCATACAGCTGTGAGAATTATATATAAAATACCCAACAGAGTGCTTGGCATATAGTCGGCATTCAATATGGGGACACGATGGTGATATAGGTGGTAAATATATTGCCATCATCGTCCACTTTGTCATTTACATTTTCATCATCCCCAACCCAGAAAAATCGTGCTTGAAGGGAGAGGTCCCTCTTCTCTAGGGGGCAGATCTGCCTAGACTGGGACAGGGGCAGCAAAAGGAAACGAGAGAGATCGGCATAGGGAGAGGAGGGAACACACACACAGGGCACTAGAACCACAGGGCATGCTGCACCCCAAAGCACACAGAGGAGCAAAACGGAAGGCCCCCAGACTCCATGGGCCGGGCTCAGAGCCAACCCGTGCAGCACCAGTGGGGGGAGTGCCTCTTCAGAGCTGAGCCTACTGGAAAAGAAGCAAATCATAACCTTTTGGTCCCTCTGATAATGGCCCAGAGCCCCAGTTTATCGCTTGGCTGAGTGGGAAAAATCCAGAAGCTCTACCTCAAGTCCAAGCACATGCTCGTCCTCACGCAGGGCAGTGCTCAGGAGCTCCAGGTCTGGCACGGCCCCTAACCCCGCCTCAGCCTCTGGGCGAGCAGCTTCCTCGGCATGGAGTGTTCCTCTCCCCCTCCCATCTGGCTAACTCCCATTTATTCTCATTTCAACTTAAAATGTCACCTCCTGTGGAAAGCCTTCCATGGCACCTGATGCAGGGTTCCCTCACTGGACACTCTGGAAACTGTCCGCCATCACAGACAGTCATTATAGCCCACTGGGACCGTGGGAACTGACTCCCTGCCAGGGCGCAGGGACTAGGTCTGTATCTCCCTGGTGCCTGGGAGAGCACCTGGCATCAAGCAGACACTCAATAAATAGCTGTTGGAAGTTGCAGTGGCATGAAGTTAAATCAGGAACCAGAAGGGCTCTGGTGGGTTTGACTCGGAGAGAAAACAGGCAATACTTTGGAAAACAGAAATCAAAGTTACAGCATCTGCACCTGCTACATTAAGTCATTCTCCGTGGAACAACCCCAAAGGGTCATGCATTATTGCGTCACTTTGCTGGACTCTTCCAACAACTGGAGAGTACTCGGTTATAATGGACACAATTCACAGAATGACCACGTATTACATCAACTATTGATTCCCAAGGGCCTCAAAGCTGGAGCTTCACATCAAAGAGTCCTTTGAGAGAGGGGCACATGTTTGTGTATGACAGTGGAGACAGCTGTTTGGAGAAGCAGTTTCCCCATTTCCTTTATGTACATGTTATCCTACTGGTTCTCAAATGGGTGGTACCACTCCCAGGTAGACATGTTGGGGAGATTTTGATCGTCACATGATTAGCATTTTGTGCGCTCAACCCGGGTTGCCAAACCTCCTGGAACATGTGGAACATCTCACTCAGGGAAGAGAATCCTGCACAAATGCCAGTAGTGTTCCCTGATACTCACACATTGACGAATGCTGGCTGCAGCCAGCCTCGGCCATGTCCCCAGGGTGAGGTGGCAGAAGGGAGAAATTAGTCAAAAAGGTCACGTCATTACTAATGAGGCCCCACTAACACCGCCCCCTCCAGGCTCTTTTCCCTCCCAGGCTGGATCAACCACCTTCTGAACACTCCAGCACAAGCCTGTCTCTGCACTTTGGCTCATACCACTTCCTCATTCACCTGGAGGTCCTCCCCCTGCCCCCGAACTCACCTACCCCCATCCCCACCCAACAGCAGGCCCTGCTCCATGGCCCCTTGCTGGGATGGCTCAATTCATCGCCAAAGGATTCCAGGCCTCCAACTGGACAATTCACTGGGTGATTGTCAGCTACTGTCCTGTGGTCTCCACAGTGTGATCCCGCATGTGGACACCAAACCTGACCTCAAAATATTGACTAAGTGGCCGATTCGTTCACACCATTTGCTCAGTTGAACCCCTCCTAAAATATCGACCACCATTCCAAAAAAAGTCCTCTTTCTACTTTAGATAAAGTAGAAAGGTCCCAATGAGGGTTGGGCACTCGTCATTCCTGACTTCACTGAATCAACAAACAACCCCGGGGCAGGGGGCGCACTGCTACTACTAAAGTCACATTATGGAGAGAAGAGACCCGTAATTTGGCTATGATTCCTCAGTGACAAAGTGAAGGAGCTAAAATTCAGGTCCACGTCTGGCTTCACACACTTTCTCTCTCCTCTGCCAGGCAGCCAGCCTCTCCTTTCTCTGGTTTTGTTCTTATTGATCAACTGTGTTTACTCGATAAGGGCTGCGGGACAAAAAGGCATCGTTTCAGGGGAACTGGAGTGCCACATTTGGATCCCGTCTCTCCTGGAATCTCCAAAGGGTGTGTCCACAGCGGTCCTCCTCCCAGGAAATCCAACCCACTCAAAAATCTAGAAGATCGAGAAAAGTCAGCCTGGCTGGTCTGATGGCCGCTCAGGCAGGGTAATCTTTCATCTGGCCATGAGGAAGAGCTTAACTTTAAAAGCTTGGCACCAGCCAGTTCTCCCCCAGGTAGCCCGTGGCTCTGGGCTTGGGCAGGGGCCCAACATCAAACAATGTATAAACCAAATAACCCGTTCCTCCCTTCTGTGGTTTGGTTTTTCTCTCCCATGGAGCCAGTGCAGCATGGGCAGCATGGGCTGCAGCTTTGAAACAATGACAGCAACAAGAAGTGAGCGATGGTTAGCATTTGGGGGGGGGAGTCCTATTAAAAGCCCACTTGCCAAGCTAAGAGGAGCTTTCAGCCCACTGACAGGGAAATTGAGGCCTGGGAGGATCTCAGTGGCAAGTTTGTCAGAGAAAGTCCCTCCTTCTCTACAGCTGCACCCCACCTGGCCACCTGGCCCCCAGGCGTTGAGCCCTTAGCCCCAGGTAACCAGAGTATGTGGCTGGGCAAACAGTCACTAGGTGTGACCAGAACCCCTACGCAATTTCCCCGATCTCTCCTGGCAACCAGGATTCAACAGCAGTCTCTGGAAAATAGTCAAGATGGAAGGGAACGGAGCCAAGCAAGTATCACTGCACTTCGAATTTTCAAGGCCAGGTGAACACAGCACCCGCGTGCCAGCTTCCTCCATGGCTGTCCCGAGACACTTGGAAAGACTAGAGAGCAACTTCTCGGAGAAGAGGACATGTTGACATGGGCTCCTAATTTCAGTCCATCTTGAAACTCAACTAAAACCTAGAGTATGGAGACCCTGTCTGTCATACGTATGTATTGTGGATTTAGAAAATAAACCCTCAAGGATAGAAAGGACAGAAGCAGAGAGGGCAGCAACAACGTTCTGCAGGGTGAAAGAAGACAGATGTGCAGTAACAGACTGAGCAAACTCAAGACATCTGTATCGTAAGTGGCAGTAAGGAAGGACAAAAACCAACCCGGAAGTCCCAAAGGCTCTGGAATGAGTGGGGACAGGTATCTCTGGAAACGGGGTTGGGTGAAGGAATGTAATAAGAGGATTAGACGAAAGAACCAGTTGGACTCCTGTGTCCCTTTCCCCACGTCTCCTACTAGCTGGGTGACTGTCCCTCCTCCATCAGGCAGAAGACTGGAAGTTTATTCTCCAAAGAAGGTGAAGCAGAAGGTCTCAGTGCTAACTGTACTAAGCAATTTTATTCGTATTGGATGCAGGGGACCTCCCTGCCCGAGTCCTCTTCCTTCTCTTGGCTCCCAGACCTCCACTCCTCACCCCTAGCAACCGTTGACCCTCCACAAGAGAGACTATAAGACTTCCCCATGGAGAGTCTGATCAGCTGAGGAAGAAAGACTTAGAGATACTGACCCGGGGTTCCCGTGACAGCCCAACAGAGCACCCATCAAAGAAGCTCCCGGTCAAAAAGCCCCATCCTCTGGGCTTCGAGTACACTTTTGAGTCTCCAATTCTTAAATACGAGGAGACAACCCAGGACTAGGAAACAGCTAAAGAAAAAAGCCTCTAACATGGAAGCTCCAGGCCAAACAAACACATGTAAGCGGAGAGGCTTAAGGAAAACACCCAGCACAGCACACCCAACAGGAGCCGGCACAACTCGAAGCCCTTCACCTCTAGTAGCTCAGGTAATCATCACTGCTCTTGAGGCAGATCTCAGTGTGGCTATTCTCATTTTATAGACCAGGTGTGTGAAGAATAGCAAGGCCAAATCACTTGCCCGAAGTAACAAAGCAAATAAGTGGCAGAGCTGGGATTCAAACCAGGCCATTTGGCTCCATGCTCTCAACCACTGCCTTTCAAAGCACCACCCAGCCATCACTGTCCATTATTAATAATCTCAGTGTAAGAGAAGGTACCGCAGCCCTGAAGCAAGACTGAGCTTCTCTACAGAATAAGAAAGAGCTCTTGCAGATTAAAAATGCGGTAGATAAAAATATGGAATATAAAGTTGATGAAATCTCTCAGAAAGGGGAGCAGAATGCAAAAGGAATAAAAAAATGGAAGAGAAAAGATAATAAAAATAGGAGATTAGTCCATGAGGATTAATAAAAAGAGTTCTAGAAGATTAAAGAAAATCAAGGAGCAGAAATCACAATGGAATCATCCAAGAACATTTCCCAGAACTGAAGGACACAGTTCCAGATGGAAAGGTGTCACTGAGTACTCAGCACGGTGGATGAAAAGAGAATAGCACCAAGGCAGGTCTCCCTGAAGTCTCAGAGCACTGGGGACAAAAAGAGGATCCTAAAAGCTTCCAGAGAGAACAAAACAGGTCACACAAAGGATCGGGAATGGCTTCACATTTCCCAACAGCACGCCTGGAAGCCAGAAGACAATGGAGCAAGGCTTTCAACACTCTCAAGGAAAATGATCTCCAGCCTTGAATTTGATGCTCACTTAATCTAGCAATCAAAACTGGAGGAGAATAAATTCATTTTCCCATATGCAAGTTTTCCAAACACTTACCACCTGGGCTCTCCTTCTCTGGAAGGATGTGCTCCTGTATTCAAGCTGAACTGTAAGAGGAAGACAGGAAATGCGAGATCTGACCCAGGAGACAGGTGACAGGGGAACCACAGGTGATGGTGACAGAAGGCCCAGGTAACAGCCAGGCCCAGGTGTGGAGGGCAACGAATCCAGGCCTTGACGTGCTCAAGAGGAGGAAACAGGGAATTTACTGGTTCAGCCAAACAGCTTGAGGGCATATATCTGGAACACTAACAGAGTTTGGGGATGAATAATAAGTGCCTACGCCACCAGCATGAGACAATTTTTAACTCCACGGAAACCAGAAAGTAGAGCAGGAAAGGAAAAGTGACCATAAGTTACTACACGACCGAGCTCTGAATAGTGCTGACCTAGTAGTAACAGTGTAAAGTCCAATTACTGATCTTACCAAAATTGTGATGTAAATACATCGGGAACTTGGGAGGACAGTCAAGATCTGAGGTTAAAAGAGGTAAAGAGGAGACCTACATCCTTACTTTCCACAGTAAGAAATCAGAGCCTAGAACCAAAAAAGCAAGACGAAGTAATATATGTGTATTATTTAGAGAGCGTAGAGGAAAATACCAAAATCATCAATTCAAAAAATTTGCACGTGATTGCCTCTGGGCAAAGGGCAACATGGCAGAACCCCTGTTTTTCACGGAAACCTTAGAGAACTATGGTTATATATGACTCGGAAAAGGCAAGAGAAGGGAAAACAGACATTGATGAAGAATGTTCTAACAACCAAGACAAGTTGGGATTGTCTCCCCTTTCTCTCAAACACATACTGCCAGGCTCAGATATCTACAGTTAGTCAACACTACAAAGAGACATTGATGAAGACATGTGACGTCAATGAATGTTCTAACAACCAAGACAAGAGATTATCTCCCTTTTCTCTAAAACACATACTGTCAGGCTCAGATATCTACAGTTAGTCAACACTACAAAGAGGCTAAAACTGAAAACCCAGCTCTGCCAGACCCCAGAATCCACCCTTTCCCTTTGCGTGTACTCTCATATATGCAACAAATATGACCTGAGCACACACAGCCTGGGACAGGAGGCTAGGCCCTGGGTCACAGTGGTGGGCAGGACAGGCCCAAGTGCCTGACCCAATGAGACTTCTGGTCTACCAGGGCCAGCTAAAAGTAAACAAGTCATCGCTGACAACAAGTCCAAGTACAGCAGTGCCCACCCCAGGCAATCATAACCCATCAAGCATGACCTTTGTCTGGTCCCTGGTCTCCTCTGCCAGCCCCTCATTGATCCCATGGCACCTGTCCCCTTCACCTCCTCTCCAGGTAAGCCATCACGTGCCATTTCATGGCACTTGCCCACAGCGCTGCTGGGAACTCAAGAGGCCATCACCTAGGCCTGCCAACACCCCGCCTCCTAGCCCGGGCCCTGAGCTTTTATTCGGAAGGTATCACGTTTTGTTTTGTTTTAGATCAGAGTCAAGTTCAAAGGCCAGACCGGATCTCCACGGGAGAGCTCCACACGGTCCCTTGTGTGCATGAAAGTGAATACCTTGTATAGACCGGCCTCCAGCAAGTGCTGCTGGGTACAGAGGGCCGAGGCAGTCTCAGACGCCAGAGTGTGGAACGAAACCTCCGCCGTGCTGTTCTGTCACTAGCTGTGGGACAGGGCAAACTTGCTGAGCTCCCCTGGGCCTCAGCGTCTGCATCTGCAGAGTGGGGACATAATACCAACCTCAGAGGGTTGTAGTAGAATTCAATGACGTAATGGAGAGGACAATGCTTTGTGGTCTGCCACTGCCACAACATGACCCAGGATGAGGATGGCAGGGTCATGCCCTGTGCCTGCCGCCAGTCACTTCTGCCACAAGGTTCAAGGTTACAGGGATTTCATCGCGTCAACCTCTTAAAATGGGATCCTTGTCCCCACTCCTCTCAGGTCTGCCCCGGGAAACCGTCAGTTAGGAACTTAGACTTTATTTTGTCCCACACTGAGGAACCTGGTACGTACAAGGCGATAAAGAGCTGAGTCACCGAATGGGTTGGATAAGGCTTAGTACCCAAGGCTGGCTGGCTTCTGGCCCAACATCCCTTAGCCTGGTCCAGCTAAGGGTTCCAACCCATTGGATTCCAAGTCAACTGCCCTCTCCACAGCCAGCCACGCTTTGCTCTAGTCTCCAGTCTCACCAAGTCTCTCCCCTCCCCTACGTCCAAGTCACATCCACGGCCCTCAGTGGCCTCTCCCCAAACTCACTCCGTCTTCCTAGACTTAGTTCTGATTCCTGCTTCTACCACTGCGAGCTCAGTAGCCTGGCATTTGTGATGCTGCAGCTCAGCCTTAGTTTCGGGGGAACAAATAATAATGCCCCCCACAGGGGTTATTTGGAACACATGACACAGTGTCCAGCAAGTGGTCGGTCGTCTTCCACATCCCATCACATCAAGGCCTTATAACCGATTCATAACCCCTGCCTTCAGTGATTTTTACACAACTCTATATATTTTCCAACGCCATCTCAAATTGTCTTCTGTCATTCAAGTTGGGTCTTCGCTAAGTCAGCCTGACAGGGAAGGGGCCCTTTAGTTACCCTGCCACCTTCGCGGTGCTGCGTGTGTGGGAAAATACTGGAACATCTGATGGCATTTCATCCTCGCTTTATAAAAATAAGCAGAAACAGGAAACAAACGAAAGTCTCATTATCAGGGATCACCGTTGGTTTCATATACTTAATCCCACGGAGATAGTGATGGAACCAGAACAACGAAGGTTATAGGCTGAGCTTCAACTAAGAAGGGGGCGGGAAGTTCATAAAACTACATGAAACGACAGAAGTACAGGATGGCGTCGTTCAGCCACGCTGAAACAGTGACACATGATTAGCATTTTTCTTCCGCTCTCTGGGAATTTAAGTTTCTCATCACTTGTGTGTCTAGCCTTTCAACTCTTGATGTCGTGTAAACGAAAGTCGGGAACTGCCTATAAGCCAGTGTTCTAATTCTCTTGTTTTCTAAATAGAAGTTGATATTTCACCTCAAGTAGAAGATTGTTTATCCAAAACATTCAGGCCTTGAGTGTTCTGGGATAACAGCATTTCCAGAGGTCCCGTATCTCAACCCTAAAAGAACACCAGGATTCGGATGGAGATGTTATTGCTGCCAGAGCACGTTGCGGCCCAGGGTCCACACAACAGGATATGTACACAGAGGCTGCTGTGACGTCACCCTATTTGTGCCAGAGCCACAGAGCGTGGACCAGGCCCTGTGACATCGTCCCTGGTTACTCACAGCCCTGCCTGTATCTCAGATGATGCCACCACTGCATTTGGACTCCTGGGCAAAGAGTGTCTGTTGCCCAGGCTGGCCCCCTTCTGTGCCCCAAGTCCTGCTCTCCTGCCCTTTGTCAGGCAGCCTAAGTCTCTGCACTCCCAGCTCAGGCTCCATGCCACCACCCTGGGTGTCCATCAAACTTTGATGGAACCTGAGGGGCAGTCCAGCTGTGCAAATATCTCCCAGATGTGTCTCCTATAGGAAGAGGACCATGCTTTGTAATCTGCCACTTGTACTTGTGTATTCGTTTCCTTTTGCTGATGTGACCAATGACCACACATCCAGTGGCTTAAAACAACATAAGTGGATCCCCTTACAGTTTGGGACGTCAGAAGTCCAACATGGGTCTGACAGGCTAAAATCAATGCCGTCAGCAGGACTGTGTTCCTTCTGGAGACTGCAGGGAAGCATCCATGCCCTTCTCTTTTCCAGCTTCTAGAAGCCACCTACATTCCTCGGCTCAGGGCCCTTCAGGCAATGGCATCACTCTGACCTCTGCTTCCAGCTTCACAGCTCCCCACCCCTTGCCCCGCCTGCCTTGTTCCTATAAGGATGCTTGTGACTAATAGGAACCTGGGTCAACCAGGATCATCCCTTATGTCAAGATCCTTCATTTAATTGCCTCTGCAAAGTCCCTGTATTTACCAAGACAGGTATCATATTCCCAGGTTCTGGGATCAGGATGTGGACCTCTTTGGGGGTGGGGGGAGACATCGTTCAGCCTACAACAACGTAGCAAACAGTTGTGAGGACCCACTCCTCTCAGGGACCTACTTCAGGGGTGGCCCCACAGAAGCCGGGGGGCTGCTCTGGGTGTGGTCATGCTCATTCTCTGCAGGAGGAGTCTTGCAGACAAAGGGACAAAAAAGGGCATGTCCTATGGGGGAAACAGGAAGATGTCTGGGTACAGCTGGGTCTGGTTCGTCCCGGGAAGGACAGGAGAAGTGAGAGGCCACAGGACACAGCAGGGCTTCTTCCTGAGGGCAAAGGGGCTTCTTGGTAGAGGATGGACATGGAGAGAGAAGGATATCCGGACTGGAGGCGCTAGAGGCAGGCAAACAGTGGTCCTAGCAACCCAGAGTACGATGTTGGCAAGAGCAGACAAGAACGGAAAGGCGGAGCTGAGAGAGAGATGCTTCAGAGCTCGGACTGACGGGACAGGGCGGTGGGAGGGACGAGTGAAGGATGCCACCTGAGGGTTGTCATTTCACCACCAAACTGGCAGGTCGTCTCCATGGCCCCTCTCCACCACCACCCCCCGCCCCAGTTTCTAACTAGAAGGGCTCAGAACGCTGTTTTTTAAGTATGTCATACTGTAGATGATTAAAAATAGTTTAAAAGAGGAGAGGGATATAAATATCGCAAAGGCTCCTGGTTGCATGGAGAGCCCCCCCAGGAGAGGGAAGTGGGGTGCAATGTTATCAGAACCCTCAAGATCCTTCCAGTTAGACCCCCATTTCTGCAGGAGCTGAAGCTCCTGCTGGTTGACACCAACATGACCCCAGGACTTCTGCAAATCCCTCACATCCTCCCTGGCTTTTCCTAGTTCTCAGGGGCTTTGGACTATAATCTAGAATCTCCAAGAAGCAGTGAATCACAGGGCTCGAGAAGGGGAAGAAGAAAGGGGAACGTCAACTGCACGGGCTGTGTCTGGGATCTACGTCCCTGCACTAACCGCCCCCCACCACCCCCGTCCTACTGAAGAACCCACACCCCACCCACCGTCACACACTGTCCTGGTGTCACACTGCCTGCCTTTGCAATTACAGATTTCTCTGCCCTCCCATACCCTGACCCTCCCCTTCCCATGCAGCACCCACCTCAGTCCTAACACGCTTATCTCAGCTTCATGATGCCCACGACCTCTGCGTACTGGGGCCTCCTGGAGTGTCCTATTCATCCCTCCACCCCAGCACCCAGCATTTGGGGAGGACTCAATAGCTGTTATTCGGGCCAGCCCGGTGTCTCAGGCGGTTGGAGCTCCATGCTCCTAACTCCGAAGGCTGCTGGTTCAATTCCCACATGGGCCAGTGGGCTCTCAAACACAAGGTTGCCAGTTCGATTCCTCGAGTCCCACAAGGGATGGTGGGCTGCGCCCCCTGCAACTAAGACTGAAAGGACAACTTGAAGCTGAACGGCACCCTCCACAACTAAGATTGAAAGGACAACAACTTGACTTGGAAAAAAGTCCTGGAAGTACACACTGTTCCCCAATAGAGTCCTGTTCCCCTTCCCTAAAAAAAAAAAAAAAAAAAAAAAAAAAAAAAGCTGTTATTTGACCGAACAGCCAGGCTTCAAGTGGGTGAATCCATTCCTAAAGCAGGTAAAGCACCCACCCCAGGCAGGCCCCAGCCCTCTGAAAATGAAGCTGGGCTGCCACACACGCAGCAAGCATTCCCTGCTGTTGTCACCACAAGCACGTCCTACCTGTCATGTGCTTTGAGTCTAGGTGTAGAAAACAAGGTCCCTGTCATCCTATAGGAAGCTCTCTGGATCCCTACATTCCAAAAGGGCCAGATAATAAACATCTTTGGTTTTGTGGGTACTTCTCCGTCACAACTAAATTGCCGCTGTAGTGCAAAGCAGCCAGGAACAACATGCAAACACATGTGTACGGCTGTGTCCCAATAAAATTTTATTCACAAAACCAGGCAGCGGGCCAGATTTGGCCCACAAACTAAATTTGCCACTCATTGCTCCAACAGAAAGAATTAGTAAAAGAAAAGGAGACAGAGCAGTGAGGGAGAAAAAAAAAATGGCAAAAATTCTTTAAAACCACACTTGTGGCTTTTAATGCTGCTTCTAATTCCTTCTGTGACAAGCTACCAGTTTAAAAAAAGGGGGGGAAAAAGGTACAGAGAGGGGCTGGGGAATAAGAAAAGGTTTCTATGGGAACAGGGAGTTTACTTTTAATGGTTCAACCAGTAAAAAGACAATTACTTTATTTTTCTCTCTTCCCCTCTGAAGCAGTGCAGGCATGACCTATGGCTTGTCGGGCAGGACTCTGCCCAGGGCCTCAGCTGTTCCAGTCAAAAATTAAATGTCCAGAGGTCAGGGAGGGCAGTGAACGGGATCTGGGCCTCTTAGCACAGGGCTACTCCCCAGAGGGCTGGGTCCGGTCAGAAACTCCGCCTCCCCCTGAGAACAAATAGCACTGCTCTAATGGAGTCCAGGCCAGCCACAGCCCCGGCCACTAACAAGTGATCCTGGGGTGAAACCTCTCCCTAGCTCTGTCTCCAGCTGGACCGAGGGCCTCCTTCTCCGTGCTGACAAATATTTTAGGTGATGAGCTTCTGGTGTACCTGGCCCCGAACACTCTTGTTCCTGGGTACAAATGTGCAGGGGTGAAGGCAGGAACCCCACCTTTCTGGGCACCTTGCACTCTGCTCAGCTAGTTCAGAGCAGGGGTCCCACACCTTCCCAGCTTGTCACAGAAACCGTAATTGATCAGCCCAGAATAAACCAAGAACGCACAGCATTTACTGATGTGTAGTTTTATAGCAAAGCTTATGAAGTGCAACCTTTTCTACACAGGACACTTAGTGGGAGGGAGTCTCCAGCGCTTGCCAATGGAAAGAATCCAGGAATGAGGCCAGCTGTGCTCAACGGTGCCCAGAGTCCTACACCGGCTGCCCACCCATGTGTGCCAGGGACCGGAATGCAGTGGCTTTACGTGGGCATGCTCTGTCCTTATACCACTCCTTATACAACCTTCCAGGGGGCCCATTAGAGCCTAATAGTCCAATTTTCTCATTTTGTAAATGAAGAAACTGAGGTACAGTGTGGGGTCGGGGGGAGCGAAGATTTCCTAGTTTCCCACAGCAAGTTAGCAACAAAGGCAGGACCCAGACCCAGTCCTTTGGCTACCGACCTGCTTGTGGCTTCTCCAGCTGTACAATCTGTCCCACCTGACCAGGCCCCTGGAGAAGAACCCACACCCCGGCTGGGGATGGAGCAGGACTGGAACTGGCCTTTTGTCAGAGTTAACTCAAAGCCTGTGCTTTGCCTCAGCTGGGGGCCTGAAAGAAGTTCTGCATGATGAGTCATCCCTTAGAACTAACTAAGCGCACAGCCCCAGGCAAGGCCCTAATAGGCAGCAAGTTCCTGGAGGACAAGAAAACTGCATTTGATTTTCTTTGGTTTTTATCCAGAAACACTTGCGGTGCCCTCCAAGAGCCAAGGGAGGCAGAAGCAGGAAAGAGTTCTCCTTGGCTGGCTCCTCTTCTCTGGGTGCTGGATAAGTGACCAGGGACTAGCCTGATCCCACTGGGGTGTGCCCAGGCCTGGGGCTGGGGAGTGGAAATAGGAAGTGGGAGAGGAGGGTGCTGGGTGCAGGGAGTGAGTGGGTAGCTGGGGACAGAAGTCTGGTGTGGCACCCCCAATCAGACCATGGCATGCCAGGCTAAGGGGCTCGGACTTGATCCTCGAAGCCAGTGCAGCCCAACCTTTTTCACATCACGGCATTTGTGGACAATGGTGCTATTTGTCCTGGGGGGAAGGGGGGCGGGCAGAGCTGCCCTAAGGCCACGGGTTGGCCATGGAGACCTGATGCAGGACTTAGCAGGAACGGGTGTCGGGTGGCTGGCTGGTGGGTAGACTGGAGGAGGTGCTACAAGGCCCCACGCCGGAAAGAGGTCACTCGGGAGTCCGGGCTAGCTCGAGGAGGGCCTGTGCCTGGGTCCAGCCAGCGGAATGCGAGGAGGGGGTGGATCCCTCAGCAAAGGCTGACCTGTTCCGCCCCAGCTCGCCTGCGGGCTATCTGCACCCCTGTCCTTAGTTCTAGCCAATGACAAGTACATGCAGCCGAATTTCTGCTCAGCCCTCAAGGTCCAATCCTAACAACCCCTCCTCTGAGAGGCCTTCCCAGCTCTCAGCCATGAGGCTACCCGCAGGTGTACATGATTCACAGAGTGAGTGCATGGGTGCAGTGTGGCCTGAGTTCAAATCCCAGCTCCACTTACAAGTCCGTGACCTTGGGTCAGTCATGTCACCTCTCCACTTCTAAAACAAGGACCTCCCTCAAAGGCTTGTGGAAAACATGAAAGGAAACAGTTACTGCGGGGCACACAGGCTCTTCTCCATCAGGTGTGGCCGTCCATCCCACAAGCCCCAGGGTGCAGTTCCTATTTGCTGACCCTGGGCGGTCCTGCTTCCTAACGAATTCTAAGGGACCCACTGAGGGGGTTGGGGTTGCTGCGCAGGGACCCCCACCACCGCCTGGCTCCCCCAGAGAGGCAGTGGGAACAGCCTTACGTCTGCCTAGTCCCACCTAACTCCATCCACCTCCAGCCCTGGGTGCTCCAGAACCAGGAGGTCAAGGTTCACAGCATCAGACCCAACAGGCGCCAGTGCAACAGGAGACAGCACCAAACGGAACCAATGTCTGTGCTTCCAGAAGCAGAAAATTCCAGCCCTGTTCTGGCTGGGTGACCACAATGGCTTCATGCTCCTTCAAGGCAGGGACAAGAACCAGCTTTATCTTCCGTGATATCTGCACGATACTATATGCTTAGCACACATTTGCTAAAGGGAACGGAAAAGGCCTGTGAATTTTTTTTGGGGGGAGGGGAGCTGGAGGCTTTTTACAGGAACAGGAGCATCTTCTTGACACCCCCCTTTGACCAACAGTCAAGTGACCCCAGAACTAGTGGAGCATTCAGCTGGACCCTAAGGCCAAGTGAAAGAGGGAGAGGGAACAGCCGAAGTAGCCTTGTCATCAGAAAGGCGCCGGAGCCCTTGCCGCCCACAGCCAGGCAGAGAACACGGCACAGATCCATTACACAACTGCCTGTCCTCGATTGTGTCCCACATGGCTCCAAGGAAGCAGGGGCCACCAGGTGGAGGCTGCCAATATCCTGCAATTCCACTTTCTCCTCTCTGAAAAGGCCAACAGCTTGGGCCACCCCTGTTTCCTCGCAAGGGACACTGTGATGGTGGCCCTGGCAGCCTTTTGTCCAGAGGATCATCCATGCACTCTGCCAGAGAGTACTTCGTTTACAAACACTTTGATGAGCCATCACAGTGAACATAGCAACAGGGACTTATCTGCCCATGTGTCAGTACAGCAAGGTGCGTGACACGCCTCCTGGGAGAGGCCATGCTTTCTGCCTGGCTCACCTAACCTCAAACACAGGCCAAGAGGTCCTCATTCCAACCTTCCCTGGGGGATGGTCTGGCGCCATCACAACTGTATCTGCATGGGCTCCAGAATTCCACAGTTCAGGACCATAGATAAAGGCTTCAGATGAGTGACTGAGCAGAGGTCAATATACCGTATCTCCACGTTAATGCAAACATATACAGAAAGATATAAGTATGTTCCTGAACCATTCTTTCCTGAAATGCTGTGTCCTCATGACTGACCCTGGAAGCACCTGGTCCCACCCAGGACCACGAGAGTCCAACTTTCTGAAAAGAATCAGGAGTGCCTGAGCATGACAGCAGCCGCCGTCTGCACACGAGGGCTGGGACTCTTTCTCAATCCCTATGATTACAGATTCATGAAATCCCTCTGCACCCAGCCTCCCTTCACTTACGACAACTGTGACTACCTGTGCTCAACGCAAACTCACAGCTTAACAAACATCCCTTCTGCCTGGACTCCTCCTGCGTCCTTAACTACCACCCACACCAAGTTCCCAGGAACAAGGCCCCCGCCCGTGGCCCGCAGAGCTGATCATCCAGACTGTCCAGGGCCAGCCGACAACCACCAGCTGGTTTGGGCAGATGCTCTCAGCATGGTGTGGGGAGCCTTCTAGACTTGGCTCTTTGGTTGGGACTTCCTGAGTACCACGGAGACAAGGAGAGAAAATGTCTGTTAAGCATCCAGTCAAGAGACAGGGAAGCCAAGGGAAAAATGGAGCGCGAGAGAGAAGACAGATTGCTGCCCCTCCCTCCTCTCCCAGCGTCTTCTACGCGATGATGCAGGGCTGGCGTCCCCCAGGACTAACAGCTTCATTCACTCACAATAGCCCCGAACGGCAAACAACCCAAACGTCTCTCACCAATGAACAGATCAACTGTGGTAAGACCATAGGATGGAACGGTGGTCAGCTTATTGCTACGAACTACGCCCTGCCTGGGTCCACGGCGTGGAGCTGACACGGATGCATATTCTGGGCACGACGGGTCTTTTTCAGGTAATGAAAATGTGCCCAAACTGGACTGGTGTGATATTTGCACAACTCGGTACATTTACTAAAAAGTTTTGAATTGCAAAACAGGTGAATTTTATGATGTGATGTGTATATTCTACCTCAGTTGATCTATCACCTCTCCCCAAAAGGAAGTACTGATACTGTACTTCCAACATACCGCGGAACAAGAGGCCAGTTTAAAAGAATACATACTGTTCGATTCAACGTCATATGAAGTTCTAGAGGCAAAACTACAGTAATAAAGATCAGAATAGGAGTTGCCTTGTGTGTGTTGGGGGCTGTTAGTACTGGGAAGGGAGATGACGCCCCATCCAGGACACTGGAAATCTTTTACACCTTCTTGACCTGGGTGATGGTTACACAGCTGTATCCATACGTAAAAATCTGTTGGGCTTGCGCTTAAGATGAATGCATTTTATACATATATATGTAATCATATGTAAGTTATATATATAGATATACTACATATACGTACATTTAAAAGTTTACTTTTTTAAACAGAAAAACCTTTGATGCGCAAATTGTAACTGGCATTGCCTAAAAGTGAGGACAGTTCACTGGGAGCTAAGAAGCAGGATCCCACTCAGTGAACTCCTACCTAACCTTCAGGACCCATCTCAAATTATCCCCATTTGATGGAGCCTTTTCTCACAGTTCTAGGTGTACCTAACTGCTCACATTGTTGAGCATCCCTCCCCCAAAGTTGATCTCCTTTACACTGAGAGCTGCTCCTAAAGGAATACAGGAAATTGTTACACCAAGAATTGGTTAGTATGTGTTTGTTAAACACCCAATGATTGTACACACACACACAGAAGCACACGTGTGTGTGTGTGTGCACGCGCACCCTGAAGCCCAAACCAGATGCCATCTCAGCAAAAGATACTAATGGCCACCCCCAAATAGGCTGTCAGTTCTAGGGTAACAGCATCCAGGCATGAGACTTATTATCAAAAGGGATCATTTTCAACCTCTCCAGCTGGATCCTCCTCCTTTTACACAAATCACAACCAGAAGAGATCAGGGGAGTCCAGAGCAAACTGTTTCCAGTGGCCACTGCACTAGGCTCCCTCTCCACTCCGGGTCACCTTTGCCTGCACTGTCCTTGCCCAACCTAGGGGTGGAGCAGGTCCACGTGGGATCCCAGGAAACATTCCATCCAGTGTAATGTTTAAACTTGACTGTTAGGCCACCCCCTAGACTGCACCCCGCCTGCTGGGGCTCCCTGACTCCAGCAGTAAAGGCATAGCAACTGCTGGGGGTGGGGCCCCCCACAGCCCCGTCACTGCTCTGTCCAAGCCTCCCAGCTCTCTCTGAGCCGCCCCAGCCTTGGAATCTCTAGAAACCCAAGTTTCTCCTACAGAAATTTCCCCTGTCCAGGCCCACGTACTTGAAGAGAGGGCGGAAGTGGAACTCTGTCCAGTTCTGCAAACTTCACATGTGAAAAGAGATAGGCTGATACTACACCTCCAAAGAAAAGCAGCTTTCTGGGTTGGGGCTAATTGTGGGTTGCTTTTTCCCTTTAAATATTTTTGTGCTAAGTTTCCACAATGAATAAACTCCTCTGAAAGATAAATACACTTCATCTGTGGCAGAAGCCACCCCTAGCCCTTGTCAGACGCGCTCGCACCTGAGTTTCTTTTTCACCTGGTCGCAGGCGGAGCTGCTCTCCCTCTCCCCAGTTTAGCTCCGGGGCCAGGAGAGGAAAGCTGCCGACCTGGCCTGGGTACCCTCCTGACCCCACTGATCCTGCGCCTCTGACCCCTTTCTCCCCAGACTACCCCCTGAGGCGCCGTCCCCATTCAATTCCCTAGCCTCAGAGGTACTTAGGAAGTGTGCGAATCCACACACACGCACACGTAGTCGCACTTTCTCCTCCCCTCCATGACCTGGGCCACCGCCCCCAAGAGCCCACGTACAAACTTCTCCAAACTCGCAGCTGTGGCTGGAGGGGAGTCGTGACGTCCCCGTAAAGAAAATGGGACCCCCACCCACACACGTGTGCCGCCCCACCCCCTGGGCGATCTGGCCTGGGCCGGCGATGCTGGGGTTTGGGGTCGGGTGTCTCAACGCCTTCCCCCCCAAGTGACAGGAACGGGGTCAGGATGGGGCAGGGGGCGGCGCGGGTCGGAGTTGCTGAGCGTGGGAGCAGCTCCCGGAGCGACCCCGATCTGGTGTTCCTTTCCGGGGAGGCTGGGGCGCGTTACCTTGCAGGTTCTGGACTCGGATGTCGCTGATCTGTCCGATGAGCTCCTCACGTTGGAACCAGTCCCATTCCAGCGCAGCCATGAAGCGCGGGCGGGAGGGCCGGGGCGCCGGGCCGGGCGCGGGCGGCGGGCGCTGGGAGCCTGGCGGGCGGGCGCGCGAGCGGCACGCACCCGGCGAGGGCGCCGCGGAGCGGGAGGAGCCGCGGGCGCGGGCGGGGCGCGGGCGGGGCGGGCGCGCAGTCGGGCCGCCCCCGCCGCGGGCCGGCAGCTGGCGGGCGCGGGGCGACGGGTGCTGGGCGCCCGGCTCGCGCTCACTCCCCCATCTGGGGGCGGGGGCCCTGGGGGTCGAGGGGAGGGGCGGGGAGGGAGGCTGGAGTCAAGCCGGTTTCTTTTTTTTCCGGGGTGTTTGTTGCGTGGATTGTTTGGTTGCAAACGGGCAGTGATGAGGCGCGAGGTCCCGGCCCCCAGATTGTGATGTCTCAAGGGGCGGTGGGCCGTGTGACGCAACTGGGGGGTGGGGGAGGTGAGCCCGCGGGTCCCCGGACCTGATCCCGGAGGGAAGGGCCCCCCCCCCGTCCTGGGGACAACCCTCTCCTACACACACACCCTTCTTAGCAAGTCCCCTGCCCCCCCACACACAATTCCGAGAGGCAGCCCCCTGCGGGGGGGAGGGGCTGAGCGGTGCCCATCGTCGCTGTAGGCACCTCCAGGAGAGGAGAGGGCCTGGGTAGGGGGCGGGCGAATGAGTGTGGAAATGGAGTTAGGGGGAGGTTCTCCTCTGTCTCCAGGCTGGGGGGTGGGGGGCCAAGGCAAGAAGGACCTCTTTCCTGGGTTTGGATATTAGACATTCCTTTTCTGCCGGGATTCAGATGAAACATGGCCCCAGGTTTTGAGGAGGAGCAAGAAGCAGCCCACTGCCTGGGAGCTGGGGGTACCCCGGGGAGTCCTGGGCCACCTAACCGCCAAATGGTCCTCTGAGGCTTTACTGAAAATGAGTGTGGGCCTTTTTGGTGGTGTGTGTGTGTGTTTCTTGACTATTTCTTTTAACTCTTAAGAGTTCCAGGATCTTATCTTGTTTGGAGCTCCCAGCATACCTCAGGCAGAGTGCTTTATTGGTTTTACAAACATGGAAAAAGTGAGTCTCTGTAATTTGCCCAAAGCTGAGGAAGGAGTTAGGGTCCTCAGCCCCCAGCTCAGTACTGTGACCCTTTCCAGTGACCACATACACACGAACACACACGATGGCTTATATGTGGGGTAATTCAGGAGGAAAAAAACAGCCAGGGCTCACTGAGCGTTTAAACATGGGCTGCGTTCACGCTACTGTAATACTACCAACCCTGGTGGATGGGCTCCTCCCTCACAGCTATGGAGCCCACTGGTGAGCAGACCCTGCACCCTTGAGGCAGGACCCTGAGTCTACCCTCAGGTAGATTCCTGGGGGCAGAGGGGATGGACAGCCAGCAAACGAGGAAATGAGATAATTACAGACGCCAGTGAGTTGAGAAAATCAACTTGGGGTAAGTAACTGGGATGGGGTAGGGGTCAGGAGAGGGCTGTGAGGACTGGCCTTGGAGCTGAGCTGGAAGAATGAAGGGAGCCACCGCTGGGACAACCGTGTGGGCAGGGGTCAGTGGGAACAGGACCTGGGTGACCCCCTGTGTGCTACCCTCTTCTAAGTACCAGGGGCACAGCCAGGGACAGGCCTTCACTGCTCCTGTGAGCTGATACTCCGGTGGGAAGTGTATCCAGAGGATGACCAGGCACATGCTGTCAAGGTGTAGGGCTCTAGATTGCTCGTTCTTTCCCTTCGTTCACCACTTGCCGTGTTTCCCACCATGAACACATATTTTCACAACCAGACAGAAAACCATTATGTTCTTTTTTAACTTCTCCAGGCCCCTTCTGGGAGTCCCCAGCCTGCCCAGCTGTCCTCATCTGCAGGTCTGGAAGCCTGATGGACACCCTGTGGAGCCACTGAGGGCTCATGGGTGCTTGGGAGCACGCCCCTGAACTTGAGGCGGGAGCTGCCTTCTCCCGGATTGATTTGAAAGCATGCGGTCATTTCACACTCCAGGAAGCAGCGTCTGCTTCTCTGTCCTGCAGACCAGGGTGCTAGTAGTCAGGCTAGTTTTGTCCCATCTGTAGTCATCTCCTGTTTTTACACTTCAATTTATTTTCCATAATTGCTCTGGGGTGAAGTTGGGCTGAAAATTATTTTCTTTCCAAAGCAAAGAGCCAAGAGAATCAGCCTTCCTCTCCATTAAGAGACGGGTCTGAGGGAACAGAAGGTTTTGAACCATGTGCTGTGGATGTTAGCTGCAGGGATGGGCCATTTTTCACGACACAAAGATGACTGTTCCTGTGATGGAACACTGCATCTTTGGGGAACATCGCATACACAGTAACAACTCCCTGGCAGGGAGGGGCCACGATCACCATGGATTGAATCCCAACTGTGTACCAGACATTGGAAGAACTTCTTTTCTTTTCATCAAAGTGGAAAGAGAATTTTAGGTGGTTTTTGAAATGGAGTAAGAGCCTGAGGCAGCACTGAGCAGGAGTCTGGCCTCTGAAAGGGACTGGATATTCATTGAGCTATGTGTCATTATTGCCTCTCTTCCCTTTAGTATCTCTGGGCTCTGGTCCTCCCTGATTGGTCCCTGTGCCACCTTGTTGCCCATCAATCCTAGTTTTATACTTTTTGATTCAGTGATGCTGAACAGCTGTAGGTCCTGGCTATACCCAGTCACCTCCAGGCCTCAGCTCATTCTGTTCCCTTTTAAATGCCCTTCCCTTCTCATGCTCCCTGCACTTCACCCTCACCTCGCTTACTCCTACTCAGTCACGTCCTCCAGAGACCTATCTCACACACTCCAGGCCCAGCTGATGCCGGTTTTATACAATTCCCGTAATATTCACCACAATCTCCTAACGGCCCATGAACCCTGCTATCTTGTTTCCACGTTGCATGTAATTATGTTTACTTGATGGTTTCCTGTCCCTAAACTGTGAGCTACTTAAGAACAAGAGCTGTGTGTCACTAATTTCTCTACCTGCGTACCCTGCACAGAGTCTAGCACAGAGAGAGGTCTCGATATGGAGTGAACGGATGGATGAATGACTCATTGTAGGCCTCAACTCAGAAAGCAGGAACCAAATGACAGTTGAACCCATGTCCTGGGCCCAAATAAACTTCTGGGGAGGCGATCAAAAAAAAGAAAAGTTTGCACGTTGGCATTGGGCAGAAAACCTGCTGTTGGCCAACAGGCAGGAACCAGGCTGTGATATGCTGCTTTCTCGGGCATGTATAGCCTCCTAGGTCTGGAGTTCCGGCTTGGAGGGGGCATTTGACTTCCAAGGGGGGTTAGCTTATTTGCCCTCTTGCATGAATGGACAGTACTATTTTTCTTTTGCACTTTTATTTTGGAGAAGAAGAAGTACTCTGCCTGAAGGCTTGGCTTCCTGGGAGTTTCCAGAAACAGATTTTCTAGAAGTTGCCCAATTCTGTTAGAATCCTTGTCATTGTTTCAAACGGACTCCTGCCCATGGAAAGGAAGAGAATCACAGAGAATTCTTGGTCTGAAACTTGGAGATCATCGAAGCCAGCATCCCTCCCCATGTGAGGACTTGTAAAACATCTGGCCTTTCCTGCCTCTGCTTGTGGGGACGGATGACAGCAGGCGGATCAACTGGACAGAAGGTTTGTGTCTTACCTCCCAGACTCGCTTTGGGAAAGAATAAGAACAACAAACATAACCCCAGGGTACCCTCCCAGCAACTTCCAGGAAAGGAGTGTGATCGGGACTTCCCACAATGGGAAGCTGCTTTCTCTGGTCTCTGCCGTGACCCCCTATGTATGCACAGCCCTTGAGGGTTTGGGCAGCCCTTCCTCAGCCAGTGCTCATCTGGTCTTTACAGTAACCTCGTCAGGCCAACTAGGCGGGGATCATTTTTAGATGAGGCTTAAAGTTGCTTAATAACTAGCCAAGGTCACAGCTGACTTCGTCCTGTCGCCCTCACTACCCACCCATTACAATCCCAAATATGGCTGGACTTATGCTATGGACCAGACTAATACAGCGACTTGGTAGCAGTCATATCTAGCTGTGTATTGTCGTGTTTATATAACATTTTTGTACAAGTCTTAGCTCCATTAAAATCATAGCCCTCATTAGCATATAAAAACTGCTAGGAATTTCAAAGTAAATCCAGTTAAGAGATTGTCCTTCAAACAGACCAAGAACATCTCCTGGGCAGGGGATTTGCATTATGATGTCACAAGGCTGCTCTGTAGTCTCATATATTCACTTAACAAACATTGATTGAATGCCCACCTGTGGCCTGGCCCTGTGCTAGGACAAGACCCAAACTCTGTGTGTGACGAGGGGCCCTGGCTCAAGAGTTTGGACTTTGTTGTAATGACAGAGAGGAGCTTTTAGAGGACCAGAACGGGTCAGATTATCCCTTCAGTTGTAGATGGAGAAAAAATCAGAGGTGTAGGCAGGAGTTCGGGAGACCTCACTGATGTCAGTGACACAGGTGTGAGATGGTGGTGGCCTACACCAGAGCAGCAGCCGTGAGATGTATTCTCTTGTCAGTTAGTGGAATGGGCAGTTGGTGGTGGCTGGCTAAGGAATTCTGCAGCTACTGCCTACATGCTTCTTCTTCCAGTGCTTGAGCCCATGTCTCTTACACCCGCGTCCTGCAAACTCCTCAAGAATGCCTTGCAAGCAAGGCTGCGTAATTTGTCCATGTATCACCAGAGCCCACTACCATGCTGGACACATAGTAGGTGCTCAATAAATGTCAGTTGCATGTGTGAGGAAACAAATTATATTTAACCTTCACCAAGCAGTGATCTAAAACCTCTTTGAGCCCCAGGCTCCTCAACAGAGTCGGGGGCTCTTCCATGCCTTAGGAATGCCAGGTGACTGCCTGTCTGCTGATTCTTTTCCTGCTAAATTCTCACTGAATGCTACTTGCCTCCAGGAACACTGTAGGATATGATGCAAAGGCTGGTGGCAGAGAGGGATTCAGAGAAACAGAATGAATCCAGGCTCAAGCAAAAGGATGGAGGACATGTGATGTACTGGACAGTGGGGCAGACAGTGGAGGTTCGAGCTGTGTGAACTTAGGCAAGTCCTTAACCTCTCTGGGCCTTTGTGCTTTCATCTGTAAAATGGGACCCACAGTCCCTACTTGGCAGGATTGCTGTGAGATCAAAGATATGCATATAGCGAAGAGATAGTTCAGTAAGATTCAGATCGTTTCTATGGATGAAATGAAGTACACTCAGAAGAAAACCTGCCCTGAACGTGGGAGATTACCTGTAATGTATAATAATAATGTATTCTCTGGGATTTTATTAATTTTTTTGGTGTGTGGAGGTGTTGATGGGTGGTTTCTAAAAAAAAATCCTGCTTTACTAAATAGACAGCACCGGATGTCCCAATTTCCACAAATAAAACCCTTCATTTCTTCCAGGGTTGAATAGTTAAAGGCTGCTCCCCTGGAGATGGCCCTGCTAATTTTTTTTTTTTTTACAGGCATTAGAACACTATTTAAGGAGTGTACATTTCAGTGTAAAGCAAATGATAAAAAGTTTTCCCCTACAAAGTGAGAGATATTGGCAAGGTGAAGACGTGGGGAAAGACAGGATGCTACAGAGGGAGAGAAAATATCCCATATGAGGTGTTTGCAACAACATGGCCTATATACTATAGCTATATACTTTCTTAAACACTTTGGAATCAAAAGCAAACTTTGCTGATGATAGAAGAAAGGGTGGTTTAAAAACCACATCTTGGTGCATAAATCAATAAATAAACAAACTCCTGGGTCAGCCCCACGAGCTGGCATTCCCTACACAAGCAAGTCAATTTCAATAAATTTCTTGTGCATCTGATGTCTGCTGTGCAGCTAACATTTACCAAGGATTGTGTCAAGTGCTTTGCATTATCTCATTTAATCCCCTCAACAACACTTTGAAGGAGGTACTGTTATCATCCTGCTCTTACTGACGAGGAAGCTAAAACAAAAGGTCAGCAACATCCCCAAGGTAACACAGTCTCCTAGGTGAACAGAGAAAGGATTTGACCCCAGATATTGTGCAGAAACCAAGTCTGATCTTTCTGCTCCATGTCAGCAGCTTTTGACCTTTCGGAACTGGTCAAAGTTGCTAAGTGGAACAGTTCAGGTTGGAGATTCAATGGGAAATAAGTCAGCCTTAGGTGGTTGAGACCAGTAAGGACAAGCTTCCACTGGTAGGTTAGGAACAAAAACCTCTCTCTGTGGCTCTCTGCAGGGAGCTTTCTTATGTTTGTGTGAAATGCTGGCAGGCGATTCCATTTCTGACACCTGAGCACGTCAAACGGCAGCATATTTCTTTGTGAAGAACCCTCACTGTGGCTCTGCTGGAAAAGTAGGTATGTTTTGTGTTGTTCTGATGGATTTGAACCTGTAGATCTCAAAGGAGATAAGGCAAAGGCCTTTATCCAAGCCAGCAACAAGTCCTGTCAATTTCATTTGCTCTCCACATCCACCCTCAGCAGCCAGTGTCCAAAGACGGTCGCCATCAACCCTTCCTTCTGGTACATGTGTGCTGCTCGTTACATGAAGAGGCAGAGTCAGATTTCCCTTCCCTTGAACCCAGGCTGGACTTCATGACTTGCTTGACCAACACAATCTGGTGGAAGTGACACTCTGGGGTCTCGGAGGCTGGGCCATCCAAAGGCTTGCAGCTCCTGTCCTGGCCTTTTGGAATGCTTTCTCTGGGGGGAGCCGGGTACCATTTAATCTGAAATTGCCATGCTGTGAGGAAGCCAAGCTCGTCACGGAGGGTGGTGGAGGCGGAGAGGGAGAGAAAGAGAGAGCGCGCAAGGGCGCCCAGCTTCTCCAGCCGTTCCAGCCCAGACACCAGGCATGAGTTAAAAAAACAAACAAACAAACAAACAAAACCCCATCTTGAACAAGAGCTCATTTTCAGCCCCGTAGAGCTTGAATCACTCCAGCTCCAACTACTATCTGACTGCAACTGCATGAGAGACCCCAAGTGAGAACCGCCCGGCAGAGCCCAATCAACCCCAAAATTGTGGGAGAAAATTGCATTGCTGTTTTAAGCCACGAAATTGCGATATGCAGAGCCTGATCACCAGGATGCCACCCCTTTGTCTCCTTCTCTGCTGGCATCCTGGTCCTGTCAACCACCATCTCTCCCTTAGACTCGCTCCAGCCCTGCCTGCCAGTTTCCCTACTCCCCGTGACAGTCTGCAGCCTCTCACGCCAACCTGTTCCCCACACAGCCCACAGAGTGATCTTAAATGTCACCAGCGCCTGTCATTCCCTGGTTTCCCATCACACTTTTCATGAAAACCAGCCTCCTTACCACAGTCGCAGGGATGTCTCTACAGGTGTCACTTCTACCCTAATGCACCTCCCCCCCATTCAAGCCACCTGCTCCCTTCGGTGCCTCAAAGAGTTGCTATATATGCAAACGCCACAACCCAGCAATTCCATCACTAGTCTATACCGAACAGAAACGTACACACGTATTCCTCAAATGCTGTGTTCAAGGGTAGTCACAGCAGCGCTGTTCACAGGCAAATCTACCGTGTCCATCAGAATGGAGAGATAATGGAATTCAGCCACGAGAATGAAAGAACAGCACAGATGTGTCTCAAAACCATAATGTGGAGTGAAAGAAGCCAGAAAAAAGCATACTGCAAGATTCCACCGGTAAAAAGTTCAAAATCTACGACGTTCCAGACTAAGAAGTTCAAAGACGCATCTCTCTGTGGTGGTAGAAGTCAGAACAGTGGGCAGCCGTGTGGGGAGGCTGACCCTCCAAGTGGATGGGAAGGGATCGAAGGGGTCCTCTGGGCTTCTGGTCATGATTCGTGTCTTACATGGGTCTGGTCACATGAGTGTTTATTCACTATGTCATAGTTCATCAATTTGCACACTTTGCTGGGTATATGTTCAATGAAGTGTTAAAAAAATAAAAGTGTGCCCTGCCTCCTGCCATACAGCTTTTACACACACTCTGTGCTCCCCCTGGAATTCTCCACCCTCTCTTAGCCTTCCCCCGGTTGACTCCTACCAGCCGTTCAGCTCTAGCTCAGACCTTCCTTTATTAGGGAACCGTTTCTCTGTTGTATCAGTCAGTCTTGGCTGTGCAACAAACCACCCAAAAATGTATTGGCTTGCAGGAACAATCACCAGTTAGCTCTGGCTGCCAGTTTGAGTAGGCCTTATGCTGGTGTCCCCTGGGTCCGCTCATGCATCTGCAGTTAGTTGGCACCTTGGCTGGCTGGATGCTCTAGGGTGACCCCCTATGTGTGGCAGTCGGCACACTTGGTGGGGCCACCTCAGTCTTCCCCCATGTGGCCTCTCTAGCAGGCTAGCTTAGGCTCCTCACATCATGGTCTCAGGATTGAAAGGGTCACAAAAGAGGGCAAGGCTCAATGCACAAGTGCTTCTTAAGCCTCTATTGGTGTCACATTGCTAAGGTCCATTGGCCAAAGCAAGTCTCACGGCCAAGTTCAGATTTAAGATGTGAAGAAATAAACTCCACTTCTGGATGGGAGGAATCATGATGCCATCTGAACCGTCCACCACCCCTGCCCTACTGCAGCCGCACACAGAGAACAGTGTCCCTGTAAACACGCTCACCCCTCCCGGAGCCTGCCCTCGATGGCACTTACCCACTGCAATGCACTGTGTACAGAGTTGTTCCTTACTTTCCTGTCCCACTTCCCTGTAACTATACAGGCAGGGGCTGGTGTATGTTCCCCAGGCCCAGCACAGGAGCTGGGACATAATGGGTACTAATACGGATTTGGAGAAGGAAGTAGAAAGAAGAGAAGGAAAAAAAGGAATGGAGGGTGGAAGGTGGGAAGGAAGGAGGGAGAGAAAGAGGGAGGGAGGGAGGGAGGGAGGGAGGGAGGGAGGGAGGGAGGGAGATTCTCAAGAGGGGAAGGGACTTCCAAGGTCACACAGCAACTTAGGGCAGCCTGGGACTCCTGGCTGAGGCAATGTCCTTTCTGTCATGCCCTGTCCTTCCTGACAGCTTTCCCAGCCCTTCCTTCCCACCTCCATGTCCACCTTCCAACTGGGGCTTGTGACTAGCACAGGGCAATGAGACCAGTTACCGAGACAGCCAGCTCCCAAGGCTGAGAAGGGAGAGGGCACGGCGTGAGATCTATTCCCTAATAAATCTGTCACATGGCTGTGCCCGCCTTAGAACTACACTTCAGTGGAAAGTGCTGGATTCATTTGGGTGTGCTGGTTACCTTTAACCTACACCCTGGAGTCGGTGTTTGAAGTAACACAATCAGGAATCACAGTGAGTTTTAAATATGGCTTTGCTAAATCGGCATCAGAGGGTTTGTCTAACTAGCATAAGAGACGCTGCAAACCCTTTCTCATTGGTAAAATGAGCCGTGTGCAAACATGGGGCTGGTGACTGAGACCTCACAGGTCCTTCCTGTCTGCACCAATCAAGTTCAAGAATCCTGCGAACCCAGTGGCCTCACACCTTCGGAGGAGCACACAGGCCACAGCTCCAACTGGACCCAGGTCGCCCACAGCCCTCGGTCCGCTGCCCTCGCTCAGGGCTCTGCCCCCACTGGGGGTCCTGCCTTCAGAAGAGGGCTGCCTCAGAGGGACACTGTCCTGCAGGCTGCTTGTCAGATTCCTCAGAGGAGAGCAAGTGGTCCTTGCTCTGTCCCTACTATGTGCCAGGAACGATGCTTTTTATGTATTTGTTGACTATTACCACAGTGAGTGGATAAACAAATGGTGGTACATCCAGACACTGAAATATTATTTGGTGCTAAAAAAGCAAATGAGCCACCAGAGCGTGAAAAGACAGGAGGAAGACTTAACGCATTGTTACTAAGTGAAAGAAGCCAGTCTGAAATGGCTCCATACGGTATGATTGCAATTCTATGACATTCTGGAAAAGGCAAAACTATGGAGGCAGGAAAGAGCTCAGTCATCTCTAGAGGTTGGGGGAGCGAAGGGTGAACCTGTGATGCACTGAGGGTGTTTCAGGCATTGAAAGTCCTGCATTTGGTACTATAGTGACGGACACGTGTCATTGTACATGCGCCCAAAGCCACACAATGTACAGCACCAAGAGTGAACAATGGACCTTGGTAAAGGCGGTGTGTAATATGGAATCATCGATCATAATAAATGCACCGCTCTGGGCGGGGGGGTGTTGCTAGTCGGGGAGGCTGTGCGTGCAAGGGGCGGGGGTACGTAGGAACTCTCTGCACTTGCCACTTAATTGCTCTGGGAACCTACAACGGCTTTAAAAAATAAAGTCTGAAAAAACACCAACTCTCTAGGACCCCATAATCCCCATTCACAAAGGCAGAAGAGGAGTGGGTAAGTCCCATCCCCCGGCCTCACAGTAAGGACGAGCTGGAGCTGGGATTTGAACCGAGGCTGTTGTGTCAGACTGCAGAGCCGTGACACCCTGCAGCCCCCTTCCTCTACCCGAAACCGGAAGCCTGTGGGGAATGGGCTAAGGTGGCTGAGATTGGAAGGGACCTATAGATATCTCTCTCTCTCCCCTGCTTCATACCTTCCAGGGCCCCATCGCTGGAGATCCATCCACCCCTGCTCTGAACCAGGCCCTCTAGCCTCGCCTCTCTTCTCCCGATACACCAAGCTCTCCAGGACTACACCAGGCAGTTTCGCACTCAGCATCTTTGCTCACCTGGCTCGCCCTCTGCTGTCCTTCCCCCCACCTCGGCCACCACTCACCAGGTGAATACCTACTTATCTTTCAAGACTCAACTTAGGCCTCACCACCTCTATAGAGAGAGTGAGACAGGATAGCCTACACCCTTTGGGACAGACCGCCTTGGGGTCTACCCTCACTTTGCTGTGTGGCCTTGGACAAGTGACTCAACTTCTCTGAACCTCAGTTTTTCCTCCTGTACAAAGTAGGACAATGATGCTTACCTCGTGGTTGTTGTATGGATTACAGAACACACACACCAAGTATCTGACATGGCTTCTGTCATATAATAGGTGTTCAAAAAAATAGTATTTATTTTTAGGAAGTTTTTCCAGTCCCATTTCCCCAGTAAATCAGACTCTCCACGTGTCTCTGGACATGTACCATCCATGGGCTTTAACCTGCAGTAAGAAACCCACTCTTATCTCACTACCCTTGGACTTCCTTTTCACGAGCTGGCATGATTTATTTGTTTCTGTTCCTTTTCTCTCTCCCTGCTGCCCCTGGGGCTGCACCCCCTAAGGTACAACTCCTTGGGGGCAGGGATCATCTTGTCTGTCTTGCTCATCGCTGGATTCCAGCGCTCAGAATAAAGCCTGGCACTGAGTGGGCCCTCCATTCAAGTTGGTTGGGGAGATGAATGAATCAATGAATGTATGAATGCAAGCCCACCTCCTGCGGGAGTATTACTTCTCAATCTGTCCCCGGCTCGCAGCACCTTGACTGGCATGGCTCTTCAGCTCTGTCTGTGGCATGAGTGATCTTACCAACACTTTGTTTTTGCTCTTATAAGATACAACAATATAACCAATGCATCAGATCAATGTGAGTGGAGCCTTCCATGGGACTTAAACAGGACAGATGAGTACTGTAGGACCATTCTCTTTCTCCCGTCCTTGCTTGCTAGAAACCTAGCCATGTCTCCCCCAGCCTTGGTGAGTTCTAGGTAAAGAGACGGACAGAACTTGCAGCCCAGGAGGACAGGGCCTCCACTCAAATGTCCAACTTCACTTTGCTTTTAGAAGGTGCAATTCACATGCACCCCAATTTGTTTGGCTGTTGAAAATGTACACGGTTATGAAATAGCTCACGAGAGCACATCCCATGAGGGGGATTTGTGGGTGGGGGAGGGATTATCTTGCTTCCCAGAGTTTCTAGGTGAGGCCTCAGTACCAGAAAAATCTGTAATCCTACTCCTGACCCACAGCCCTGTACAAAAGAGTGGACTCTTCTTGCCATTGGATGTCTTTGCCAGGAGGACCTCGGGTCCAGTGCAGGGACAGAGGCTGGCCACTCTGTCAAAAAGGCAGGCTCCCTCCCACACACTTGTGCCTAATTTGGGAAGGAGAGGAATGAAGACACTTTTGAAAAAGAATGACCTTTTCCAAGGAGGCCATGTGGACAAACTTTGGTGATACCTCTCCTTGAAAATGGATGTTCCATTTAATCAACAGCGATGGGGGAAGTGTTTCTTAAAAAATGCTAAATCCAGGGATCCAGGTGGGAAGGCAGAGCTCTTGCTAATTCTCCGCCAGGATGTTCTGCAGCCAAAAAGGGTTTCTGGCAGCCTCTACTGTGGGGAGGGCCATTTTCCCAAGGCTGGTTGTCATGCAGCTAGAAACCAAGAATTGTCTGCACGCTGCCTATAATTTCCTTTTAATTTTACGTGTCCTCCTGCCCCTAGAACCATTATTTTTTAAGAAAAGCAAAAATTAAAGCTTCATACTTTTCAGGAAGAGTGACAGGGAGGCTGCGTGCCAGCATCTGGTTACTTGCTCACCCCAAAAATGACTCCAAGGGAATCCACGTAATACTCTTTCAGAGGAAAAGCAGAACCATCTGTAGGGCCCAGGGAGCCTAAGACTCATTCAGGAACTCCACACGAGGTCCTCCGTCCTGGGGGGTGCGCTGTCCCCAGGGGATGCCAGTGAATCAGGCTGCTCCCTTTGGATGTGCAACATGGCCCACAAACTGTGACTGCCACCACAGATTGGTGCCACATAGACCTGACTTGGATCCAGCAATGCCCACGACGAGTGAGCTATTTAGCTTTCATGAGGCTCAGTTCCCATCCAGAAAATGGGCTGGCTGTGAGGATTCAATGAGAGTGAACATCTGTATAGCTGATCCCTTTCCTCGTAAAAGGAAACACCTCTGGGCTCAAATGGGCCACCGTGAACATCTAGTCCGTATCCAACCGCATGACCATCCGGTGAGTGTAACTGTCATTGACGTGAGGGATGGTCTCCATACCTTGTGGTGCCCCATGGGCTATAATAGGAACAGCTGCTGTTTGCCCTGTGCCAGGACCATACGGTTAGATGGGTATCATCATCCCCATTTTACAGATGAGCAAACTGAGCCTCCAGAAGGGGGGAGTACAGTAGACATATGTTCATTTTCCCCATTTCTCTCTATCTGGTCCTTCACTTTCCTTTCAATTCTGAGGCCCTTGTGGGCCTGGCGTTTCCTGCATGAGTTAGACAGATTGGTTTCTGTCACTTGCATCCTTCAAACTCTGGCTGACATGAGAAGTGGCTGACATGAGAAGGGTCACCCAGCTGATGAGAGGCAGAGTCAAGATAACAACCCACATCACACACATCACCAGGCTGCCAGGCCAGTGCTCATCCCACCTTGCCACATGGCTGGTCTTGGGTGATCCTGCCATGGGGAGAGACTTCTGAGTTGGGGGGATCATCAGCAAAGGCTGGTGACAGGAACCCATTTTTCACGGAGCTGCCATGGAGGCCGACGTGCTGGGCAGAGCTTTGAAGACATCTAGTGGAGACAGACTATGGACGCCAGAAAGCTCCTGTAGGGAAACACGTGGTGTGGCCACACACGCTCTTTTGTCCTATTGAATGAGATAGCTGTATTATTCCTGGCAGCAACTGGGTGCTATTCAGGTCCTCAGTCCGTCACATACATTTAATATGTGAAGACCTTCCTGAAACAAGTTTCCTCATTTTACTTATTAATGGAGCAATAGTGACTAAGCTGTGACATTCTAAGAGAAAACCATACCCTCATACCCTTCCTGCAAAGAACAGAAGCAGGAGCGAGGAAAAGGAACACCAGTATGGTTTGGAGTCCTGCCCCCCCTAACCTTTTGGGCAAGTCACCCAAACTCTCTGGTCCTCAGCGTGGACTCCACTCACTAGATGAGGGCTGAGGCACAGTCTTCAGGGTCAGATAAATTCAGGTTCGCGTTCTCACCCTTTGACTTAATTCACGTAATCTTTGACACAGGACAATTTACCTAAACTGTGAGTCTCAGTTTCCTAATCTGCAAAAAGGGATGAACACCGCCCATCCAGCAGCTTGCTGTGAGAACGAAACGCATTGTGTCCAAGAACTTGATGCGTAGTTTCCTTGGCAACCATTGGGTTTCCCATGCCCCTCCCTTTGCAGGGCAGCAGATCTAAACTCCTTATTGCAGATCATCCCTCAGCCTAAAGCGGATCTAGGTCACAGGAGCACAATTCCCGTACCAGCCTGTGGCCTGCACTGTTGATTGTCTATATGGCAGCTATTACTGCCGGCCTCTTTCTTCATTGCCCACCTCCTCCTACGGACACTTGAAATTCTAGATACTCACTTTCCCAGACTCCTGTGGCTCTCGGTGTCCATGACTCTGTTTGACCAAGAAAATGACAGTAAAATTGTCTCTTTTATTTCACTGGTCCCTGGGAAATATGTCCTTCCCTGGGAAAAGGTACAAGGCTGTGAAGAAGCCCACTTTCTTCCTACCTATGGGTGTCATCACGTGAAGAGACTGTGTGCAGAGAGGAGGTGGCGTTTGCTCCGTGGGACGCAATGAAGTGGCCAGCACAGTCGCTCTGAAGGGCCCCACGCTTGGGGTTTAATGCTCTGTGGTCGCCATCTTAAAATTCCCAATACTTTTATCTTTGAATCTGTGTTTTGTATGTGAAGTCAGATGGGACAATGCAGAATATGCTGGAGGCTTGGAGCCTTGGTTCACATGTGGGCCCACTTCCCACTGCTTTCCCTGCTCCCTAGGAGGGGACTTGGCTGCCTGCTCCCCGCCTCCTGGTGCTCCAGTCCCCAGGGAGGTCACGGCTTGTTAGTCCCATAGTTGGGGGAAGAGGCGCCCAGCATCGACCATGCCCAACCCCTTGTGCGCCCTCCTGGGGAAGCACGGCATTAAATATCAAGTAAAAACACCGTGACAGTCTGAGAAAGATACTACAGAAGGAAGGAAAATATTTTACATTTTAGTTCCTTTTACAATACCTTTTTCCTGCTTTTTAAACAAGGGCCCTGTGTTTTCATTGCACTGGGCCCCACAAACTATGTAGCCGGCCCTGGCTGAGACAACAGGTCGGAGATGACAGAGACTTGGGAGCAAAAGAAACTGGATTCTTGATTTGTTGAGCTGTTAAACCATCCCTGGAAAAGTCCCCCTTCCATCCGCCTCAGCTGTTTGCACAGATAATTATTATCTTCATTCTTTAAGCCATTGTCAATTAGGTATCTTGTTACTTGCAGCCAAAAGCATCCTAACACCACCCATTTTATTGTTTATTCTCAGGATGATGCATTAGACCCCCACTGACCAGCTGACGAATAGCCAAGAGACAGCAGAACACACGTTTCTTATTGACACTAAAAAGGGAGGACCCGTCTCAGATCTCCAAGCAGCCGTTAACCTTGGGCCTGTCATTCACAGCAACTATATTTTCATGACTCATTTTACGGTGCCATCTTGCCTGACCCTGCTGTCAGTATTATTGCCCTCACTTTCCAGATATGAAATCTGAGGCTCAGAGAGTTTAAGGGACTCGTGTAAGGTCACATAGCTCCCAAGAGTTGGAGGCAGCAATTAGATCCACCATGTTTCATGGCTAGAAAGACAGTGGTCTTTCCATTACATCCAGTCTGCCTGGAAGGACCAACCTGTTCCTTTACCATTCCGTCCCCTCGTCCCTGGGACCTCCCGGAATTCCCAGTGCGCCCCGTGTTGCTCTGAGGGTCACTTTCGGGCGCCCATCTTCCTCAGGACCCTCTCCCAAAGGCACTGCCTGGACAAGAAGGCAGTGAGTGGGTGTTAGACACGAGCAGGGCCCTAGAGCTTGGCTCAGGAGCCTGCGTCCTGTCGAGGTTCTCTGTGTTTTGTTCTCACGCCTGAAGCGAGCCCTTCCTCTGGCACACCATCCCCAGCTGTGCCCTCCAGGCAGTACCCAAAGGACAGAGGGCTCATGCCCACCTGTCGGCCGAGCGCCACCTGCAGCCGATGCGAGACAGAGCCCTGAGCCCACCATTATTTTCCTTGCTGGTCACTAGAGCTCAGTTTCTCTCCCCACATATTTTTTCCAGAACCCCCGCTTCTTATTTTCCCAGAGAACATTCCCAGAGTCCCCTTTGCTTGTCTCCAGGCCAGTCATCTGTGCTGAAGCCTGAGTTGCTGTAGGTGGAAACCCTTGGAACTCTCTCTGCCCTCCCGCTAGCTTTGCCAGGGACCTCTCTTACACCCGCTGTCAGAAAATGTGCCTCAGCCTCCGTGTGGGAGAAGCCAGGCCGTCCTTCATGGTAATGGCCATAAGTGCAACCAATTTTCAGTAATTGGTGGCATTTGCCAGGGAATTCCCGCCTGTCGCAGCAGCTCATTCATGCCGCCTTTGATCTCTACCAGTCTCTGTGAGACACAAAATACCGTTGTCATCTTCAATTACTCCCAGGGGCAGCATAGCCTTGACCTTGCCACCTGATGTGCCCAGCCTGCCTGACACAGCATCAGCCATGGAGGAAGGCTGGGCGGTGGGTGAGGGGAGTCCCCAGGCCTATTCCTGAAACCCAACTGATACTATGTGAGAAAACGGGACTCCAGAGCTGAGGGCTGGGGGGAACGTGCTAGAAGACAATAAAAATTTCAGGTGACTGTGTGCCGAGCACATCTCTTTTCTCTGAAATCTCAGCATCTTCTCTGCCAGAACCTATAATTATCCCCATTTCTCAGAGGAGGAAACTGAGGCTCAGAGAGAGTCGTATAGCAGGGGAAAGGCATGGCCAGTGGGTGGCGGTGGGAGGGCGTGTGGGGGAGCGGGTATCCAGCCCAAGTTTGTCTGGCTCAAGGTCAGAGTTCTTTCCGTATTGCCCAGCTCCTGAGATCTGTGGGTGACATCAAGCCCCATCTTCCCTACCAGGATCTGAGCTCCTTGAGGACAGACACTGGGTCTCATTCAAACCCGTGCCCTCCCACAGCTCTGAGTGCAGAGCTGGGCGCAGTGCACATGCTCGGCCCAGTGCAGTCAAGCCCCAGGGACCAGCTCCCTGGGCTTTCTTGGTCTATCCCACTCACTCTCCCTCAGTCTTCCAGACCTTAATATTTGGGTACTCTGTCCTTGCCTAGGACATCCTGTCAATTTTACCTAAAAACAAGTAAACAAACAAACAAACAAACAAATAAAATCCATAATCCAACCATCTCTCTCCACCTTCACTGCCCCCGTCGTCTCCCAGAGGCCATCACGGTTGCTTCCTGACTAGTCTCCTTGCGTCTGTCCTCGCTCCCTGCTGCAATCCGGGCTCGGCCCAGCAGCTGGATGGATCTGCCTTAATTCAGATGCCATTGCTTCACGGGCTTCAGTCATCCTGTGGCTCCCCACTGCCCCCAGGGGAGACGCATGGAGGTCACTGACACAGTGCCCGGCACCTGCGAAAGGGGACTGCCGCAATCATGGCACCACAAAGGCCCAAAGCATGGGCCAGGGAAGCAGCACAGGGCAGGGGGAGTCATCTGACTGGGGGATGGGAAGGCTTCCGGGAGGAGTTGCCGTTGGTGCTAAGCTTTGAACCCTGAGTCTATCTATGGTGCCATCAGAGGTTTGAGACTTACAGATGGCAGTGCCTGCAGGCGACAGGCTGGCAAGAGTGTCCCCTGAGGGCTGATCCCCTCAAAGGGCCTGCCCTGGCTTCCGGGCGTACACATGTTCTTGCCGCCAAAGCTTTCCTGCATGTCTGTGTGCCGGCTCCAGGCAGGTTCTCAGCACGCAGCCCAGGATTCAGCATCTCAGTCCCCACCATTACAAAACACACATTCCAGGGGATGGACAAATAACAACTGTGCCAATAAGAAGGCTCTGGTACACCAGCTTCTCCCCCAGCCAGTGGACCAGCTCCAGAGATGCAAATCATTTTAAATACTAGCTTGAACTAAGGAAGGTCCACATCCAATGACAGGAGTCCACATCCACAGCAAGTCCACACCATGTGTTCCCCGTCTTTTGAGTTCTGGGTCCCCTGTGTGCTACGTGGATTCTTTTATTTCTTCCTCACACAGTCTTACAAGGTAAATACTATTGTCTGCACTTTCCAGACCCAGGGGAATGAAGCCACTTGCTCAGAGGGGCAGAGCCAAGATTCGAACCAGGCCTGTCACCTGCTCTCAGCACTACACTGGGCCACCAGCTGGGAGGTTTGCAGAGCCACGAAGACAGCACATGCAGATTTCCAACTTCAGGGCTGATTCAGGACCCCCTACCCTGCACCTCCTCGTCCAGGCTGGTGAGCCCTGACCTGCACTGCTTATTCTGGAGAGTTGATCCTGCCCCTCCCCCACCACCCTGCCCACCACTGCCCTCTCTCTGGGCTGAGGTGACTTGGGCACACACCCAGAAACCTTTGTACTGCAGTTGGGAAAGTTACTTAAGGAGAAACTTTTGCATCCTTCTTTTCCTCTTGCCAGACAGCGTTCTGCATACGTCACTCTGCAAACTGCCCTGCTACTTCCTTGTAGAAGCCAAGGCGATTTTCATTCTCTCTTTCTTCTATGTAAGTTCCCTCTAACTAGTTCTACAGCCACTTCCTTTCCTTTTTACAATTATATACCTTTATTACTATGTCTACACCTATCTTTATAGGTGTATGTGGGTGCTATTCCCCTCCTTTAGTTAAGCATTGCAAGAGGAAGCTGGGATCTGAAACTGCAAGTGAGAATGGTCTGTTTATCCACCCAGGACCTCAAAACTAATTCACAGTGAGAAGGTCAAGTTCAATGTGACGCTTCCACTCGAATCCCAGCCCCAGGAACACATGGTGAAAATCAAAGTGCTGACTCCAAGGCTGTGGGGGCTCCATGCCGGCCCTGGGGCTCACTAGCTTGGTGAGCAGTCCCCCGTCTTCCGCTCTGAGCAAAGAGATTCAAATGTGCCGGAAACCACATGGGCTTCAGCATCAGCAGGACGGGGGTTCAAATCCACTCTACCAGTTGCCTTGGGAAAGTTTTCAGGGCCCTTTAATGGCCCTGGCTGCAGTTTCCAGGGTAAATAGTGATGAGGACGCTGTTTATCTGGCAAGGTCTGTGGACGACTGATGTCATTAAGCCCACAAAGGGCCAACACAGAGCAGACAGTCAGTTGGCACTCACCCCATTTGTGGATGCAGTGAGTCTCTGGAAAGCTCAGGTGCGTGGGTGGTGTTTGGCAAACACACAACGCAGCACCGATGGGTTGCTGGTTCCTGCCTGAGGCGTGTTCTCTGCAGTGCAGCCCCAGAAAGGGCTCGGGAACGGATCAACTGGGAAAGTGTGCTTTTATGGGCACACACTGGCTTACACCCTCTAACCATCCTGACAGAACAGTTTTCCCAGGGGCTGGTGTGACAGCTTGTGGATTTTGCAGTTTCTTTGCTTCAGTTTTTTCCCCTGCCACTAACCTCATGGCTGGGTCACTTTGCGTTTCTGTGCCAACCCCACCTTGGTAAGTGGGGGAAAGGATGTGTCTTTTGAGCCAGTCATTTTCAATATGTGCTGGAAACACTGTGGGTGGCGGTGAGGGAGAGAGCACCGACAGGTCTGTGCAATCAAATATTTATGACGTTCCCAGTGAGCGCCAGACATCGGGCCAGGCCCTGGGGATTCAGTAATGACCAACCTGAAGGCCCTGCCCTCACTGAGCTCCCATTCTCTGAGGGAAGCCTGAATGAACAAAGACATACGTACTCAATACAATGTTGGGTGGCAATAGTGCAAGGAAGAAATGAAAAGGGCCAGCGGATGGAGAGGAGCTAGGGGATGAGGTAGGGCTATCCAGATAGAGTGATTAAGCACGGCCTCTCTGAAGAGGTGCTATTTGAACAAAGACTAGAATGAGGATGTGAACCATGTGAGTATTGGGGGAAAGCCTTTTTGGCAGAATGTCAGGACCTCAGGGTGATGTGTTAGTCAGCTATTGCCACAATGATGTTGCATAACAAATATCCCCCAAATCAGTAGTTTAAGACAACAATGGTTTATTCTTAATGATTCCTCTGAAGAGCAGCTAGTGGTTGGCTGAACGAGGGTGGCCTCAGCTGGGCTTGGCTCCAAGCTGCATATCTGTGTCATCCTCTTTGGATCAGTGGACCAGGGAGGCCATGTTCTCAGCTTGGAGACCGGAGAGCAATAGGACAAGCAGAAAGAGGTGTGTTCTCTTAGGGCCTTGGCTTGGAACTGGCACTGTGGCTTCTACACATATTCCATTGACCAAAGCATATAACAGGTCAAACTTAACATGGTGGGGTAGCGAAGCATACTCCACCTCTCGTGAAAGCAACTGCAAAGTGACATGGCAAAAGGGCATGAATAAACACAGGGGTGAAGAATTGGGCACAGTAAGGCTATTTACCACAAGCAGGACGAGCTTTGTGTGTTTGAGTATCAGCCACAGGCTCAATGGCTAACGTGGAGTAAATAAGGTAGAGAGAGGTAGAATCTGAGGTCCATGACCTGGGCAAGGACTTACATATCTGACCTTGACAAGAATTTCAACTTTTTTTGAATGTGATGGAAAGCCACTGGAGGGCTGTTGGTCATCCTTTTGATTTTAATCGAATTATATCCCATACTATAAAGTATACAAATGTTAAGTATGCATATCAGTGATAAATTTTTACAAAGTAAAAATTTCATTTTGCCTATTGTTGAACCTTATATAAATGGAATTAGATGGTACATATTTCATTGTGCCTGTCGTCCTTTGATCCACCTTGTCTGTGAGATTCATCCATATCCTTACGTGTAATAATGAGGTTCTTTGATTTCCCCGATCTAGATAGCATTCCATTATATGATTATAGCTTAATTTATTCATCCATTTTAATGTTGATGGACATTTGTGTATTTTCCAATTCGGGGCTATTAATAATAATCCTGCTAATAATATTTTTGTTCATGTTTTTTGACACACATAGGTCAGCATGTATGTATATGTTCATAGGATATATGTATAATCAACTTTAGTAGATACGGCCAAAAAGTGTGATTGTTGGGTATATATAAATTGCTAGTATTTTCTCCTACTTCATGGCTTGCCTGTTGACTGTCTTAAAAGTGTCTTTTGGTGAACAGAAGTTCTTGATTTTGATGTAATTCAATTCCTCAATCTTTTCTTTAGTGTTCTTTATATTCAGTGAAAGAAATCTTTGCCTACACAAAGTTTATAAAGATATGAGGTATGATAAAAAACTTTGGTGAATGTTTAAATTTTTAAAAATTTGTTACAGTAAAAGACACATTGCTTTTAATCCGCCTCAGAATACTCCCCTTCACTTTGAACACACTTATCCCATCATTCTTGCCACTTTCTGAAGCAGCTCTGAACGTCTTCTTTCGTGAGTGTCTTTAGTTGTGCTGTCATGGCTGCCTCAATGTCCTGAATTGATTCAAAACATTTACCTTTTGTTGTCATTTTGACTTTGGGGAAGAGCCAGAAGTTGCATGGTGCCAAATCTGGTGAATAAACTGGATGAGGACACACTGTAATGTTTTTATTTGACAGAAATTGCTGTACCAGAAGTGATGTGTGGCATGGAGCATTGTCATGATGGAGGATGAAGTAAAGACACTAAAGAAAGAGGACTTCCAGAACTGCTTCAGAAAGTGGCAGGAATGATGGGATAAGAGTGTTCGAAGTGAGGGGTCATACTCTGATGTCAATGTGTCTTTTACTGTAACAAATTTTTTAAATTTAAACATTCACTGTATCTTTTGATCAAACCTCGTATTCTCCTATGCTTTCTTCTAGAAGCTTTATTGTATTATTTTCAACATTTAAAGACTTGCATTGAAAATATTTAATGAACTCATACAAATCAATAAGACAAACTTATTTTTAAACTGAGTAAAATTAGGAGAGATCCAAGATGGCGGATCTCTCCTATGCTTCCTCCCATGAACACATTAAAATTACAACTAAATTATAGAACAATCAACCTGGAGAACCATCTGAAGTCTGGCTGAACAGAAGTTTTATAACAGAAGTTTATAAAGAAGATATGTTGAGACTGGTAGGAAGGGTAGAGACGTGAAACAAGCTGGCCCCAAACCTCCGTGTGGTGGATGAAAATTTGGAGGTTCCCCCCATTGGAGTAATAAACCCCAGCCTCACACCAGGCTCTCCAGCCTGGAATACTGGTGCCAGGAAGAGGAGCCCCCCACAATATCTGGCTGTGAAAAACAGTGGGGATTCTGACCAACGGGTGGAATGGAAGGCTCCAGGAAACCCAGATGTCCTCTTTAACATCCAACGCACAGACTCTCTCACCCCCAAGCACTCCCCCTAAGCTCTGACGGAGGGATGGTGACTTGGGAGGAGTTGGACGCATTATGGAGGGTGGTTTGGGGGAGCAAATTGAGGTGTGTGGCTTCAGGGCAGGGCTGGAAAACAGTCACCATTTTCCCTATGTGGGGTCCTTCTCCCATGCAGCTGGCAGGTGGGTGCCATCTTGATTACCCACGCCCAGGCCAAATCTGAATCTGATTGGCCTGGTGAGCTCCACTGCTTCACCCTGCTGATTTACTGGGAACCCACTCTACCCAACACCCCCCAATGCGGGAGATACTTTCTCTCGAGCAGCCACCCCTGCCCACATTGCACTCTTTCTTGGAAAACTATTGGAACATTACATCCTGTAGTGTTCAGGCAGAACTATTTTATTCTCCATTTTTATCAAGGCTGTGAGATGATGGTCAAGAATAGATTCCCGCATTCTAGAGTGGATATCAGACCACTAGGTAGAACTTGCAAAGGAGGTAGCTGACAACTGACTTTGTGGGCTCAGTCTGCTCGTCCACTAGAACACCAAGGAGAAGCCTGGAGACTGGAGAATTCTTTCAACGAATTGGTCCCTGTATGCTGAGCCCCTTCAATCTCCCCACCCCTAACTCCTCCTCCAAGCAGGGAGCGGTGGGTAGTGCTTTTCTCTCATCTAACTCTAGTTGGGAGAGGCTTGGAGGGACCTCAGAGAGTGTGTCATGTGTCTTCCACAACTTCAGAAACACAGTGGGCTGGTGTGTGACTCACCCTTAAAAAAATCTCAAGGGCTTTAGGAGGTTGGTTCGAGTGGCTTTAGCAACAGAGGGGCCAGCACAACTGTACCGGTGTTGAAATGATGTAGGACCGACCGCTCCCCAGGCAGCCCAATGCAGCCACCCTTTGCTCCCTGTATCAGGCCCTGGCCAAGGGAAGAGACGCTTTAACTTTGAATGACATTAGGAGTTTTTGTTATTACATTGAATGACCATAATATTTATTAAAACGAGACCAGGAGACCTTTGTGACCATAGGATTATCATTAGTAGTGGCATTACCCGAGAGTGAACAGATGAGACATGAGGACTGCCCAAGGTTTCATCAAAGGGCAGGGACTACCCCCAAGAGCGTGTTTGCAAAAGACTGTGGAAGGGGTGGTAGGGTTGCTTCGTAATTAAACCTTCAAGCTCTGTCATGTGATGGAACAGGTACAGGCCTTCCAGCAGCCAATGAGGTCAGTCCTGTTATTCTTACAGAAGAAGAAACAGGCACAGGGTGTTGAGGGGATAGATTGGAAGTAGCGGTGAGGGACTTGTGGCAGCTCCAGAATTTCAGTGTAGGACGGGTTGATGGGTCTCCCTCGAGTGCAGGGGGAGATAGAGATTTGGATTTGAGCTGTTCCCATGACAAGCAGGCTGTTCCCCACTGGATTGATGTCTATGTGGAGTGGCTTGGGGGGGAGGAGGTGGTGGAGATTCCCCCCGACCTGCAAAGCTGGACGTGAGGCTCCCACTGGGTGAGACCTGAGGCAGTGCAACAGTCCTTGGGTGGCTCTGGGTACTTAGACTTCGCACTTGGGTTGGAGGTGCCAGGAGGAATTTAAGAGATGCTAAAGACTGGAAATACACCCCAAAATGGGGTGGGAAGAAAGACTGTAGGAAGACGCCCAGATTGCTGCTTTCGGAAAAAAGCAAATTTTATGCAGGTGGGGAGAAAAAGCCAAACAGCCATGTGTCAGGAAGCCTCAAAGAAACAGAGGGAATGAGGCCTCTAGAAACAGGAGCCCCTGGGAAATAGAACGTATGTGTCTTTGTCATCTGCAAGGCCCAGAGGGGCAGGGGCGGGGCTGGAGGGGACGGCGCACAGTGGGAAAACCTTGGTCCGGAACAGCTGATCAGCACCCTCTTCTCATGGGACCAGTTGCCTTCCAGCTCCTCTGCCTAGCTGTGTCACCCTGGGAAGTGCCACTCTAGCCTTTGGACACCTTTCAGATGTTTACACAGGTTCGGAGAGGAAACCAGAGGCCCATCCCTACAATCTCACCACCCCCAGGGCTGCTTTGGGCCCCTTTACAGCACAAGGGACAACTCCTCCCCGCCATCTAACCTGTTTGGCCTGGACTCCAGGAAACGACCTATAAAACGACCTATCTAAAAGATAGCCCTTATTTGTTTAACATTTTACTGGCCCCACCTGGCTCCAGTGATATTTACAAATGTCCATTATAGGGCTAAGCCTCCAGCATCTACAACAATTTATACATCAGCCTCCCCGACTAGAGGAGAACAATTAAATCCATACAGCCCCATGGTGTGGAAGGCACAGATTTCAGGCAAACCAGCAGCCCCAGCTGTGCTGATTACTGTGGGCCCCCGGGGAAGTCAAACTTCCTTCTGACAGTTTTCCCTTCTGTGAAATGGGCATGTGATTCTTACCTTCCTACGGACCTTAGAAGGTGGTTGTGAAGACCAAATGGGATAGAGGTGGGGCTTTACAACTGGTAAAGTACACACACGGGTAAAGACATGGATATTATTCTAAACCTACAAATAGCTCCCTCTCCTTTTAATCGTTTATGATGGTCCTTGTGTCGATGTGAATGGATTCTGCACTGTGTGTGGTTGTGGGACCAGAGCACAGTAGGGAGGTGTTCTCTGGACCCTCCTGGTTAGCTGGTCACCAGGGGCCAGGTAAGAGGAGGTGGCTGGGCCAGCATAAGTCACACTCAGGGCAGATCTGACTCACGTTCTCCTGCAATGCTCAGACACCCCAAAGGTGGCTGTTACATGTGAAATGCCTTGTCCAGCCAAGCTGGGATTTAAAGCCTGCTCATCTGAGGACCCAGGCTCCTTCCTCTAACACCCCCCCCCCCCGCAACACACACACACCTTTCCAGCATGGACAGCATCCCCTCCCCAGTTGCTGTGTGAAGGATGACACCACAACAGGTGGAGAACACACCGCTGCAATCCAAAAGCGTAGTGTTCAAGAATTAGCCTCCACAGATAATTTTTCAGGTGACTGACAGCTTTTTTAAAAGCTTAACCACCTTTTAAGTCTTTTTTGTTAAACAAGCTTTCTAAATGATATCCCACATACCTCAACTGCCTCAATAGAATACAGACAACCCTCAAGTTTATAATAAACTTGATTTCCTGTGCAAAGATACCGTACAGAAATAACATCAACCAAATCTGATTTCTCCACAGAAACAATTTCATAATGCTGGACTATGTCCCTCACCAAGGATCCAAGTCCCAGTTTTTAAAGAGAATAAACAGAAATGGTAAAATTTCATTACCCATTAATTAATGTAATTAGTTGGTATAGCTCTAATACCTAAAGCAGTGCCTGACACCTAGTAGATGCTCAATAAACCTTTGTTGAATTAATGAACAGACAAATATATACTAGATGACATAAGTCTATAAAATAAAATATAACCATCAATCACATTTGTTTACTAGATCTCCCAGGAGAGGGGCTGGGTACCAGGGAATCCTGAGCAATAAGATGTGCAGGGTCTGGAGAAGTTAGCGGAAGCCTGGGATAGAGGGACAGGGAACTGTGTACAAGAGCAGGACTACCTAATTTCAGATTTCCTATTTCTTCCTGAGTCACTTTTAATAGGATGTGCTTATCAAGTAATTGGTTCATTTCATCTAAGTTGTCAAATTTATTGGCATAACGTTATTCATTATTATCCATCTAACGTTTGTAGCATCTGGAGCAATGCTCCCTCTTTCATTCCTGGTATTTGTAAGTGCTGTTATCTTTCCGCCCCTATTTCCGCCTTCCACCCCCCACCCCCCAACTCTGGTTCAAGCCATTGTTTCTCAGTCTGGTTGTGTAGGACACCGCTCCCTGGCCCATGCTGGTATTATGAGCCTTGTGCTCATGGGTAAAAGTGCTAAATAAAATATAAAAATGTTAAATAAAGAAGGATCAGTAATAGTGCCATTTTCATCCACACTGTAGCCTGAAGCAAAAGAAAAACATTAGGAATACTGATCTTGTAGTTATTTTAAAATTTGACATTTTGTTTCTCACAGTTCTTTTTGCATTAATTTTGATTTTTTTTAAAATATCGCATCAAAACTCCGTATTTATTTTGATTACAGAATTTCTTGGTGTCCCCTTAAATTTTGCACCCAAGGGGAGTGCCTCACTTGCCTTACCCTAGTCCTGGTCCTGGTTCTATCAGTTATTGATAGAGTAATTGCTAAAATGTCCAACTATGGTTGTGGATCTGCCTATTTCTGCAACAACATGGATGGACCTAGAGGGTATTGTGTTGAGTGTAGCACGTCAGACAGCGACAGACAAATGTCATATGATTTCACTTATAAGTGGAATCTAAAGAACAAAATAAACAAACAAATGAAACAAACTCATAGATACAGAGAACATTTTGACGGTTGCCAGGTGGGAGGGGGTTTGGGGGTGGGTGAAAATGAGAAAGGATTAAGAAGTGCAAATTCGTCATAACACAGCAGTCATGGGGATGTAGGGTATAGCATAAAGAATATAGTCAATAATATTGTAATAACTGTGTGTGGTGTCAGATGGGCACTAGATTTGTTGTGGTCATAGATGGAAGGGGTTGGGGACAGGGTGAAAAAGCGAAGGGATTAAGAAGCACAAATTGGTAGTTATAAAATAGTCATGGGCACGTAAAGTAAAACATAGGGAGTACAATCAATGATACGGCAATGACTCTGTATAGTGCCGGGTGGGTACTGTTGAATAACTATAATGTACACCTGAAACTAATATAATATTGTATGTTAGCTATATTTTAATGAAAATTTTTAAAAAATAAAAATAAGAGTAAATGACTGATAGACTCACTTGTGAATAAGGCACCTGAATTTCAGTTCAAAATTCTCTTTTGTTAACTCCTTGGTGGTAGTGTGATGAGATGAAATGGAGATGGGCCAGAGTCTTGACCCAAGCTCAAATCCCAGCTTCGTGGATTTGGGCAATGTACCTCACCGCTCTGGACTCAGTGTCCTCACCTGTAAAATGGAGTTGATATGAAACTCCAGATTGTTGCAAGAATAAGAGGATGTCATGTAGTGACAGTGCCTTGTACAGCCTTGGCGCATAGTAGGTGCTCAGCACAAATTCCCTTCCCTTCCCAGTACATCCTTTCCCTCCTGCCTGGAGGGCAGCTGTCTGTTGACTTAAGGTACCTCCAGATAATTAAGTGAGGATGTTTCTAGATATTAATACATACTGAGACAATTTACTCTTTGATTTTTCTTCCATCGTGTATGTTCTAACAAATTGTAAAGGCATCAAAGATTCTTCTACTCAATATGGCAAACACTTATCCTGTGCGTCCACTTGGTATTATGCACGTAGGATGAGTGTCTGAGAGCGTACCACACAATAAGTAGCAGGATCTGGTTTAGGGGTTGGTCAAGTCCATCCATTGACTCTCAGGAGACCATGTAAGGAGGGAGGCACCATGGCCTGACTTCTCTACGGGCAGCTTTTGGGCAGATGTATGGATTGACTCACCTGCCTTGGGTGAAGTGTGGCCTCTAGCAGACTAAGCATCATCCAGCTGCCATCTGCTGAACAGCTGGCCGACTCCGCAAACACCAGACCTCCCAGCTTCTAGCTTCAGAGCCACTCTCCCTTTCATCTGTCTCCTTCACCACCCCACCCCTGAAAAGTTAATTTAAAGTCAAGCAGGGCTAGGCAGTTGCTCTTTCTGGAGTGCTTTTAGGAATTATCACAGATTCTGTTCAAAGTGTATGATGTTCTTAAACTGACAGGATCAGGGGATTAAAATTCTATACTTTCTAGAAGACAGGCTTTCACAGTCTTGAGAAGAGAGAAGCCTGGCTGGGTGGAGGAGAGTTCAAATGCTGTAATATCCGGCAGGCATCTTCCTTGTTCAGTCATTTATTCAATCATTCATTCATGCACATTTATTTATTCCTTCAATTGTTTGTTCACTCATTAAGCAAGTATTTCTTGAGCACCTATTATGTGTCAGACATCGAGCCGGGTTCTGGGGTTGCTGAGTGTGGTAACCCAGCCTTGCCTGCTCAGGTCCCAGTCCCCATTCTTTTGACATCACTGCTCTGATTTTATTTAAGGGATAGCCCCACCCAACGGATACAGCTTTGGTGGGGCTGTCATCCATGTGGGACTGTCTTTTTGTGGCCCAAGAGTTTTCCCCTGAAATTTGAATATTGAGCAGTGTGACATGAAGATGACAAAGGGTTTTGCTCTTTTGTAGCCATAGCACCTAAAAAAAAATCTCCTTATGTCCCTGCCACCTGACTCCCTAGAGCTCCCTTACTCCTTTCCGAATTGAATCCAGTCTTTGATTTTTATGGGAATTCTTTAAGCTTTCCCTATCAATTCTGTTTTTGCTTAAGTAAACCAGTGTTTATTTCTGTTGCTAGCAACCCCAGAAATCTAATATATTCTCTGCCCTCCAGCATCTCACGTATAGTGGGAGAGACAAGTAAACAAACGAATTGAGTTCAGGATACTCTGGTCACGAACTATTGGGGGCTCTGGGAGCCCAGAGAAAGATCCCAGATTCATTTCTTATCCTCAGTTCTCTTTAACCAAAGAGCTCTGCAAGCCACTCCTGGGTGTCCTGATTATCCAATGCTGTGTGTAACAAACCATCCACAGCTTTGTACCTTAAAATACTGATACATCCTTATTTCTCATGGTTCCCTGATTTGACTGGGTTCGTTGGTTCTTGCTTGGGTCTTTCATGCTGTTTGCATGTCAGAATTTGGCTGGGATTGGACTTATCTGAAGACTTTACCTGGCAGATGTTCAAGCTGGCAAACACAGCATGATGGTCGTCAGCGGGGAGAGCAGTCAACGGGAGCCCCCAAACATGGGCTGTCTCTGTGGGCACTTCTTACAGCATGGTGGCTGGGTTCTGAGAGAGATCATTCCTAGATCAACCCAAGAGACCCCAGTAGATGCTACCTGGCTTCTTATGACCTAGACTTAGAGGTCCCAGAATATCACAATGCCACATTCTATTGGTCAAGTAAGTCACTAAGGCTAGCCCAGATTCAAAGACAAGGGAATTAGACGCCACATCCTGATGAGAGAGTAGAAAAGTCACACCACAGAAGACCACATAGGACAACAGGAGATACCGCTAAAACCACCTTTGGAAAATAAGACCTATCTTACCAGCAGTCCTCCTAGAACATTTCTTGGGTCACTAACATGCCCCAAATTAGTGGCAGACGCTTGGTGTTTGGTCTTAAGTCTCTCCCAGATATCAGAGGTGACTCATTACTTTGGAAATACCAGTCCTCAACGTCTCTCAGCACCATCAGGAAACTTTGTACCAGTGTCAGCCCAAATCTCAAAGTTTAGATCTATGCTCTTTTTACACGTTACTCCCCTACCATTGCTGTCAGACAGGGAGCATTGTCTGACACTGGTGAGACAATGTCACCAATGAGGAAACGAGCTCAAATAAATTAAATTTCTTCTTCTAGTCACTTGCTAGAGATTTGAACCCAGGTCTTAGGGCCCCTGTTGCCTGAATGGGCTTCCCTAGAAGATACTTTTCATTGCTATGGAAACTGGAAGGGCTCGGGGTTAAGACTCAGACACTTTGGCTTAGGGTGGGTGCTCCATAAATATTGGTTGAATGAAAGCATGATGAATGAATGAACTAATGAATGAATGAACAACTTGGCATTATTCTCAGGACGCCTTCTGGATCTCTGAAAACTCCATTGCACCTCTGATTATTCTCCCATCACTTAATTTCCTGCAGTTCAGGTAGGTGAAATCCAGGTTTGCTTCAGATCCAGACTGCCAGGAGGAGAATGAGCAGTCCTCACCTTCCTGTCCCTCTAGTGCAGGGGTGTCCAAACTTTTTTCAACGTTTTTCACCAAGGGCCATATGCAGTAAAATACACAAACAGTCCGGCCACTCACTCGAGGTGAAGTACGTATTGCCTCACCTGGTTTATTTAAGTAAACTAAATATATTTTTGGAATTTGCTGCGGGCCAATTAACAATGGATTGTGAGCCGCAGTTGGCTGGTGGGCCGCAGTTTGGACACCCCTGCTCTAGTGCGTAGTGGCACTCTGTTAGGGTACCCGCCGCCCTCCCTCTGTCCTTCTCTCCCAGCGTTCTGCATCTTCCTCGCTCCTCTGAATAGATGAAGCCCCTCCGGCTCCAGGCACGTGGCCACCATTTCTTGAACATGCCACATCTGTTTCCACGGCTGTGATAACTGGAGGCCGACCTCACGGATTACTCCCAGCGTACCCCCAGGGCCGTGAACTGCGCCTGACCCACAGGACAGTGGTGCGGAAGTGTTTATTAATAAATAAACAAATGCACAAATGTTCCGAGTGACTGCTTTTGGAAAGCACGCAAGGGTTCCAGTTCAGTGAAAAACGAACATTTGGCTTCAGCTTGGGGTTCATTCCTCCTTGGCTTCCTGGGTCAGTTCAGTTCACGGTTCTGTTGAGAAATGTGGTTTTTGCCTGAGCTGGGCTGGGTTGCCCTCCGAGATCTGAGAGCTGTTAGCCTGAGACGGGTGCCTTTATCAAGGGCAGAGGGGTGTCCGGGAAGGCTTTCTTTTGGGAAGCCCCCATGGTCCAGGCACCGGGACAAATCCATGTGGCCCTGAGACTGCAGAGGAGACATGCCGCGGGGCCTACGCACACCTCCGGCCTAGGCATGACCTTGATCCCAAGACCCTTGCTAGCTAGCGGCTGCGCTGGCCTCAGGCTGGCCTCAGACAATGCACAATGCGTGCTCGCTGCCACAAGCGCTCCATTGAGCTGCCAGTGGGCCCGGGAGGTGGGTCGGGAGCAAACTGCTGTTAGGACTCTTTGTTCAGGGGCTCATGGGGGGGCAGCTGCTTAGCTGCCCACACAAGTATGCAAAGCCTCCCTAACCCTGGCATGGAAAAAGCCCACCTGGTCACCCCAGAACCAGAACCAGAATCGCCGCTACGAAGGAAAGGTCTGGGGAAAAGGGACAGACCCAGGCTACTCCTCTGTTGGGGGAGGGACCGCACACGTGTGACCTCATTCCATACCTGCAGTCCAGGTCCAGCTAGCCTAGCCTTGAAGTTTCTGTTTTCAAGTGGGGAAATTGAGGCTCAGGGAATCCCGAGTGCTTGGTCAGGGCCACAGGAGGGTGGCGATCCTGAGAAGCACCAGAAAGCCCCAAACCAACAGGAGCACATGGAGAGCCATGAAGCTGGAGATCACGGCGGATACTTCCGTTTGCGCTGGAAAACAAGGTTGTATGCGCTTCTGGTGGGAGCCATGCCAGAGGTGGGCCAGGTAATGGAAAGAATGTGGGCTTTGGATCCCAACAGTCCCGGGCTCAAATCCTGGCTCTGTGTGGCCCTGGGCAGGTTGTCTAACCTCTCTGTGCTTGGTTATGATATTAGGTGGGTGCAAAAGTAATTGCGGTTTAAAAGGTCAAAAATAACTGCAAAAACCACACTCACTTTTGCACCAGCCTAAGCGCACCTACCTCACAAGCTGCTTGTGAAGACTAAATAAGATAGTACATGCCCAGCCCATACACAGAGCCACGCCCCCCCTTTATGGGTTGTCATTGCTATTGTCCAGGTCACATGGGACTCACACAGGCACCCTCGGAACTGTGACATTTGTGGGCCTCAACACAGCTGGGCCTGGCATCTCCCTGGCAGAAGAGTTGGGCTTGAACAGGTTTTCTCACCCTCAGAATGATTGATGTTTTTGGGGTCAAATAGTTCTTTGTGGTGGGGTGTCCTGTGCACTGTAGGATGTTTAGCAGCCCCCCTGCCTAGACTCACCAGATGCCAGTAGCACCCCCTTGCCAGCTGTGACAACCAAAACTGTGTTCGGACGTTGCCACATGTTCCCTGGAGCAGGGAAAGTCTTTGCCTTTCAGAGCAGGTGGGGGAAAGCAGCACCTACCTGTGCCTGGTGCTCTTCTGGGGACTGCAGGTGGCCTGACCCTGCTCACCAGGACTCCATCCTCAGATTGAAAACACTCAGTCAGCGTTCACACAAGAAACACATTCTGCAAGTACTCACTGAGTACGTTCTCCATGCCAGACCATAGTGTCTTGAGGTCCAAATTGTAACATGACCCCCTCCAGGAAACTGTCCAGATTTCCCCAGGTTAAGGACCTTCCTCTGTGCTTATAAACATCACCTTCCCTGGCCTCCCTATAGCCCTTAGAGATGGTTTTTACAGATGAAGGATTCGAGGCTTAGTAAGAGATGGGGAATGACTTGCCCAAAGTCATGCTGCAACTTCGGACCAGGTGTCTTCCCACTGGGGCCCAGAGTGTAGACAATTCCATTTGCAGGTGCTGTCGATGGCATGTTAGCTGCACTAGGCAGTCAACCCTGGATGCCAGGGGAGAGGCAGCCCTGCTGGAAGGACAGGATCTAGGCTATGCAGTGCAGTAGAAGGAGCAGACCTGGGATAAATAGAACCCCAGCTCTGATGGTTATTGCCTGTGTGGCCTCTGAGCCTTGCCTTTCAGATCTGTAAAATGGGGATAATTACACCTAACTCAGAGGGCTCCTGTGAGGTTAAAGCACCTGGCACACAGTAGGTGCCCCGTAAAAGCAGTTGTGATGACGACTGCTGCTATCATCCCTAAGGATGCAGGAAGTAGTTGTCACACAGGGCTGCCAGGTAGACCTGGCCTGGGGAGCCTGCAAACACCAGCTCCCCGGGCCTGCTGCGGGCTAGAGGCTGGCCTCCCTCCTGGGTGGTACCTGGGGCAGGGGCCTCACTGAGAGCGGCAGGTGTTTGTGCTCTGCGTGGGTGGAGATGACAGTGCTTCCTCTGCAGAGTCTGGAGGAGGTGTCCCAGCTACCTTGGCACCACTGGTGTCCCTGCAGGAGTGGCCCCAGCCCATCTGGCACCTCCACTGGCCAGTTTGACAGATCCTTCCGGCTAAGGAGCTGCTCACAAAGACAGTTCTGAGCTGGCTCCTTTTCTAGGTGAATCCTTTTGTGTTGGCCGAGGAGCCACATCCGGCCAAGGACTGCCTTGCTTGGTTCAACTGGGTTCAGCCTTCCGTTTCTCTAACTTAACTCTAGCGTCTCTCCTCTCAGGGAACAAAAATAGCACTCTGCACGAATTAGCTGAGTTATTATCTGAAATACGCCTGCTGACTTTCTAGCCCCAGGAGAGTAAAAGGTGGCTCTGAGTAGCAGACTGACAAGGGCCTCCACGGTCACCTGCCCTCCTGGCAGTGCTGGGGCACTTCGAAGGGGTCTGTGCCCGGGAACGGATTTTCCTCAGCCGAGAAGCTCTTCCGCCACAGAAAGGGGAAGTGGTCGTCTCTCTCCGGGTGCCTTTCAGCCAGTATGTACTATGCTCGCCATGGAGCAGCCGTGAGCCTGGGCTTCAGGCACTCAGAGAAGCTTCGAGAAGGGCAAACGTCCACCTAGAGAGAATGTCCACTAGAAACAGTGACCCTCTCTCGTGCCCCGGGCACTTCCACAGAAGGCAAAGGTGGTAATGGGTTCCTTGTCCACTTGCTCTGATGGCAGGATGGCCAGTTGGGAAGTAGCCTGGACTCTTCTCATGCTGTTTAATGAAACAAGCAAATGTGTTCTGGGGCTACCCTGACCCGAGGGGTGACCTGCACACGATGTCTGGTTTTCCAGATGCGAGGGGCTGGTTCATCAGCCATCGACTTCCGCCTGCAATCAAGCAGTGACTTGCTGAATTGGAAGGAGACAGAGAAGGCGGGGACCCAGTAGTCTCCAGCGCCCTCGTTCCAGGTCTGTAGCGCCTCCCACTGGGACCCCAGGACTGACATCTAATTATCACCCTTGCTGGTCTCTAACACTCAGCCACCCCGTCTGTTCATAAATGAAGGAAGGACCACTTGTTTGAGCTGGAGCACGGAGCAGAAGGTGAAGAGACAGACTGAGTGGCAGGTCCCCTCTGAGCACTGGGACTAGCTCACTGTGCATCACGATTTCCGTCCCCTTAAACTGGGTACGGAGTGTGTCTGCCTCATGGGGCTGGAGTGAGGCTTCAAGGAGTTGGGAAACATTCACTGTCTCCACTCTCTTCTTGATGACAGGCTGGGTTCTAGTCCCAATCAGCTGCCAGCCTCCAGGAAGTCCTGTCACTGCTCTGAGCTTGGGGAGGTTGGATGAGCCGGGCTCCAAGTCCCTCCGTCCCCCCAAGTCCTGGAACCGACACTCCTCTCCACAGGAAGGAAGTGTGGGCTAGTAGGAGCTCGCAGAGAGGATCCCAGCTCTGCCCCCTCGCCTGCCCCCCCATCCTTCCAATCTCCCTTCCTCATCGTCCCTTGCAGGATTCGCTCAACAAAGGAGGTCCTGAAATCCAGTGGATGCTCCATAAAGGGAAGTCCTTTTCATTTCCTTCTTATTCCCCCTCCCTCTCTCTTCTGCCCTCTGGTCTGTTATCTTTGCTTTTAGTTTGCCTCAAGTGACTGTCATGCAGGGTGTCATGCAGCTCTCTGGTCCCGCTCCCCACATAAGAACGCAGGACACGGTGAGGCCGAAAAGAAACACCCACGGAGCCACAGATAGGGGAGTCAGACCACTATATTCTTGCTAATGGCTGGGTTGGAAACACAGGAAGCAGGAGCCACACGGTCTGCAACCTGCCGTCCGCTTCTCTGCCAACCCACCTCACTTGCTAGCTGCAATGCACCGTGCTAACTGCAATCCGCCGTGCTAACTGCAATCCGCTCTTACTAGTTCAGCTACCATCTTCTTGCTAGCCCCCATTTACTGCTAGCGTAGCCACAGCAGTTATATTAGTGGCCAGTGGCTCACTGGTTACAGCTGACGGCCAACTAGCCACAGCTGATGGCCATCTGATCACATTTGATGGCTATTTACTACCTGAGCCAGCACCTTTCCACGTGAGGGCGAGAGCCTGGGAACTGCACTCCTGGCTCTGTCTCCACAGTGACATAAATAATATATGACCTTTCACCCCAGTGCTTATCAGTCGTTAGGCAGATTATTTCAGGTGGTAAGAATAATAAATATTACTTGCAAATATGTCATCTTTACTCTGAAAAGGTTTTTTTAAAAACCCAGTATTATTAGAATTTCCCCAGGGGCTAAAACCACATTCATTCCATCATAGTGGGGTTGGGGGGTGTTTGCCACCCAGGAGACAATTACTGTTGTCACAACTGGAGGGCATGCTACAGGCATCGAGTGGGTAGAGACTGAGGTTGCAGCTAAACATCCTAAACACTCAGGACGGCTTTCCAACAACAAAGAATGAGCTGGCTTCAAATGTCAACAGTCTGGGGCTGAGAAACCCTGGTCTGAAATAGTAGCCACGAGGGATGCCAGCACCTCCACTGTTAGGAACGGCCACTGCTAAACTACCAGGGCTCTGCCTCACCCCACTTCTGGGATGATATGGAGAGAAAAGTGTGTATCTGCTGCGTCTGGGAAACAGAAGTTCTGAGCAAGCAAAGCCCTCTGCATCTCTCCCTGAACATTTCAGGACCTGCAGGCATCAGGAAGAGCTGGGCTTAGAAGTCAGAGGCCAGCCTAGGTGTTACTGCTCAGCCTTCTTGCTGTGTGCCCCTGGGCAGGCCAGGACACTCAACATCTCTGAACCTAAGTCAAGCCATGTCTGTCAGGGCTTTCCAAAGAGGAGGGTGATTCTGGAAGCCCACAGGTGATGATCGCCCAGGGACTGTTGCTTAGGTAACAGCAGACCACAATAAGAAACAATTCGTCCCCTTTCAGTCCCCTTCCAAGCCTCTGGGTAAATCAAGGAGACAGACTGTGCTTGGTGCCGCAAGGGCAGTCCTGAGCCCTGAGACAGGGGACTGACGGCGCCGAACACTTGCTTCTTCGACTGTGCTCTCTCCCTCCCTCACCCAGAGTGGGCAGGCCCCAGGTTCAGAGCCATGACAGGCCGGCTGGGCTCACTGCCCTCAGATTCTTTGCTGTGGCTGCAGTCAGTTCACCGCAGGTGCTACTGGTTTCCTATTTGTGGTAGTGAAGTAGTTTTCTTTGCAAATTAATTATAGTCAAGTCACCAAGGAGACATAAAGAAACATACTTAGTAAACAGCAGCATGGGTGGTACATGGAAATGACAAGTTTGTGACGAGCGCCCAGATCCCTGGGGTTTGGACAGTGAGAGGCGGAGGCTCTGTGCTTGTCCTTCAGCTTCCTCACGAGAATGGGGAATGGCAATCTCTCCCTCCCTGGGCAGTTAGGCTGGGGTAACAAGCAAGCAGCCTGGGGCAGGTGCAAGCACTTGTCCTTTGTCCACTACACGCCTGCAAGGGCTGTGTCCCTGTGATGACCTTCAGTGTGGTCAGTCCCCTGGCTCAGGGCTCAGGGCTGCATGTGCATGCTTACGCCGTCATCATCCCAGGCTGGGACAAGGAAGAGAGCTAGCACTGCCATCCCCCAACCCCTTATCTCATTTAATTTCACAGTATACCTATAAAAACACCTTATCTACCTACATCTTATCATAAAGATTCTGAGTTAGAGAAAGGCAGTCCAGGTCGAAGGCTGCATAACTTGTAAATAATAAAGTCAGAATTCAAAGCCAGCATACCAAAGCCTGAGCTTTTCCCACCACACCACCTCCAGCCCTGACCATCTGTGATCACACTGAGCGGCAGGGTAAGGCTGAGAGTCACCAGCTGGGGCCACAGGTCAGGAGGGCTACTCAGAGCATCACCAAACTCTTTACCTCCATAGACACACATGGGATGAAGCAGACTCTTCCCTACAGACCCATTTGCTATTTCCAGCACATGTGTTGCTCCGGACACTCTTGTTCTGAAAGAAACCCCGGTTTTGGAGCACTGGGCTACAATCCCAGCTCAGTTACTTTCCGGCTGTAAGACTAAAGAAGGATTCAGCAAAGTAACTTACATCACTGACAAACAGGTATAATTCCAAGGTGAATGTTGGTTGATATTTTCATTTACCCTAATTAGCGGGACAAAAAGAAAACAACAAACTCATATATCAGAACTTCACTCTTTCATCAGTGATGACAGACACTTTGCTGAACTGGATAGTTTTCAAATTCCAGAAGTGTGTTTTCTCAATTTTTTGTGATGTTCACAATGTAACAGCTGCAGGTGAAGTGTATTTTTAATTTTCACCTTATTAGGAAACATTCTGGAAGATTTAAAAATGGTTAAAAGGGGAGAGATCCAAGATGGCAGAGTAGATAAACATTGTGCCTGCATTCTTCTGTAAACACATTAAAATTACAACTAAATTATAGAACAATCAACCTGGAGAACCATCTGAAGTCTAGCCGAACAGAAGTCCTACAACTAAAAATACAAAGAAGAAGCTGCGTGGAAACTGGTAGGAAGGGTGGAGGAGACACAGAACAAGTCCCAAACCTCCCTGTGGTGGTTGAGAATCAGGAGGGATATCTCGACCGCATTGGTTCCCCCTGGAGGAGTGAGGGACCCCAGCCCCCAACACCAGGACCCCAACCCAGTGTACTGGTGCCAGGAAGAGGAGCCCCCACAACATCTGGCTGTGAAAAACAGCAGGGATATCAACTGTTCGGGTGGGACGGAAGGCTGTGGGAAACCCAGACATCCTCTTAAACAGCCCGTGCACAGACTCACTCGCTCCCAGGGACTTACCTTGGGCTCCAGCAGAGGGATGGTGGCTGGGGGACCTCAGAGACATACGGGGGAAAGACTGAGGCATGTGGCTTCCAGGGAAGGACGGGAGGACAGTCGGCATTTTCCCTGTGTGGGTCCTCCTCCTGCACAGCTGCAGGCGGGTGCCATCTTGCTTATGTTGAGCCTGCCCCCTCTGGCCAAATCTGAATCTGATTGGTCTGGTGAGCTCTGCTGCTCTGCCCTGCTGACTCAGCTGGAACCCTGCTTCATCCAATTCACACACTGCCAGAGGCACTTTCTCCATGAGCAGCCAGCCCCTCCTGCATTGCACTTTTTCTTGGAAAACTATCAGATGAGCCCCAGGCGGGTGACAACTGGCCTCAAGGTGCTCTGAGACTTGCTGAGTTGCTCAAGACTCAGTACTGGCACCAAATCAGAGTCTACATTAACCTGGTGATCACAACTCTTCCCTCTCTAGTGACTCTCTGAGACCCTGCTTCACCCAACTCACATACCACATGAAGCTTTAGCAGTGTCTGAAGCTTAAGGGAGCTGGCAGGTGGCAGCAAGCCTCTAGGTGTTCCGGTTTTTTGTGGAGTTACCCCAGGCCTGGTACTGGTGGAAGCTGTCCTCTGTTCTCAGTGTGGCCTCTCCCATGCACCTCCAGGTTTAGCACAGGCAGCAAAGAACTGCAGATCGCTCTGTAGCTCCTACCAGGTAGGCCTTGGCAAGTCATAGGCAGTGACTGACCTGGGCCTGCACCAGAGCCTCTCCCAAGAGGTCACCCTGTGTGTATATTCTATATATACAATGAAATATTGCTTGGAGGTTGGCTTTAGACCATAACAGAGCACTGCCCAATTATCCCCATAAGTAGCACACACAAAGGGTGGTCTCACCAGGCACCACAGCCCACTGGGGCAAATCCCACTCAGTGGGGTAAGCCTCCTGCACAACAGTCTATAAGCTGTGGACTTGGCCAAACCCCACAACCAGTCAGCCTGAGGGTCAATTCCACCCACTGATGTGCCAATAGCAATCAAGTCTCAACTATAACAGGAGACCACACACAACGCACACAAGAGACTCTCCTGGAGCACCCAGAGCCAGTGACCAGATAGATTGCGCCCCTGGGCCCCACAGGACACCTACTACGTAAGGCCACCCAGCCAAGACTGGGAAACATAGCAGCTCTACCTAATACATAGAAACACACACAGAGAGGCAGCCAAAATGAAGAAACAACGAATTGCATCCGAAATGAAAGAACAGAAGAAAAATCCAGGAAAAAGACTAAACAAAATGGAGGCAAACAACCTACCAGAGACAGAGTTCAAAACAATGGTTATAAGGATGCTCAAGGAACTTAGTGAGAACTTCAACAGAGAGCTTGCAAGCATTAAAAAGGACATAGAAACCATAAAAAAGAACCAATCAGAAGTGAAGAATACAATAACTGAAATGAAAAATACAAGGAATCACCAGCAGAGCAGATGAAGCAAAGGATTGAATCACCAATTTGGAAGACATGGTAGCAGAAAACACCCAATTTTAATAGCAAAAAGAAAAAAGAATCCCCCCCCCAAAAAAATGTAGATAGTTTAAGAGACCTCTGGGACAACATCAAGTGTAACAACATTCGTATCATAGGGGTACCAGGAGGAGAAGAGAGAAAGCAAGCGATTAAGAACCTACATGAAGAAATAACGACTGAAAACTTCCCTATCTTGGTGAAGGAAATACGCGTAGACACACAAGTCCAGGAGGTGCACAGTCCCTCTACACAGGATGAACCCGAACAGGCCCACACCTTGACACATTATAATTAAAATGGCAAAGGTTAAAGACAAAGACAGAATCCTAAAACCAGCAAAAGAAAGGCAACTGTAGTAATTTATAAGGGAGCTCCCATAAGACTGTCAGCTGATTTCTCAACAGAAACTTTGCAGGCCAGAAGGGATTGGCACAATAGTATTCAATGTGATGAAAAGCAAGGACCTACAACCAAGGGCCCTCCATCCAGCAAGGCTATCATTTAAAATTAAAGGACTGGTAAAGAGCTTCCCAGACAAGAAAAAGCTAAAGGAGTTTATCACCAAGGAAAGTTAGAGGGACTTCTTTACAAGGAAAATTAGAGGGACTTCTTTAAGATGGGAAAAAAATATCTAAATTATAAATAATATAATGGAAATAGCTACATATCATACCAACAATTACTTTCTATGTAAATGGATTAAATGCTCCAATCAAAAGACATAGGAGGGCTGAATGGATAAGAAAACAAAACCCTTACATATTCTGCCTACAAGAGACTCACTTCAGATTGAAAGACACACAGACGAGAGTAAAAGGATGGGAAAAGATATTTCATGAAAATGGAAATGAAAAAAAAACCTGGAGTAGCAATACTTATACCAGACAAAATAAACTTTAAAACAAAGGCTATAAGAGACAATGAAGGACCCAGTAATCCCACTTCAGTGTATTTATTTATCTGAAGAAACCCAAACACTACTTCAAGGGGATGTGTACATCCATATGTTCATTGCAGCATTGTTTGCAATGGCCAAGATGTAGAGGCAGCCTGGGTGTCCTTAGATGGATGAATGGATAAAGAAGAGGTGGTACAATGGAATATTGCATGCATGGAAGGGAATAGATTCTTGCCATCTGAGGTGGCATGGATGGTCCTGGAAGGTGTTGTGCTGAGTGAAGTATATCAGACAGAGACAGATGCAATGTTATTTCACTTATATGTGGAATCTAAGAACAAAATTAACACATAAAACGAAAACAAACTCATAGATACAGAAAACATTTTGATGGTTGCCAGAAGGGAAGGGAGGTGGAGGTTGTGGGTGAAAGTAGGGGAAGAAATTAAGAAATACAAATTGATTGTTAAAAAGTAGTTATGGGGATATAGGATATAACATAAGGGATATAGTCAATAATATTGTAATAACTATGTATAGTGTCAGATGGGTAGGGTAGTAGATTTGTTGGGGGTGATCGATGGGAAGGTGTTGGAGGGCAGGGTCAAAAAGGTGAAGGGATTAAAAAAGTACAAATTTGTAGTTACAAAATATTAATAGTCATGAGTGTGTAAAGCATAGGGAATATAGTCAATGATATGGTAATAACTATGTATAGTGCCAGGTGGGTACTAGTCAGGGGGATCACTTCTTAAATTATATAAATGTCAAACCACTGTGCTGTATACCTGAAATTAATATAAAATAATATTGAATATCAACTGTAATTGATAGATTTAAAAAGGGGGGGAAGGGAAAGGGGAATAAGAGGTCCAAATTTCCAGGTATAAAACAAAGAAGTCACGCAGATGTAATGTACAGCAGGGAGAATATAGTCAATAATATTGTGACAGCATAGTGTGGTGTCAGATGGTTGCTGGACTTACCATGGTGATCCCGTCTTTAGGTATATAAACGTTGAGTAACAGTGGTGTACCCCTGAAACTAATATAATATCATATGTTAACTATATTTTTAATAAAAATCTTTTTAAAAAATGGGTAAAGAGATCACTGCATATTCTTTTTAGGGAACGGGGGCCTGTCAGATCTCATCGTATAGGGTGTGACCTTTGTTGCTCTTCGTATTTTACAAATCGGCAGAGATGCTAAGTTGTAGAAAAATGGATAGGGATACAAATGTTGTCTGCCCATGGCTATGCAAATAAATGTTGTCAGGTAGAAAATATAAATCTTTGTAAGGCAGATCCTCATGTGAACCAGTAGTAACTTTTCACTGGTTCCTCATTAATGAATGAGTTAGGTAAAATATTTGACTTGTATTCATTTTATATCTGGATGAGTCATAATTTAATTTTTTAAAAAATTATCCTCTAACAATCTTCATTAACTTTCTCTCCATTAAGTCTAGACAATCAACAAAGCAATAAATCAAGCTCTTGTTTTCAGTGTTTGCCGATTTCCATGGTGTAAATATTCCTACTTTGATGTATTTCACTACTAAGGTGAATGACTTTATTGAACATGAAGTTGGAGAGAAATGTGCAGTAGCACACTATTATATAATATTATCACCATACAGATGCAATAAATATAACTATCCTCAAGAGCATAGGTAATAGTAAAATGTAGTGAAATAATTAGGAAATGAGTTTTGAGTATTCGTTACCTATATTTTAATAAAATTTACTTAATTAGAAGCTTATAAACCTAATTTTTATTGTATTCAACAATCTCAAAATTCCTGCAAATTTAACAATGAGCTCCCTATGTGTCAAAAAACATCCCCATAGAAACAAAGAAATTCTTGGGTTTTTTTTTTTTTTCCAAGACAAAATTTCCAAGCAGTGAATTTAAATAAAAGAACTGGGTAAAGGTGTGTAAACAGCTCGATTAGGGTAATCCTTTGATCTCCACCTGATCAGAACCCAGGGTAGTGTCATTCCAGGTCTTCATCTACTGGGGACGCTTCCCAAGGTGACAAGGCCAGGTGGGTCATGTCCCACCTCTGCAGCCTGAACCACTCCTCCATAGCCTGGGGGTTTTGGCATAGAAAGGGAAATCAGGAGACCTTGCTGGCGGTCCCTTTCTCTGTGGATCTCAGTGTGCTCACAGGGGAGTCAGTCCTGAGCAGGAGCAAGCAGGCAGTACACATACAAGAATCAGCTGATGCCAAGATCACAGAGCGTAGAGGGCACAGGGTGAAAATGGGGTCCATGTGCCCTGCATCCAAATTCAAACATCTAAAACATCTATTTTTTTTTTTTAGCAAGACTCGGCTGCCATTTTGAGACCCCTCAACTAGAGTATTCGTAGGACCAGTGTGGGTTGACACCAACCACCAGGTGAAGCCTCCCACTTCTCCTGCCCAAGCTCCTCACCCACACGCAGGATCAGGCTAGGGAAGGGCTCAGCAAAGGTTTGCCCACTAGCACAGATGTAGCAATGCCACTGAACACGTTATACGGGGATACTCTCAGTGATTGGGAGTTTGCCACCTGAGGCTGTTTCAAAGGGAAAACAAACCTTTGTATTAGATGGTCCGTTCCTCTGGAGTTCAGAATGTGCAAATCAGTTTTCTCCATTCCCCTCCAAACAGATGTCTGCATCTGTGGTAAGCCCCGGATAAAGGAGCTGGCTCATATTTCAGTGTCATAGGGCAGGAAAAATGGGTGTCTGTAAGCTCTAGAGAAGGCGGGATGGCCAATGCTCCCACTGGGAGGGATGTCCGCTGAGATGGGTGGAGCACAGATTCAAGCGTCCTAACTGAACTCACTCCGTTCGCTGGGTGGAACAGCAGGAAACACAAACGTGTCACTTGCATGGGTTGCTTCTCTCTCTGCAAGGCCCTGCAGGTGGCTTTGCCAGTTAAATGTACTTAGGTTACAGCTGAATGTATTTAGGTTACAGCTGCACTGTATAAGGCAAACAACCTTCCTCTTACAAAGAGTGACCTGTTAGAACTTTTGAGTACTATTATACTAATAATGTAATGTAATATGATAAAACATAATGTAATGCATTATAATATGTCATATAAATATTTTTTAATCTCTTACCAAAGACCCCCTTCTGTAATCTCAAATGTCTTCTGCCACTCTAAATTTGGACACTCATGCACCCATAGGGTTGTTACCAGGTAAAATTTAGACCATGTCTTTATATCGGAATTTCAGATAACGAATAATTCTTAGTCTAAGTATGTCCCATGCAATATTTGGGAATACTTATACCAAAAATGTTTCATTTTTTTTGTCTAAAATTCAAATGCAACTGGGCATCCTCCATATTTATTTGCCAAATCTGGCAACCCTGTGCTGTGCACACCGGTGCATGTCCCTCCACACACAGATACCCGTGGCCATGTGCACAAACACGTGCTTCTACACACAGAAGACTGGTACTTCCAGTGCCCGTGGGTTCAGATGCGTGTACAGGGGCACACACAAGCATACACGCGCCACGTGACATGTCACCCTCCTCTGTCACTGAGCGCTGTTGGTCCCCCAGTGCCTCAGAGTTGAGTTTATAACCACAGGGTCTGAGGTTGCTTCCTGAGGCGGTTCCTCCCACATGGAACCTGCAGTTTCTGCGGCCGTTCCTCTTTCCTGAAGTTCCCATGGATTTTACAGCCCTGGCCGAGTTGGGGAGAGAGTGTGGGCCTGGCAGCGGCTTCCCCTCGGTTCAGCCAGCCCACCTCCTCAGACCTCCCTTTCCCCGGGGCCTCCCTTTCCCTATGGCATCTCCATTACTTTCTGGCCTGCGGGCGGCTGGCTGGTGGCCTTTCTCCAGAGCAGGCCTCTTCCCTCCTGGCTCCCCAGCTGCTCATATCCTGGTTTACGGCCCCAGGGCAGCGCTGAGGGGCCTGCAGGCTGGATGTTGGGAGATTTTTATTGGCCTCTCCATCGAGATGAGGCCTTCCGGAGCCCCTTTATGGGAGCTGGCCTTCCAGACGGGCCGGGAGCAGCCACTTCCAGGGGAATCTGGTTTCTCTGCTGGGCCTGCGCTGTTTCCTCTGTGTTTGGCTTGGCAGCGCCTCGCTGGCTTGTTTCGGTCCTCACCTCGTGCCGGGCATTGGCGACCTGTGGGTGGATGAGGTGGTGGGGTAGCCATTCCCCCCCAGCAGCAGGGACAGAGTATTGTGTCTGCAGGCGGCAGGTGGAGTGGAAAGAGCTCAGGCCCCTCCAGTGCTCAGGGGAAATGCTCTGGAGTTTGAAGGCGTTAAAACGCAAATAAAAACCACTCCAAATCGCCTACACCTTGGGAACCCAAGCTCACTGCCCTTGTGAGAAGGTTGAATGGCTGGGCCTCAATTACTGCCACCTCCTTTGGGATCCGGAATAGGAAAGAGGCAGGTGGGATTAATATTCTGCAAGGGGATTTAAATTTAAAAACCCCAGTAGGGGTTAAGTTCACTGTCAGCTTTGAGCAACAGATGGCAAGAGTGTCCCTGCATGCGAGGCAGGGGAGGAAATGCTGAGGGAGAAAGTGCCAGCCCTGAAAGGTCCCTGTGGCGTGTGGTTGGCCATTTGGTTGGCCCCCAAACCAAATGAACATTCAGCCTATTCTTAATAAAAGATTAAAGGTTAGTATTATGGACTGGATGGTGTTCCCAAAATTTTTATGTTGAAGCCTTCACCCCCCAGTACTTCAGAATATGACTGTATGTGGAGATAGAGTATTTAAAGTGTGATTAAGGGGGCAGCCGGTTGGCTCAGTTGGTTAGTGCGCAGTACTCGTAACACCAAGGTCGCCGATTCAATTCCCACATGAGCCAGTGAGCTGCACCCTCCACAACTAGATTGAAAACGACTTGACTTGGAGCTGTTGGGTCCTGGAAAAACACACTGTTTCCCAATAAAAAATTTTTAAAAATAAATAAATAAAAATAAAGAGGTGATTAAGTGAGGTCACTAGGGTGGGCCCTAAGCATGACTGGTGTCCTTGTAAGAAGAGGAGATTAGGACACCCACAGGCACAGAGGGAACACTCTGTGAGGACACAGGAAGGAGACGGCCATCTACGAGCCACGGAGACAGGCCGCGGAAGGAACCAACCCTGCCGACACTTTGAACTCGTACCAACCTCCAGAATGTTGTGAAAATACATTTCTGCTATTTAAGCTGCCTGGTCCATGGGATTTTGTTATGGCAGCCCCAGAAAACTAATACAGTTAACACTAGAAAGAAAGTTACTGGGTAGAACTTTAATTTTATTTTCTATCCTTGCCAGGTTTGAGGGGCAGCCTCATGACAGGGTGTGACAGGGGACTCTGATGTGTCCAGGGCTCAGGTGTTTAATTTTACGCCTACACAATGCCCACAGTTTTACAGTTCATCCTAGCTGTCCTTTGCGTCCATCATTCATTCACGCATAGTTTGGGTTCCCCAAGAAGTGGACCCTGAGACTTGGTTCTAAGTGGCTTTTTGGGGGGAGGTTCCGGGAAGCTCATGAGAGAATGGGGCGGGGAGAAATGTGAAAAAACGGTGAGTTAATGAGTGAGTTATTGTTGTACGCAATGGGAGCTCAATTCTGGTGGGGACCCCCCGAGAGACGATTTGGAGCACCCCTTAGAATTGTCCCACTGAGGGGCAGGAAGCTGGAGTGTTTTTCCAGCCACCCCATCCCTCATGTTTCAGGGTTACCCCTCTGTATTTACTCCAGGGTTACTCCCATTGCTGGAGGAGGCGGCTAGCCCAGAGACACAGGAGGTGGCTTACGGGGTCAGGAAATGTCTTCTTAGGGTAGACTGAGGACGAGGAGGGGTGCGAGGCCTCTGCTCTCACTGACCCCAGGACCTCCGTGCATGCTGGTTAGAGCTATGCTCTGGACCTCACATACTCATAACACTGGGATCTGTCGACACGCGGTTTCTCCAGCACTCACCCTGTGCGGTCCCCCTTGACAGGAGTCCTCTCTCATGTGAGGACCTTCCCGTTCCGGATGCCCTGTGTGACATCTGGTATCTCCCCTGAGGCTATGAGGTTGTCCCAGGACGAGTCCCCTCACACGCGTAAAGCTTTTTCCCTCCCACATGTGGTGAGCGCTTACCAGGTAGTCGACATCAAGCGCCTGTTTTGTGCCCAGCGACATGCCAGGAGATACTGAGGGTTTCTGCTCTTGAGGAGCTCACGGTCTGATGGTGAGAGCCAGCTTTGCCCCACTTTTTCTGCAAATACCAGCCATCCCAGCCCAAACCACTCTGTCTTCTGAAAAGTCTAGAACTGTGCTGTCGATTCAAAGTCTCTGCTGGTCACATGTGGGGACAGGAACCAGTGGATTAACGTCCTGCTTTGCTTCCTTCAGGCAGAGTTCCGTGGGGTGCTGTGTACGGAGGCCTCTCGGAGGATCCCATGGAACTGGGCCCCAGCCCACAGCAGCAGCGACCCCCACAGGGCTCCCAGTGTTAGCTCCTCCCGGCCCCGTCACTTCTGCTTCCTTGGACCACCTCCCAAATGAACTACCTTCACTCCAGCTGCTTCACAGGCTCTGCTTTCAGAGAATGCAGTGAAGACCCCGTCTCTGTGCCCAGTGCAGGGTGTGACAGGTGTGTGGCCCAGTTCTGAGTGCGTGCGTGTGGCCAGCTTTGGTGGGGGAGGGGCAGTACTAGGGAGGCCAGCTGTGGTCGCACGGCTAATGGTGGTCTGTAATCTGGCCATTTCAGTAATGAACCTGGGTTTTCCTCCTGGATATGCTCAATTGTTTCCAAAACCAAAGAAAGAGATAAGTGTGGTAAATTAGCATTTTCCCAAACCCCATTATTTATTTGTACAAATGAATATATGACTATCTTTTAACTTATTATTTTTAATCAGCATTGTGGATGTATCCTTTACATGCAATTAAGTGCACAGTTTGATGAATTTTGACCTGAGTGGTCTGAGAATACTGCCATCACCTTCGGAAGTACCCTTCTGCTCTATTCCACTCAAACACCCACACCCACCCAGCCTGGCTACTTCTAGCCGATTTCAATTAGTGTACGTAGAGTAGAAATTGCAATTTCATGTGCACGGAAGCACATAGAATGCTTTCTCCTGTGGCTGACTTCTTTCACAAATCTTTTTTCCTTTTCATTACTGAGTCACATTCTGTTGCGCAGTCATGTTTTCATTTGTCTTGGGTAAATACCTAGGAGTAGAACTGCTGAGACATATGGTAGGTTTCTGGTTAACTTTGTAAGAAATTGCGAAACTGTGTTCCAAAAGGTTTGCTCCTCGGTACCTTCCCAGCGATGGGTGAGAGTTCCCCTTGCTCCCCATCTTTTCTGGCACTTAGTACTTTCAGAATTTCCAATTTTAGCTGTTCTCGTGCATGCAGAGTGGTATCTCATCTCTATTGTACGTTCATATCTTGTTTCATATATTTTTTCCCAGTCTGTGCTTTACCTTTCAGTTTCTTAATGTTTCTGTTAAGAAAAACGCACAGAGCTCTTTCTTCTGTGGTTTTCATGTAACAATTAAAAATATGTTGTCCAGCCGTCTGAGTTTTCTGACTCTGTGCTTTGCCTCAGCTTTCGTCTGCCTTTCTCTTTCCATCCCTTGGTTCCAATGGCACCCGGTTTTCATTCTTCTTCTAGCAGTTTCTTCTCAGTGTGGGGTCCAGTCCTGTGCTCTTTCTAATACATAGCTGGAAATGTGTAGACCCCTGACTCGGAGTTCTCCCTGGGGATTTTGTGGACTATTTCTGCAGGTGAGATGCCTACATGTAATAACAAACAATAAATCGAAGGCAACGACTTCCCTGCTTGTGTGACAGTCCTCGCATGAGAAATGAGACAAACTACCCCAGAATAGGAAGGCAAGTTCAGCCGAGACATGCGCGCTAGCCAGGCTTTGACTTGAATTGAAAAAACAAGTGTCTAAGTGCTTTCCTTTAGGTGATGGTCTGTTCTGGAGCCCAGATTCGCTGGATTTGAATTGTTTAGGGCTTTCCACTGACACAGGCATGACAGTGCACTGTGGCTTTAAAATGGTTGCCGAACTGAGGATGACTATGCCTTCAATGATCCATTAGGCAAATACTGGGTGTGCGTCTGCTCCGCACAGGCCTTGTATTAAGGGCTGCAGATCTAGTGACAGACAAGACAGTCTGTGTCTGCTCAAAGGAATTCCAGCCCTCTTCTCCTGCTCATAAAACTGAAACTTTATGCACATCCACTAAAATATTTCCAAGCCTCCGAAGTCACAGCATTTGCTGTTGGGAACAATGACTCAGTGAGTTTAACCTTGTTGAAAGTGGACTCCTAACAAAAGGATACTTTCATGTCTCTCTTTTAAAATGCACATACAAAAAAACAAACAAAACAAAATATAACATTCGCCTCTCAGTTTCTGGTTTTAATTTTCTCCTTTGGGGCCCAAATCAGATTTGCATTTCTAAGGCAGTTTATCAGTGGTGGTGGTAGAGTCAGGATTTTATTTTGCAAGGACTGCTTCCATTTGAAGCCCTTGTCTTTATCGTCTGCTTTGGAGCAGATGTTTCTGTGATCTCCAAACTGGCCCATCGTGGAGGCCTGACTCTATCATGAGAAGCGATAAGTGAGGCCAAAGGTTCCCCTTTATTGTTAAAGGGAATGCTAAAACTTCACAAGAAAAACATTTATTATCTGAGAACTTGTTGGCAGGGTTTACAGCCCTTTGGGAAAGACGAGAGGGTCGACCAAGGTCAATGTCTTGGTTTCCCTAAAACTAGGGAAACAGAAGACTCCAAAACAGGATCAGTTTATCAAATGGTGTCCTCTGGGTGGTTTGTGACCTGAGTCCCTTCAATTCACTCTGTGCCAGGCACCAGGCTGCATTCTCCCAAGCCAAGACCGTCTCATCTTTTAAAAGCCGGCCAAGGGGGGAGAGGAAACGAACGTTTATTGATGGTGGGGTTTCAGTCCTCAGAGCAACCCCAGAGATGATCGCAGGTGAGGGAATGGAGGCTCCCAGGGGCTGTCCAACGTGAAGACAGAACTCAGGCCAGGTCTGTGTGAGTCCACGGCTCCTATCTAGGAAAGGCCTGGGCACGGGGAGCAGAAGCCTCAGCTACAGTCTCAACTGTTCATAAAAGTGCTGGGGGCAAATGACAATCTCACAGCAGATCATGTGTGTCTGGTTGAAGGAGTCTGAACTACCCAATAGTTTTCATATGATTCAAAGAAATTGAAGGTTGGGGGTCGTACTAATCATGGAGCAAAAAGCAGAGAGAGACCTGCTACTTTTAAAGTGCCCAGAAGTGGGACTCAGTTTCCGTCCAGAAAACCCGCTTCTCTCTTCACCTGCCTCTGTCCTCAGGTCCAGGTTTTTCAGAACAGGCCTCCGCTTTCCCACCCTGCCCTCTGACAGTCTCCTGGGGCTCACCCCAGCCCCTCCTGCAGTGCGCCTGTTCTGCCCGGGGCCCATGTGTGTGTTGGGAGGGAGGCTTGTCTGCTCCCCTGCCTTTGCCCCCAGAAAGAGCGTTTGCTCAGAGCTCTAATCTCTCCTCCTGCTGGTCTGTGAGCCTGGCTCTGTGCATTCAGCCTGAGCTCACCCCCATTCCTCTTTTGCGCCCCTGTTTCTCCTCCTGCCCCTACAAACCACACCCCTACAGCAGCCAAGGGGCGTGGGGCTTGTCAAAGCATAAAGCTGATTGAGTAATACCTTGCTCGCATCCCTCCAGTGGCTCAGGCCTAGAGTATGGAATAAACCCACGGCCCTCCCTGCAGCCTATAGGGCCCTGTGCCATCTCCCGCCAGCCTCCCCAAGAACAAATCCTGGAGGCCTGTTATGTGCCAGGCGCAGTGTGAGTCTCTCAGGGAGCAAAACAAAGCCCCTGTCCTCCGGACTTCCACTCTGGTATGAAGATAGAGAGTAACAACTGAGGAACCTGTAAGTTACGGGATGACATGAGCCGTAAAGAAAACTCCAGCAGGTTTGGGGTCTGATGTGTGATGGCAGGGTGTTATTTGAGAAGGGGTAGTCAGGATGGCCTCCCTCTGGGGTTGGGAATGGCCGGGCAGAAGCCTGAGTGAGGGAGGGTGTGAGCATGGGTGAGCTGGGCGTACAGCAGCCTTCTGCTCTGCCTCAGCGGCTAAGCTGATGTCCCCTGGGGCCCTGGCACAGCTGCTTCCCGTGCGCTGAACGCTCTCCCCCAGAGCTTCATGAGGTCTCCCGGTACCTTCAGAGCTTTGTAAATCAGGACCTCCCCTGTGCACATTCTCACAACCTGCTTTGCAGATAAAAACCTAAGACTCCAAGAGGGAAGAAACCAGCCCAGGCTCAGCTGACTACAAAGCACTCGAGCCACAGTTTGGAACTAGTCCCGAATGAGCACTGTGGTCCCTGGAGTCCAGTTCTTATTATCCCAGGACTGCCTTTCCTGCAGGGACTTCAGAGAACATGCCTGTGACCCAGGCCTCTGGCCCCTAGAAGCCCACCTCCCCACTTTGGCCACCTGCACCCCTACATTCCCGGGGGTCGTCATTTTGGCAATCACCCATACCCCTGCCTGACTGCCACCTCCTATCTGTCTGGACCTCAGCCTCTGGACACCCCTTGTTCCCTTCCTGTCAACAACGTGGTCTCTCCTTGGACCCATCACTCCAGCCCCTGGGATCTCAGTGTCCTTTCTCCGAGCCCTCGTTCTGCAAACACCCAACCTCGAGTCCACCACCTCTCTGTCTTCTCCGTCCTTCTTGTGGCTGCCGGGGGCTGTCCTTGTGGGACTGATGTCACGGAACAGGCATGATCTCCCTCACTGGGGCCTCCGTCCTCTTAGTGACCATCTGACCAAATCTCACTCCTTTGCCAGTGCTTCCAACATTCCATTAGTCTACAAATTTCCTTTCCCTCCCAGCATCTCCATCTCAGGAGAAGACTTGATGCCTAATTCACAGAAAGAAAGGATGGGCTCCAGTGTGTCCCTCACACCCGGATATTAGGCGGGGGTCTCCAGAGAAACAGAACCAATAAGACAGAGATGCAGACAGAGAAAAAGATTTGTCATAAAGAATTGGCTCACATGATTACGCATCCCAGAAGTCCCCAGACCTGCAGTTGGCAAGCCGGAGGCCCAGGAGAGCAATGGTGTATGTCCAGCTCGAGTTCCAGTGCCTGAGAACCAAGAGAGCTGGGGGTGTGGTTGCAGTCTAAGGACAAGAGAAGACCAGGGTCCTGGCTCCACAAGAAGGCAGGCGAAGTTCCCACTTACTCAGCCTTTTGTTCTATTCCGGCCCTCGACTGTTTGGTTGAGGCCCACCCGCACTGGGGAGGGCAATCTGCTTTACTCAGCCTGCTGATTCTAATGTTAATTCGTCCAGAAACACCCTTACAGACACACACCCAGAATATATTTGGCCCAATGTCTGGGCCCCCTGTGGCCCACTCAAGTTGACAAGTAACATTAGCCATCATTCCTGGCCGCTACACACCTACAGCCTGTGTCCAGTGTTGTGTGCTCCTCCCGCTCATCTGTCTTAGCAGAAAAGGCTTCCTCCCCTAGTCTGGGACCATCCCCGCCTCTGTGCTCTGGATCTGTCTCCAGAAAGCAAATCAGCTAGCCCTTCAACTCCAGTTACCTCAGCTGGCAGTGCGGGCAAACATGCCCAGCACGGGAGAGGAAGGCGACAGTTCTGGGAAGGACATGTGGAGTGCAGGTTTGAGTCCTCAACTGGATGGCCAGGTGAGTGGTTCTGAAAAGCCCCACCCTGAGACCTACACCAAACACCCCTCAGACAAGGCCATCCCCACAGCCCCCCTGGGGACACAATCATTCTTCCTTCACCCGCTCCAGGCACCCTGGGGATGCTCTTTCTAGAAGGTCTCACTGTTTGATCCCCTTCATGTCTACCAACGCTGCTGGGTTGAGCATGACTTCCTCACTATGGGTGGCAGAATCTCAACTCAAACTGGTTAAAGTAAAAATGAGGATTTATTGGCTTGTGTAATTGAGAAGTCCATGAAAGGGTGGTCTGAGGACTAAAGTAATGTCATCGGACCTCAGTTTCCCTCTGTCTGTCACACACACACACACACACACACACACACACACACCTCTCTTCTTCCCTCTGTGTGTAGACCAAGTTTTTGCTACTGCACGTGAGCTCCTCCATGCAGCGGTGGGAGAAAGCGTCATGGCTGCAGAGAGCTCCAGGCCTATGTCATTCCAGCTTGACCCTGAAAGTCAAAGAGGCCACCTGGAGACCCTCGGCTTGGGCGTGGTCAAACTGGGTCACCTGCATTTCCAGTATGATTACCTTACAATGGCCAGAGGGATGGGAGGCTCTGATTGTCCAGGCCTGGGTCACGTGTCCACCGTGCTGGCCGAGGTACTGCATTGGCTGCTGTACTGGAATTACATGGGTGGAGGGCAGAGCAGTTCAAGGAAGGAAGCACCTATTTTAAGAAGACGTGGGAAGGGATGCTGGGCAAATAACAGCAGACGACCTCCTCACTGCCTGGTCGGGGGGTGTAGGTGGGCAGGACTCCTTGGTTTTTCAGATATTTATATGGCTGTCTCACATTTCTATTCTCTCTGTATTTTCTCTGGCTGCTTCTTTTTTCCATTGTATTGTCCAGTAAGTGTTCTAGTACCATACCCATCTCCAGGAAAGGTGTCAGGGTATAAATACAGGCAGAAATACAAAAGCAGACATTGTTGAATGGATCTCTCATGTGGGGTCCACATTGCCTCCCCCTACGCTGGGCTAGGAATACACTTATCTCCCCACTTCTGTTTCCCTTTTTCTGAAGTTGGTTGAGTTTCAGATTCTGTTAATATAAATTCAGCATCTACTAGGCACCTGATGCTTTCACATCTATTATCTCTCTTAACCCCTAGATTACAGCTGAGGAACCAAGGCTGAGAGAGGGGAATACCTGTTGTCTTAGTTTTCTAGGGCTGCTGTCACAAATTGCCACAAACTATGTGGCTGAAAAAGACAAAAATATATTCTTGTATCGTTTCGGAAGGCCAGAAGTACAAAATCAAGGTGCTGGCAGGGCCGGTTTCTTCTAAGGGCTGTGAGGGGAAGTCCATTCTATGCTTCTCTCCAAGCTTCCAGTACCTGCCAGAAACTGTTGGCATTCCTTAGCTTGTAGCTGCATGACTCCACCCTCTGCCTCCATTGTCACAGGGTCCTCTTCTCCTGTCTTTCTGTCATCTTCTTATAAGGACACCAAGTATATTGGATTAAGAACCCACCCTACTCCAATGTGACCTCATCTTAACTAATTACATCTGCAATGACCCTGTTCTGAGGTGCTGGGGGCTAGGACTTCAACATATCTTTTTTGGGGGACACAGTTCAACCCTTCAAACCCACTGGGCAGTGACACCAGCCTCAAATCCAGGTCTGACTGCCGAGTTCATGCTCTTTGTGCCTGGAGGTGCTGATAATGACGGCTGGCATTTTCAGGGGGCTACTCTGTGCAGGCAATTTCTTACCTTTTGTTACTTTAAAATCACAACAAGATAGGCATTGGGTCCATTTTATAGGTGAGAACATTAAGGCATGGAGAGGTTATATGCTCAAGGTCATACACCTACTTAGGAGCAGGGTTGGGATTTGAACTGGTTTGCCTGACTTCAGGTCCAGTTTGGTTTTCGCTCCACCTTGCTGAGATAAGGGTACGATATAAGCAATGGTGAAGCTCCTCGGGAAGCCGGGCTGGGCAGAGACCTCTGCTGCCTGCAGATGGTGGGTGTGGAGCTGACGGAGGGAGGAAATCTGGAAATCCTTCCTGGAGGAAGTAACATTTTAGCTGGGTGCAGAAGCAAGGGTCAGATTCAGTTGTGCCAAGATGGCAAGGAAGGTAGTTTGGGACAAGGCAGTGAGCAATAGCAGGACCAAAAGGCAGGAAAGTATTGGGGGGAACAAGAGGGTAGTTCTATCTGGCTAGCCCAGAGCCTAGATTTTCCCATGGGTGCAGAAAGAAAGATGTTGCTTTAAGACTCAAACGGAGTATTTAGTAGCCTCCAAGTCCCCACTGTTCTAGTGGAAACCCACTTCCAAAGCTGCTTTCCACCTAAGGACAGTGGACACGCCAGAAAGGCAGTGGAAGCCCGAACAAACAGGACAAGCTGAGGGGGCTCACTGTTCTCCCCACATATCCACAGCCAACCCTGCCCCAAAATCCCAGAAACCAGAGAGCTGTGGGGATGCCTGTGCCGCCTCTGTCTCCAGAAGGCCCAGCTGAGATCTGTTCTAATCCACTGAGTAAAAAGGTTTCCAGTGTGTTTACCGGTTGCCATGGTTTGCTTTCTACGTCAGGCGCTCTGTCACACATAACAATTGAATAATATTTTTATTTTTAGGCATGGGTCACTGACTCTTTTCATTCTACTGCTGGGTTCGCCCCCGCTCCAGAACTGCAGGGAATTGGGCCTCTGGATGCCTGGGAAATGAATGGCTTCAGCGAGAAATAGGGTGGGTGGTGTTCTGAGCTGGACACTGTGTCCTGGAGTGAGAAGACCTCATTCCAGAGGGGGTCCATTTTGTGTCTTGGCAGAGAGAGCATGGTGACTGCAGTGAGTGGTTCTTGGCCAGGACCAGGGTGCATCGTGCCCATGTGGCAAGGTTGGCACTATGGGGGGAGCAAGTACGGGGTGGACCAACTGTAGGTGGTCAGAGCGTGTCCACATGGTCAGTGGCACGTGGTGAGGGTGACAGGGAGCAGGTGGCCACTCGGGCAAATAGTCAGGATCAACAGAGGACCACAGGATGCCCAGAGGTAGGCAGCAGACATTAAGTGGAGGGAGGTCCTCTCAGGGCTCTAATCAAAGGGGGGATTCAGAATAAGACCCTCATCGTAGGGACCAGATACGAATCAGGCAGGAACAAAGCTGGACCCAGGCCTGCAGCAGAGTGCCCCCCACTTGGCACTGTTAGCACTTGGGACCGAATTGTTCTTTGTGGTGGGGGCCGTCCTGTGCATGGGTGGGTGTTTAGCAGCCTCCCTGGCCTCTGCCCACTAGATGCCAGTAATGCTTCCTCCCCAATTGTGACAACAAAAAATGTCTCCAGACAATGCGAAATGTCCCCAGGGCACGGGGCAAAATTATCCCTCGTTGGAGGCTGAATGCGTATGGGATTTGGGTGGCAGACTTGGGTGCTACAGAGTAAACAAAGATCCAATTATTGGAACCAATGGCAGCTGCTCAGTGTGCCCCATACTGGTCAGGACCTTTGATGGCGAACGACGGAAGCCAAGTCTGGCTGACATTCCCAAAAGGCACGTACAGGAAGGCTACAGTCAAGGAAGACGGACAGTTCTCAAAAATATCAAGAGGATGGAAGATTTGGCTTAGAAATGGGCCAGACCAAGACAGCCTCAGTTTCCTGATCTGTATAATGGGAATAACAGCACCTACTTCATAGACATATTATAGGGGTTAAATGACTTAACACACATACCTGACACACAGTAAGCACAATGTAAGCTGTTACAACTATTACTGTTGTTGTTCTATTTCTGTTACTTCCCTATTCGTGACCCGGCCGCTGTCTTTCTTTCCATCTCCTGGTCTTGTCACCCTCTCCCTTGCCCCCACGCTCTGGCTGTCCTGTGGGGCCTCTCAAATGCTAAGCCATTTCACATTTCCACCCAGCTGAAGAAACTCGCAAGGGTTGTGTTTCAAGGTTCTGTTGATGTTGTCTTTCACGTGTTTAGATGGAGAACGAGCCTGGCACCTGGCAGTAGCAGGTCCCCCAGTTTGTTTCTCAGAGGAGGTGATGAAGTGTTAAACGCTAAAGAGCTTTCCTGAGAAATGAGGCGCTGCCTCCGATGATTTGATGGGCAAGAGAACACCTCAGAGAGGAGGGGGACAGGCTGGAGCCCCGGGCCGAAGCGGCATCACGGGCAGACGGAGTGGCCCTCTTACGCTGGGCAGAGGTGGGTGTAGTACAAGAAGGCTGCCGCTTCTCTGCTTGGAATTCAGAAAAAGGAAAAGTCTAGGCAAAGGGTTAAGTAATGGAGAGAACGGTTCCAAGCGTTCCCTGAAACTTGCTGTTTGGGGAGCACAAGGAGCCACCAACGGTCTGAGGAAACCGCGCCACCGTCACGTCTCACCTCAGGATAGTGGGGGCTGAACTCAAAGGCCTTTCAGAGCGAAGAGGTGAGGTTTTTAATGTCGGAGCCATCAGTGGTGTCAGAAGGCTGCGGACAAGCACCTACCTGGCACTTGGTTCACATCACCTGAAAGCGCCGCGGGTGAGGATACAATAAAGGATGCCTCTTCAGGACAGATGTGGGAAAGCGCCTCAAGGGACAGCCGCCTCAGTCAGGGAGGCACGGGACCTGCATCCGCTGTTGTGTTTATTTTAAGCTTGCTTTATACTAAATCTGGACTCGAAATTGTTAGTCCCTGTGAGTAATTAAATGTGGATGCTCTTATTTAATAACAATTCCCATTTTAGTAAAGAAAGCTGATTTCATCAATCCCCTGACACTGCTCACCACTGCCTGGTGCAGGCCCCGCTTCAGGTGGGCCCAGAACACATATCACTGGTTGCCAGGGGTGGCGCCCAGAATGTCACACAGAGGGTGGAGTCGGCCCTTGACCACAGCAGGCGGCATTTAGTGATGGATTGAGAGCTTGTGTTTGACTATCATGATGCTTCACGTGGAGTTCTGGTTCCAGCTCAAACTTAATTTCTTAATTAGCAAACTTAATTGCTCTGAGCCTCACTTTCCTCATCTGTAAAACGGGCATGAGGATCTCTGCCTCGTTGGGATGCTGTGAAGCTGAACCAAGATAATGTGTTAATGGTTCCCAGACATGACGGTGCATGGTATCAAGAGAGATCTGGTTAAAATGCAGGATCTCAGGCACCTGAGAGTTTTCTAATTAAGTAAAATTAACTGGAAGCTCTGGGACCATCTGACCAACTTCCAGGTGATTCTCACCCCGGTATGTCAATGAGAAACACTACTGTCTAAAAAGGATTTAGTACTGAGCCCAGCACATAATAAGACCTCAGTACCTGCCATTGGTCGTTGTTGTAATTATTGTTCTGTATCAGTTATCCATTATGACAATAATGGGATGTGACAACCTATTCAAAAATCCAGCCACTTCACACAAATATTTATTTAGCACATGGACACGTGGGTGAGTGGTTTAGGCTGGACTCAGCACAGCAGTTCTTTTGGTCTTGGCTGGGCTCACTTACTGGTCCAACCTCAGCTGGTCAACTGGAACCATGGGGGACCCTGGGCCACAAGTCTCGCATCCTCCAGCTGGCTAGCCTAGGCCTGTCCTCATGGAGGGGCACAGGTACAAGTACTTCCAGGCCTCTGCTTACTGTCATGTCTGCTACCATCCCAATTGTCAAAACAAGTCACCTGGCCAAGCCCAGAGCCAAGGCATGGAGGGCAACCCCACCAGGGTGGAAGTGGGAGGGTCCTGATAAGTGACATGCCCGTGGGAGAGGAGAGAAGGACAAGTGAAGGTTCGGGCCAATTAGTACAATCAATCTAACTCTCACAAGTATCATTTTAGAAAATAGAATTGCACCTTATTTGTCGACCAAATTTGTTTCAATGAGCATGCGTTACATTTTTAATTTTGAAAACTCAGTTGTTTTCCACTTTGAAACAAAAATAGTGCTTAGGAAACAGGAGAGAAGTATTATGAGGATTAAACAAGGTTTAAATATGTCAATGGGTGAGGACGTGCCTTGTAGAGTATGGGGAGCCCGGAAGGATGGGGGCCAAGGACCAAATCCCCTCTCTCCCTTGGGCCCGCAGTCAGGTCTGGATCAGGCTAAGATGCTCAGACATTACCCACGGCGTTAGGATGAGATGGTAATGCCCTTTTGTAACCCCAGTATTCACGGCCAGTCTCAGGGGGCAAAGCTGCAACCTTACTCATCCTCGGAGCTTCGTTTGTCCTTCCTTGATCTAGGCCTTATCAAGTTATGCATAAGCTCTTGTCTCCCACTAGACTGAGGGCTCCTCGGAAGATGGGGCCCTGTCCACCTAACACATCATAAGAGTGGTGACAACAAAAACAAGAGCAACTACTGTTTTTTGAGCACTTACTATGTGCCAGGCTCGGTGCTACGTGCTTTGTATGAGCTCATTTAATGCTCACAGTGACCTATGAGTTTCCTATTGCTACTGTAATAAACTAGGCACATGTGTGGTGGCTTAAAATAACACAGATTAATTATTTTATAGTTCTGGAAGTCGGAAGTCTGAAAATGGGGCTAAAATCAAGGCATGTGTTCCTTCTGGAGGCTCTAGGGGAGAATCCATTCCTTGCCTTTTCTAGCTTCTAGAGGACATATGCATCCCTTGGCTTGTAGCCCCCTTCCAGCAATGGGGATAAAGGGATGGATGGATGGATGGATGGATGGATGGGTTGGTGGATAGATGGATGGATGGATGGAAATCCAGAAAATCTTTTGTATTCTCTAGGTTCTCATCTCCATGGCTGAGACTTTTGGGAAGCATCTTTCTTTCCTACCCCCATTCCCTAGAGCTGTCATTTTTTTCTACCTCCAGCAGCATCAGGATGCTTCAGCTTCATGGGGAAGAGCCTATTTATTCTCTTTACAAACCCCCTGCAGAACCAGTCCCCTCCAGTTATGAGAAAATAAGCTTGTTGCTTAATCACCAGTTATGTCAGTCATTAACCTTAAGCAAAGAGATTAGTTCTGCTTTTATTTGTTTGTACGATGGCGAGCATAAACTATTTCACAGCATTGTAATGCAGAACAGATGGGAAAGACACCACCTTTCAGGGCCTCTCCATCTTTCCCACCTTCCTCCACCAGCCAAAACCAAGTGTCCATTTAGGACAATTTGGGGGCTGGAAGGCAGCCAAGGGACTGCTTGCCTAGGGGCCTCAGGTACTGCCCCGCCCTGATAACCCTGCTGGGTTATTCATTGATGAGGATCCAGTTACAGTCCTCGTGAACACTGAAAATGCCAGAGGAGCGAGGGGTTCAAGCCCTCGCGAGCTTTCTGCAGGTATCAGTGTTTGGAGAGTGTTTTTCCACTAGAGATGATTATGTCATAGAATTTTCACCTGCAAAATTCAAAGCTTGAAACATCACCAAGGAGTAGCTTTTGGTCTTGTTATGTGATGTGCAACCTCAGGCAAGTCTGTCAGCTCTCTGAGCCGGCTAGAAGAGTGACTGTGAAGCCTGAGCGAGGTAATGGTTGACAGGCATACAGTGCTGCTCAAACTGACCTCAGGCCATGTGTGTAAGTGACCAGGTTTAGAATAAAGGGTCCACTGAGAAAGAGATCACATGCACAGGGGCCGTGGGTCTGCACCCCACGCAGAATTTTAGAATTTGTAAACTGAACGGAATCTTAGAAATTATTTAGACCAAAGGAAGCAAAGTATAGGCCTGTGGGCCACGTCCAGCCTAAAGACACACACACACACACACACACACACACACACACTATTTCAAATTCTTGAAATAGATTTTTCAAGTATTCAATTAGTTGCCACTTAAAAAAAAACTTCTTTAACATTAAAATCTGAACTCTTGCATGGTCTCAAAACTGTCAGACTCAGTAACCCACAGCTCGCATACCCACCTGGCAACAACTGGACAGGGCCCCCAGACCTCCCCTCACGATATTTTTTCAGCTTGGTCTAGTCTTGCATGTGTGTTTCCTGTCTGGGTTCTGCAAGCATATGAGTTTATGGGCCCAGGTTGAGAGCAAACCCCTCACTTTTATAGATAAAGAAACTAAGGCTACAGAAAGGAATCCAGATACAGCCCTCCTACCACCGCCATGTAGACGTCACCAGGAGCTCTTGGAGCTCTTTGCTAACGCACAGCCTCAGCGTCTTTCTTAACACCGTGCTCTGGGCAGCCATTCAGGTAACCAAGCAAGTACCTCCGGGCGAAGCGATTTTGTTTGAGATTCGCCAACTCTGTTCTATTTACTTGGAGACCTTGTTCTTTCTTCTGCACTCAGTAGTCTTGGGGATTAGACACAATAATACTTTTGATGTCTATTGTAAAAAAAACAAATGAAATAACGCGGGTGGAGACGCCCAGCAAGCTGTGAATACTGCATTTTCATTTTATTAAGCCTGGTATGCATTAACCATAAAATGAAGGGCTCCCTCCCTGACTTCCCCCAACTCCTGGATAAATGCAGGTTTTGGTACTTGTTAAAATGCAGCTTGTGGGGGTGGCCGGTTAGCTCAGTTGGTTAGAGTGTGGTGCTGAAAACACCAAGGTTGCTGGTTCGATCCCCACATGGGCCACTGTGAGCTGCACCTTCCTTAATAAATAAATAAGTGAATAATAAAATAAAAAAATTTTTAAAATGTAGCTTGTGGGAGGGGTTCTGACTACCCTGACTATACATTTTGTGTTTGGGCCCCAGGATCAAGGTCTGACGTGCCTGTCAGCAAGAATGTGATTGTGAGATGTTTCTTTAATTAAATGCAATCTCTTTCTTTATAGGCCCTGCATTCCTGAGCCCCTCCTTGACCCCCAAAGGCAAGGCTCCCTCAGATGCTGGCTCTGATTGTTCGGGCCCCACCTCCTCCTGACCTCGCCCACCAAAGTGCTGCGAACCCACACAACCGGGTTTTTCTGTTCAAGCCCAGTTTGGGAAAAGAGAAAGAAGTCCGTTCTCTCTTCCAGCATTGCACAAATTATGCACAATACCCAGAACAGAGAAATGGCCTCCAATTTAATTTCCTGGTTTCTGAGGAGCTGACTTAATCAGGATGAGATATCCAGGAGGGATCACCCAGGGGTGTGCCCCAGAACTCGGCTGGGGCTCGCAGGCTACTGACCCAGTCAACATAGTCGCAAAGGCTGCACAGAGAGAGCGTATGCGTGTCTGTGGGTCAGTGCATCTGTGTGTGGGGGGGTGCCTCTGTGTGTGGTTTGCATGCACGGTACTTGTGTGTGGTGTGTGTCTTTATTTGTATGTGTCTGTGTTTGTGGTATCTGCGTGGTATGTGTGGTGAGTAGGTATGTCTACGAGTGTGGAGTGGAGAGTGTGTCTCTGAGTGTGCGTGTGCACCTGCACGACTCGTTGTCCCTGGTTCCCTGGCACTGCCCACTGCACTGTTCTCTCCACGGGTTCCTCATGGCTGTGGGAACAATGGTTTGAAGGATTGATGCTGTCGGGGGAGCTCTCCAAAGTGAGTCACGTCTGAACTCCCTAACGGACAGACAGGAAATCCGAGGAGCCTGAGTGTCCAAGAGTCACAAGCAAGTTGTGGCCATCACGGGGCTGGAACCAATTTCTCCCGATGCCCAGTCCATAGTGCTTCCTCCCGAGCCCCTTCAGGGGGGTCAGGGCCAGCCTGCTAGGGAGCTGGTCTTACACAGGAGGACCTGGCTGGGACTGGGGTGGGGGCTTGCAGCTTGGATACAAGAAAAGACAAGGCAGGGAATTGCTCAAGTAACCCCCTTGAGCAGGGCTGACAAACATTTCTGTAAAGGGCCAAATAGTAATTATTTTAGGCCTTTATAGGCTAAGGGGCAAAACTGAAGATAGTATGTAGGTACTTATATAACCATTTTAAAATGGAATTTTTAAAAATATAAACGTTTTAAAAATAATTTTTACCATCTTGGGCTGTACAAAGAAGGGCAGTAGCTAGCCCCTGTCCTAGAGAATGTGAGCACCAAAACAGACAAATCTGAATTTATGGAACCAGAAACGGGAGCAGACAAGTGGGTCAGAGCCAGCAGATGAGTGACTGGGACAGGGAACAAAGAAAGAGCAATGGAGGGCGTTGCGTGAGAAGGTGTAACACGATGGTCACCAATTGGCCTCCGGAGAGAGGGGCAGAGTCTCAGATGTGTGAAGCTCAAGCACAGAGTTTTGTCAGAAGAGGGTCTGCGTCCCAAGACCACCAAGATGAGTCAATGGAGAAAAAGTCCATGGCGAGAGCCGTCCTCAAGTGGCCGGGAGCCATGTCGGCCGAGGGGACCTCACCAGCTGCTGTCCAGTCTTTCCACGAGTGGGAACCTCACACGGTCTGATGCCGAGGCCATGGTCCCATGGTAGAAGAGTGCCCAGACCTGAAGTCTTTGCCTACTGTCTTGTTGGTCACCCTGTGAGATGCACACATAGGTGATTCACACCCCAGGCCACCAACACCTGCTGCAAACCCCTCCCCCTTCCCCCACCCCCGTAGCCTCACCTGGAGGCTGCCATGACCAGTTGTCTTAGGAGAGAAGACTTTGAGCTCAGTGTATACATGGCCTAGGATGACATGATGGAACCAGCCAGAAGTAGAGCACTGCAGCCTACAGCCCTGCAGAAGGCTGGTGGGGAAGGGAGGTGCAGAAGGCAGGGAGGGGAGTCCCCGGGAGCTGACGTGGAGCTGTACATTTGGAAGTCCATTTTTCCTGGAAGGAGAAGTGGCGGGGGGTACAGTTCTACATGGAGTGGTGGGCAGGAGAAAGCACTAGAAAGCAAGCTCTGTGACTTCTGGACATCAAGTTAAGATTGTGAACGAACCAGAAGAAAATGGACAGAGCATAGAAATGGATATACTGACCAGTGAGACATGTGGCTAAGCGCACACTGTACAGAGATAGCTGCATTAGCCGAAGCTGGAATCCATTGTTTCGGCTGCCATTTTCATTTGGAAGTTTAGCTCTGGAAACAGGTGTGCGTGGATACTAAGTCTCTAAAGATGTGGTCTCTGGGGCGTACTACAGATTGACTCATTCATCACCATTCAACTCCTTGCAAGATGCCTTCCTGTCATGCAAAAAGGGTTAAGCTAATATGACATCTCCTGATCCCTTTGCTGCCCAGTTCTGGAGGAGACCTTGGATTCGGCCACTCAGATTCTCCTGCATGGCACTCAGTCTAGAACAGAGGCACACAGCAAGGCAGAATGACCTGCGGCATCGGTCTAGCTGCTGTGGGTGGACGTGGAGACACAGACACTCTGCAGTCAGCAGCAGTGGCTGTTTCCTGGTCGGGCAGCTCCTTGAAGGGGCAGCGACCTCTTTCCCTCATGGAAAAGGCAGGGTGGTCCTGGGGCTGGAGCTCTTCCTGGAAACTCAGGCCAGCATCTACTCCTTCAGCCTTTCCAAGAATTTTGTGAGCCACCTAATACCCCATAATAAATCCTTTTCTTCTTAAACTAGAGTGGGTTCTGTTGTTTGTAACTGAACCCTGACTAATTCTAGAATCTCCCTCCAACAAGCATCCCCAGGACACTTGTAAACTCGAAGGGGACACCTGACCCCTACCAGCAGTTGCAGGGCAGAACGTTGGGCTCAACCTAAGCATCCTCGAAACTCCAAGCTCACATGGCAAGAACAAGAAGCTCCTTCAGAATACGCATGAGCGAGATGGGCGTTGAATACTAGCGCTCAGTTATTGAGCGTTTCCTATGTGCCAAGCACTGTGTAAGCCCTTCACACATACTGTCTCGTTTACGCGGCCCACCACATCCATCTGAAGTCAGCATCATTCAGGAGGATTGGAGAGCTTTCCAGAAGTCAACTACCTCGGAGACGCAATGTTGCTGGGAGCCAAACACACATGAGATTGACTCTAAGCCTGGTCCTGGAACAGACTCACCTCCATTTTTGAGGGAGCAAGGGCAAAAGAGAACCCTCACATTTTTTTCAAGGCCATAAAAGAAAAAATTTTTTCTTTGGAGTATGTTAGAAAAATTGCAAAAATAGCATCAAGTTCCCATATGCCCTTCAGCCAGTCTCCTCTAATGCTAGTATCTTACATAACCACGGGAGACTTGTCAAAACCAAGAAATGAACACTGGTACAGAATTATTAATGAAACTCCAGACTTCATTTGCATTTAATGGGGTTTTTGCTAATGTCCTTTTACCGTTTCAGGACGCAGTCCAAGATACCGCATTGCATTCAGCTATTTTTTTATTTTCATTTTACTTTCTGTCATTCCATCACCTCCTTCCAAGGCAAAGGGGCCTCAATTATTTGCACATGCTCCGAGCCGGGAAACACTTACCCGTCCTGTGAGAGGTGGCATCGCAGGACAATTTGGAACAGCTTTCCCCACTGGCCATCCGTACAGGAACTCTCCTGTTAGAAACTGGCAGCAGAAGGCCATGGTGAAGGGTGAGGGGAAGCTGGGAGCAGGGGCCAGGATGCATGCCAGCCTGCGACTGCAGCACGAAACCCCAGCAAGTCAGGGTCACCCCTCTGGAAGCATAATTGAGGGAAGCAGGGTGGAGAAAGGTCACTGCAGATGCGGTGGGAGCCTGGGCTGGCCAGACGGTGATGGAAAAGGCCGACAAGGCCAAGTAGCTGAATAATGTTCTCACCAAGGGGTTTCCACGAAAGATGATGAATATCTCCAATTAAACACATCACGGCTGGGCTTGGAAGCCACAGATGAAAACAGAGCTAAGATAATTACTTCCATAACACGTCTGGCTGTGAAAAAAAAAAAATCACATCATCATAAATACGAGTTAATCATCGAGCCAGGAGTAGGAGAGAGGGTTCTGTGAAGGTTTAGAAACCGCGGGTGTGTTTAATGGAACTTTCGCAGTGGGGCGGGTTCCCAAAAAGGTGTGATATTAAAATGAGGGAGGCTGAGTCTAGTTTTCCCACTGAAACGATGTTTTAACACTGAAGGTCCTGACCCGAGGTTGGATGCCTCTGTTGTAGAAAAAACTGTGTGTACCATGTTTGGTTATTATAAATGATACACTTTTACATTATATGGATTAAGGCTTTTTAAAATCAATTAAACAGGCCAACACTGTGACCAATCTCAGAGACACCTAAAGGGGAGAGGATACCAGAGGCAAAGTTCTGTCTTCCTCCACAGAACACGCTTTGTTTTTTGGACAACTAATTAGAAGGTGAGGGGCCTGTGTGTCCCAGGCTACAAGATTCACAGGTATCTGGTGCTACCCTCAGACCTTAGACAGTGGGTCCCCAGGTGCCTGGTAAACTTACTTCTTCCAGTTGTAAAATCCTTGTAACAAACAAGGGTTTTTCTTCCTGTCCTTCTGTCCTTTGACAGCAGCAGCTGTACCAGCTGTAGTGCAGATGACGTCATCATTTCACTTGCCATCAAACAAGGCTGACCAGTGGAAACCTAGGACCCCTCTTGAGAGAACAGACTTCTCCATCTTTTGCTCGTCTTCGTCTGCAGAGCTGCTCCACCAAAACTCAGAGAGCAATTCGAATGGTGTTGAACTCCAGGGCATGTGACATGGAACTGGGTCCCAAATCTAGAAGGTTCAGAGTCTTTCCCACTCACTGTTCTGGATGCCACTTAGATTAGGGCCGAGTTGAAAACTTTCTCTGCCTTTTACTCACCACTTGGGGATGAGGGATTACAGACGCACGGCTTCTCTCATGGGGGGTCCTCTCTCTCCCCTCCCAAATGGTGAGCAGATAGCAGATTAATAAAAGTATTGCATGCATTATTAAAATAATGGCATGGTTTTGTTTTGTTTTGTTTTAATTTGGGAGGGAATAAATTATGCAAGATGCAAAGCCTTTCCATTTTAAATCCTGCTCATAGAAAGTGTTCTAAACTGAAGTGTGTACTTCCATGCCTTTGTCAGCAGATTCTGGGCATAAATTGTCCTTTTCTTGGCCAGCCAGGGTCATTATTACGAGCCTGCATTCATGAGTGGCACATCCTGGGTTCACTTGCCCATTTCTTAGATCTCCCCACGCACGTGGGAACAGTATGCCCCACTTGCCCTGAGTCTAACAGTGTCTCCTCCTTCTGCAGCTTCCAGTGCAGTGTGGGCTGGGAAATCAGACCCCCAAACCTCAGAACTGTTTGTTAAACAAATCGTCATAGCCAGGCTTTGACGCAGGGGTTGGCAGCGAAGTGCTACAAGGGCCTCCTCTTATCAGCCTGGTACCTGGGTCTGTTTGCGACCGTCTCTCTATTTGGGGGGCATCTGGATTTTCAAACTCTGCTCTGCCTGCCCCTCCACCCAAGATTGTCACCCAGGGGAGTGACGCTGATAATGGGGTTAAAGGTGCTTCCCAGGTAATGCTTATGTTTACGTTGGATTGAGAACCATGGTTGCCTTGAGTCCAACCTCTGCATAAACTGAGCACCAATTGTGCCCGCAAGTCAGAATTTAAAAATCAGCCGGCCTTAGTCACACCTCATCTTTCTCCTCATCACCTCTTTGGACAAATCTCTTTCTTTACTTCAGGAAAAGAATTTCCAAACTACACAATCTTTCATAGACCAAAAATAAAGATTTTTATTTCCAAACATGAAGTAGACACATTCTAAAAAAAACGTAAAGAAACAAAACCATCAGGCCAGCTTTGAGAACACAGGCACTTCTGGCTTGAACAACAGGTAGGGGACGAAAGCATCAAGGGCACTTTAAAATACAGCACGGGGAAGAAACTGGAAGGTCCTTGCAGCCCGTCCCCGTCTCCCCCTTGGCAGGAAAGGCTCTGGTGAGTTGTAGACTTGATATGAACTAAGATAAGACATGCGCGTTCCAGCACAGTCATTTGGCTCTGTTACTGCTTGCCCTCCAGAAAGCTTAATTTACTGCAAATGCATGTTTTACAATCACAAATAATATGACAGGAGTGGATATGGTCCCTGTGTATACTGTTTATATAAGATGACATTTTAAACAATGGAGTTAGTTTGCGTTTGATGCCAAAACCCACTTATGGAGCGCACACACACACACACACACACACACACACACACTCCACTATGCCATTGCCTGGCTCATTAATCAGACCAGTCCAGCCACATGAACAGCTGGCCTTTTGGACTCGAAATGGAGGGGAAAGTACTCATTTCTCCAAAGCTGGTACTGGAAACTTGCTATTTTTCCTGCTTTGGGCACCTTACGTGCTCGACAAATTCTATGACTATTACAGGTCTCTAAAACACACAGACACACAGGCAGACACACAGAGCAAGAGAGACATGGCCAAGTTTAGGACACATCGAGCTGAGTCCTCGTTCACCAGCAAGTGATACACAACCCCAAGAAAAAGAGAGGGCATCGTTCATTTCCAGACCAGGCCAAGGGAGTTTCCAGAAGGCAGAAAATCTCAGGGGTCAATGGACCCTCCTTTCGTGTGGACCTCGGCAGAGGGGACCAGCAGTTGCTCCCATAGGAGGCATAAAACGCAGGAATCAGGGGAAACGTCCTGGGTACAGAGTGGTCACCCTGAGGTGCCCAGATACTACAGGCTGGTGGGGTCTGTTGTCCAGAAGCCCAGGGCTGGAAGGAAGGGCTGCTCGCTTGTGCTTCTAGATGGAGGTGTGTGTATAGTACACACACAGAGACATTCTCACACACACACACAAAACTTCCACTGTCCACTTCTTCCTTCTCAATAGAACTTCTCGAACATGCACAACCACTGCCTCTGGAGAGGAAACACCGCTTTGTCCTCCTGTAGGAGAAATCAGAATGGCTCTACAGGCAGTGACGTCACAAAACCGACTGTCCTCCACCTGCCCCGCAAGAGGTGGCCTGTCTCTGTTTTTCCTGGCAAGGTAAGCACCAGCCTCCATGCCCTGGCCCTTCACTCTGGTCTTGCCAGCTCCCGATGTCCGTGGGAGTTGTAGAACTCCCTGGCGGGAGTGGGCACTGGAAAAGGACCCCACAGGGCCTGCTCTGGAACGTCACCCTCAACCAGTTACCCAGCCGCCTGTGCCCGGAAGCAAAAAACAGCAGCTGAAGTTCCATGGAGAGGCCTGGAGTCTATCATCCCTGGGTTCGAGTCCCAAACTGACCATTCACCAACTAGCTGGTGGCTTTCAGGCCAGCTGTTAACCCTCTCTGTGCTCAGGTTTTAGCGTCTAAAAAGAAGATCATGATTCTCTAGCGTGGACCATTGGAAGGGCCCAGGGACATGTTACAGGCCCTCAGTTTATGTTCCTTCCGTCCCTTTGTCATCAGAACCGGAAGGAGGGCTGTGGGCCTGTGTCCCGGCTGCTGAGCTGAGAAGTGAGCATTCCTGAAAGGAAGTCCAGGACCCTTTGAGGAAACTAAGGTCCCTCTGTGTGATTACTGTCCCCTGTCTGGACAAGGTGGTTGGGTACCAACCTGTGAGCAGCTGTGATGTTACCATGACAACCAAAAGGCAGGTGCTGGGGATGCTGAATCAGCTGACTATTCAGACGGCTCTGGGTGCTGTGCCATAAGATCTGTTTTCAGACCTTGAGATTTTTTTTTGTTTCAATTAGCAATAATTGTGCCTCAGATAAACCTCATTGGCTATGATACTGCCACTGGGCTAAGCTGAGCTTTTGATTTTTAATTTTCTCTTAAAAACCAATTCCCCTTTGGTATTACTTTGACAGACAGAAGGACATTTCTCTTGTAATTGGAACCAAGGGAGAAATGATGGCTGGAGTAAGTCTTTGGAATCTGGCCCTCTGCTGGAGGCGCCATGGGTTCTCCCAACCAGAAGATGGGAGCCACCTGTGGGTATGTCCTCGAACTTTCCCTTTCGAGGCCTCAGGGGTCTGCTAGATAAAGGGGGGCCAATCTGGAAAAGCTCAGAGAGACTCTCTTTCCAGGATTTGTACCCAGGAGTTCCTCGTGTCCCAGAAGATGTTTAAGCAAATACGAATTTCCTGGGCTGAATCCCAACACAAAGCAGGTGGGCCTACAAGTGTCTCAAGAATGGAAGGAACATCTGCAATACCTTGGGAAGGAGGAGGGACTCGCAGGTCTCAGGGACCCTGTCAACTGGTGAGGCAGGTGGTGGGCAGTGGTGGAAGGTCATTCTCACACTTCAGCAATGAACACCTCCAAGTTCTGCTGACCGAGCATGAGACCAAGCCACGGAGGGTCAAGATGACTGAGGCAGAGACATCCAAGGGCCACCACAATCCCCTCTACCCTTCTTTCTTACTAAAAGAACCCCATTTTGTTGGGGGGCATGTTCCCAGACTCCTTGCAATTGTAGGGGACCCATGGGACACAGTCCGGGCCAATGAGATGACAACAGAAGTCCGGGTGGAACTTCTGGGAAAGCTCCTGAAAAGGAGGGCAGGCTCAGCTAGCTCATCCCCTTCTTCCTACCTGGAATCCAGATGAAAAATCGGAGGTAGAGCAAGCATCTAGGGCCATAAGGTGACCACGAGGTAAAGGAGTGAGAGATGCAGAAATCTGGGCCCTGAGGAAACGACGCCAACAACTACTAAGCTCTAGACTTCCCAGGATAAGGGAAAACAAAGTCCCTCATTTGTTTAAGTCACAGTTGGTGGGATTCTGATATTTGTGGCTGAATCTAGGGATTTCCCCTCCAGACAGAAGCCCACCAGTATCTTCCTAGACAACCTAACATTTCAGGTAGCACAGGTGTTTCCAGGACTAATTTCTCCTTTTACCAATGGTTGGGGGGAGGGTGGCAGGGAACTCACCAAAGCTGGTAACATCAGAGCTCCATCTCGACCCTGAGCACTGAGCAGTGTCACTCTGTCATCTGATGGGTACAGAGATCTATCCCCGCTTCTAGAACTAACTCGCTGAATCCACTGGGTGAATAAGTGCTGATGGGACCTCAGTTTCCTCTCCTGTAAAATGGGCACAAGTTGGAACAAGGCAGTCTATAATAGCCCTCCCATTTCTCACAGCCTAAAAACGCCAGTAATTTAGCATTTCCTACTTCACTTTACTTCCCCTAAAAGTCCTATCTGGTAATTCATTCCAGTGCCAGCTTTTGGGGTCAGCTTGTCTCACCCAAGTACTAGACTAAGGAAAATGCTTTTGAGTTAAGAATATCCTAATTTTAAAATTAAAAAAAGAAAAGGCCAGACATGAGTTTTCTGACAGTAGTGGTATCAGGTACAGGGATGTCAAACAGGTTTTTCGCACATGACAAATGTGATTGATTGGCAGTAACTGCCTGGAATGGTTTTGAGGACTGTGAGGCCCATTCTGAATGGAGAGAGGGAGGGGAAGAGCTCGGTGATCAGTTAGTGATGTCTGCCATGGATGCAGTCAGGTGACTACATGTCCGCATATTTAACCCTGCGCCTCTGCTCACAGCTCACAGACTCACCGTCTCTCCTCTGTTGCTGACTCAGACTGGTGACAATCAGATTAGGATGAGGGAGCAAGAGGAGCCCCCACTGGAGTAGCTGAGTTCCCATGAGAGAGGGAATTAGGGCATGATCCCGACTGTGCCAGGGACCCGAGAGGCTAGCTCAAGGTTACTGTCCTGCTGCCAGCGAGACATTCCGATAACATACTTCAAAGTAAGACACTGGTGTCTCAGGATTCACAGAGCAGCCAGGGACTTCAGGAACAGCCTCCCTCCAGCTCTGGGGGGGTGGGGGGTAACAGTAGACAGGAGATGGAGAGGGGCAAGAGGTTATGCTAATCCACGGCCAAACTAATCTCTCAAATGTACACTATCAAAGCAGAGACTCTCCAGTGGGGAAAAGGAGGTTCTCTGTTTGATATTATATTTCCAACCACAAATTTTTACCATGAACCATGACTGCAGACTAATAATTGTGCTAGTAATAGAAATAACAATAAGCTTGTTGCATTTGAGGGCTTGCACCCAGTGTGCGGGGAGCTGTACACCAGGGGGCCCTCTGTTGGCAAACACGGCTCACGTTCAGGCTCTGACTGTCATTCTCCCTGCCCTCCCCTCCCCCGGCTGCAAAGGGTCTCCAGCTTCCTTCTGCTGAAACAGCTTAGGAATAAGCATCCTGATTCCTGCTCCCTGCTGGGAACTCCACCCAGCTGCCCCAGGCAGAGGTTGCCAGGGGCGAGAGATGGAAGTGGGGTCACCCAGGACCCATTTTCTCTGTATCCAGAAGGGGAGCTAGATGTCAGCACACACACTCGCTGCATGCAGTTCAACAAACCACAACTGAGGTTCCCGCCCCTTGCTAGGCACTGGGGTTATAGTGACAGCGGCGGCGGCTTAGGACCTCACAGGACAGAGGGGTGCACAACTCCCAACTGAGCATGTGAAGTGACAGGTGTGAAAACGACTGCAGCAACCCTCGGTGGTGACTCTCCAGCGTGGAGGGCCAGCCCCACGGGACGCTGATGTGGAAGGCTTGCCGGCAGGCAGGGCTGCTTGCTCAGGAAACCCATGCCCGCAGCCTGCAGCAGCTGCGCCCTGCTAGAACCCTCCTCCCAGCAGGGGCTTCGGGGAGGCAGACAAATGTGGGTCCAAATCCCACTTCTGCAGGCGCAAGTGTCTTTATCTTTAAGCCTCAGCTTTCTCATCTCAACAATGGAAGAAAAGGAAAACCAAACCATGAGAGTTGCTGTGGGCAGTAAATCAAATATGGCTCGCGAAGTACCTTCCAAGGGGCCAGGCAGCCGCAGCGCCAAAGAGAAGGCCCTCTTTGTTTCTGCTGTCCTCGCTCCCTCTGGCCGGGCCCTGGGAGCCTCCTGGTCTCCTCTGCCACCCACACTCGCCCATCCCACCCCTCCCATCTTTTCTTTATAAACACCCTCCGGGTCCCACGTGTGTCCTTCCGCACTCAGAGATCAGACTCAGAAAAATGGGCAGGGGAGTGGGAGACAGCAAAGCAGGGTAACCGGCAGGTTTAACCAAGCTCACTGTGTGTTTCTCCTCTTCCTCCTGCCTCCTCCTCTTCCTACTCCCCCGCCCTTTGTCTCTCAGGCTCTCTCAGTCTCTGTCTATGTCTGTCTCTCTGTCTTACACACACACACACACACACACACACACACACACAGTGATATTCACATTTCTTACCACCCCTCTCACACTTGGGGACAGAGGACAAATAAACACATGCAGGTCCCACCATGTCACCTTTCTCAAAAGGCACTTTAAAGCTCTTTGCAGCTCTTGTTCAGGAAGCTGGAAAGTCATAAAAATCATAATTGTCTGCACGCACTTTAAGCAAAAGAGATGACACTTGAAAAGCACCAGTAAATGGGTTGTTATATCATATTACAACTGTATTTATATGAAAGTAATGAAAATACCAGTTCTCTTTTTTAAAAAAAGTTATGCAAACAGACTCTACGGCATCATTATCAAAGTTTAAAAATCTATTTAGACCTTGCCACCTGCCAGCCCACAGATTACAATTTCTCCCTTCCCAACACCTGACACAACTGCAGTCAAGGTGAACGGCTGTATCCTTTTGCAGTTACTGATGGGCTCCTGCTATGTTCTCCAATGAGCAGGGAAAGGTGATGACGGGATCGGCTGTGGCCTTGCCACGTCTTGCTGTGTGCTATGGGTAAGTTACTTGACTTCTCTGGGCCTCAGCCTTCTCGCCTATGAAGTGGAAGGTTAGGACACAGACATTGGAAGGCCCCTGCCGCAGGTCTGGCTTTCTAGGGCTGGACGCACACAACCCAGTGAGCATCTGGGCCTCGCCACCTGGACCCGAGGTCTTGGTTCATGCAGCCCGATTTTCCAGTAATGTGGTCGCTGGCAGGGTATGGCCTTGTGGCTTGGTTTCTAAATGTCTGGGAAAAGGTGTGCTTTCTGAATCAGTGCCAAGTGCTCTTCTCGGCAACACCATTTTCCTACCCTGTGAATGTCCAGTTCCCTTTGATTCCTGGGAGGCCTGGGTCCCCTCCTTGAGAGCTGTGCTGAGGCAGGGCCTGCGCTACAAAGGGAGGGGAGGGTGTGTGCGAGTAAAGGGGAGGGGCATGGTGCTGGGGTCAGGGCCTCTGGGGTCAAGGCCCTCTGGGGTCAGGGCCCTCTGGGGTCAGGGCCCTCTGGGGTCAGGGCCTCAGGGGTCAGGGCCCTCTGGGGTCCTAGTTTTCTCCCTGCTTAAAGGGCCTTTCTGTGTCTATAACACTTTATGGTTCCAAAGGCCTGAGGAACGCCTCTTGGTCTTCTATTTGTAGCTGAAAAGACAAAAATCGATTTATAAAGAGTAGGCACTAAGCATTTTTTAAAAGGAAAACTTAGTGTTGATTTAGGGAAAACATGATCCAGTTATAAAGCACTATCCAGTCATAGGAACCACTCCAGAATTCCCTGGGGAGGAAGGGACGTGTTTCCAGCCTCAAGGCCCCAACACGGAATCCGCCCGGCCCTTCCAGCAGGTGCATAGAGGCCGACCGCCTATCCAGGCCGGACAGGGCCTGGCTCCCTTGTGGGGGCACGTGCAGGCCATCCCTGGCCCAGAGGACCTGCCTCTGTCCAAAGTCCTCTTGGGAGGAGGACAAGCCGTTCAGACGGTCCCAGCTCCAAGGCTGATCTCGTGTCTCCGTCTTGGACCCTCCCCCCCCCCCTGTCCTCGGTGTGGCAGGTGCTCCCCATCTGTCCCTTCACCTTGAGTTGGAGATGACAAACTCAGCCCAAGAGTGACAGAGGTGACGTGTCTTCTCCGCCACTGTCAGGTGGGTGCTGCCCACAGAGTGTGCTCGCCATTCTGCACGGACACCTTCGCACTAAAGTCTCTCTCCTGCTTTCTCCCCGAGCAGAACGCACGGGACTCAGTCTAACCACTTCCTGAGGACTCAGGGCACAGCCATGGTCACTCCTCATTGGTTTGTGCCATCGGGGGCTCCTGCACACGGCACCCCCATTCTGCTGTCCTTTTTAGTTCTTTCCGGGCCTGCTCTTTGTGGTTCTTTCCTTCCCTTGATGTCACTATCACTTGTCACTTCTCATTGCTGTCACTGGGCCTGCCTTTGATCATCACCATTTCTGCTTCTAACCCATGGCATCTAATCTGCTGTTGTTGTAAAAACTAGACAAGCATGTTTGTTCCCACTGTGCCTAAAACAAGAGTCACTAGACACTGAATGAGGATCTGGGGTGCTTTTCTGTGTTGACAACTCAAAGGCCTTTTCCCTAATATCTGGGCTGGGTGTTGGCCTCTGGAGAAGAGGTTGCCCTACAAGTGCCATGTTACTGTTCCTGCTTTCCAGGGCTGACTGCAGACCAAGGCCACAAAAATCCCCAACTACAAATAGACGCCATATGTCAAACTTTCTATACACACTGAGCATTTTCATACAGAGCACATAAAAATTCTATACATTATTCCCTGGTCACACATAGTACACATTTAGTATAAATAGACGAAGACAACACCGTATAAAAAGTAGTTTTGTGCTGGGAACATTGATACAGTATTTATACTGGTGCAGCTCTGCCATCCAGCCAATCCCTGTTTCCCGTTTCCCGGGAGTCCTCAGGAGGAGCCCGGGGCTGATGGAAGGTTGGAGAAGAAAGTCACCTGTGAGACTCGGTGGGCTAGGTGGGCGGGGGGCCATCGTAGCGGAGCATGAGCATGAAGGAGCGGGCGAAGTTGTTGGCCAGGGTGCAGCTGCGATCTTCTTCCCCCACGGGGAGCAGGAAGAGCAGCAGCAGGAAGAGCAGCAGCAGCAGCTGCAGGGGGAGCGCCGCGCAGCACACCTTCTGGAAAAGGGAGCGAGGCCCTCGCCGCCACCGCTGAGTCTGCGGAACCAAAGCAGAAGATGAGCCGGAGGGGGGCGGGGTGACGAGGGGCGGGGCGGCGGGGGGCGGGACGACGAGGGGCGGGCCGGCGGGGGCGGGGCCGGCGAGGGGCGGGGCCGGCGGGGGCGGGGCCGGCGAGGGGCGGGGCGAGGAGGACGCCAGGAGGAGCCCAGTTCTGGGCTGATGATCTGACCTCCCAGATCTGTTTTCCCATCTGTGAAGTTTTGCCAAAAACACATATTTCTGTAGTTTACTCAAGCCATTCAAGGCATGAAAGGAAGGAAAAAATACAAAGTTACAGGCTCTGCTAGTTATTCCAGATATCTTTGCCTGGTTCTAAGAGTCCTCAGTGTAAATCTTGAGAAGGTCACTCAACTTCTCTACACTTGAAATTTCTCATCTATAAATAGGGGTAGTGATGGTACTTGCGTGACACAAGTTGTTGTGAGGAATAAATGAGACAGCGCCTGGCGCACAGCAGGTACTCAGAACCGCTGCCATTATTATTGTGCACCGTTAACACCATCACCATCTAAATCACAGTCACCATCACCATCCTCATCACCACCACCATGTGCTTCACCATCACTTTCTCCTCCTCCTCCTTCTCCTCCTTCATCAGCATCTTCATCATGAACCCTGTCAATAATACCTGAAGGTCAGACTCCCAAGTCCAAATGCCTAGTGGACTTCTTTGCTACAATGTCCATGAAACCTGAAAGTGGCAAAAGGCACTTTCTAAATTCTAGAGGGACTAACTGGGTTGCAGCTTCATGGGAGAGCAGGGCCAAGAGCTGGCTGCTCAGGAAAGTGGAGGCCCCCACAGTCCCAATGCAGCATGGTGCAGGGCAGGGCCTAGCTCGTAGAAACCCGACTGACTGTGCTCCAAAGCAGATTCTCTCACACACTAGCTAAGTGATCTTGGGCAAGTCCATAGCCTCTATGAGCCTCAGTTTCCTTCTCTGCAAAATGGGGATAAAATACCTACCTCCCATACGCCAGGTTGTGGTGAGGACTCAAACCAAAGTATATTCACACCAATTAAAAAGTAACTAAGGTCTTATTAATAGTACCATTATTGGAGAATGTATCTGCTGGCTCCCTGCAGAACCAAAGGTTCCCGCTCCAGAGCACCAAAAGTAAGTCGTGATGATGATGAGAATAGGTTTGATGGGGATGGTGGTGATGAGGCAACATTGCTAACCACAGGTGTTCCTGGGAGGTTCTGACCTGGCTACTTCAGTCTCTCTACTTCTCATACCTGAGTCATCTCACCCATTCTCCTGCCCCAACTGTCTCCTCTAGGTTGATAACACTTGCCTCTATGCCTCCAGCCTCAGATGTTCTCACTCAAAGTCCCTAGACATTGATTTTGTAAAAATAGACTTCTTATAGCCCACACAATGGAGAAACACCGCGGGCTACATTTATTTCGGCAGTGACTTCAGGAGGAGGGGGATGAGCTGTTTGAGCATGAGTTCACAGAAGAGGCGGCTCTTCCCACAGCCGCGAGCCTGGCGCAGACCCTCCCACCCACCCACTCGGCTCACGTAGGGCTGCCTCAGTCCATGGGGGTCTAACTTGACTCCTTGACATTTCATGTTGACTTTGCCTGATTCCAACAGGGCGTGGGAAGAGGGTGAGACAACATGTTGCAGGCCCTCCCTGGCCTGGGTTTCACACCACAAATAAAAGCCTGTAAGTAATGGTCTCCCAAGTGGAGAATCTATTTACAAGTGTTCTGTTTCTGTTTGCTGCTCCATTCTCAGAGCTCACACTTTGCTGATTGAAGTGAGGAGTTGTGTCTTGGCTATGATCCTCTGGAGAAAACAGTTTTGAAGGTCTAAAGTGTGTTTGCATTAAGAAGTGTTGACAAGGGGTGGTCTTTTTCAAAGGACTCCCCCTGCCTGCCCAGTGGCTATTTACTTAGAGCTCACATCCCCACATTGAGGGGCATGAATTCTAAAATGCTCTTGAAAATAAAAGACACATTTTAATATGAATCTCAAGTACTCAGAAAACACACACAACACACACACACACACACACACACACACACTCGCAAATAGGCATGAACTACCTTCTAAGAAGCCAACAAGGAAACTGGCACTCTCCACTCTTCCCAGATCTGGGCGGGGGGGGGGGTGCTTCTATGTGCCTCAGTTTCCCCACAGAAAGTACTACCTGTGTTGTACCTAGTTCGAACTACCCAAAATGAGAAGGGGCTTCCTCTAGAAGTGCTAAGCTCCCCATCCCTTAGAGTATGGAAGCAGAGGGTTTATAGCACATGATGTTTGGGACAGAGCAGGAGACACGGTGTACGGTAAATTACATGCTCGAAAGTCCCGCAAGCTCTCACACAAACCTGAGATGCTAGAGTTTTGAGTTCAGGAAGATGAGTTTGTATAACGGTAAATGTGACCTAATCTTCTGCCATTGATGAAAGGGGATCTTGGGGGAAAGAAAAGGTTTGGAATCCTGGGTTCTCACCCTGGTTCTGTGTGACCTAGGACAGGCCTCTTAACTTCTCTGAGGCTCAGTTCCTTCACCTGTTGGGAAGAAGGGAGAATGACGCCTGCCTACCAACGTTATCAGGATGATGAGGCAGTGCATGTATGCTTCACATGCATAGTCAAGGCTAAACAAAAGTTCAGTCCCTTCCTCCTCTAACTGACGGACACTGGGACAGACGGGCAGCTTCTATTAGTGCCACAAGCTTCCCCCTCCACCAGATGCCAGGGACCATGTACCATCAACCTCCCCAGCCTTATCAGAGAGAAAAGCTTCGCCCTCTTTAAATGCCATCGCTTGGCTTCTAAAGGACTTCACATCCTCTAGCCACAGGACCTTTGCACAGGCTATCCCTTCTGTCTGGAATACTCACTTCCCTCCTTCTCCCAATGCACCTGCTTAGCTCCTACTGGTCATTCTAATCTCAGCTGTGAGTGGCTTTCTCAGGGAGACGTTCCAGGCCTCTAGACCAAAACAAACCCCATCACACCTTCTCATGGCCCCCCAACCTTTCCTTTGGATTCCTGATCCAAGTCTGCATTCCCCTTCACACCCTGGAGGTAGGGTCCACATAAATATTCGCTGAAGGACTGAAATAATGAATAAAAGCTCCTCCCCATCCTGTGCATCTAGCTGTCTGCTCCTCCTCGGGGGCCCGTGGAGTGACCGTGCAGACTGACCACTGCCCGTCGACTGTTCTCAGTGCCCAGGTGGTCCCCAGGACATCTGGGCTCCACTCGTCAATGAATGCACTGAACACGCCCCCTCCCCCACCCAGGCCCTGCGCTCAGGGCTCCTCCTCACTCATGGTTTCCTGAGCTCCTGCACAGCTCCGTGACATGGGTCTCCCTGTCCCCATTTCACAGAGGAAGAAACTGAGCCTGCGGCAAAGCGACCAACCCAAGGGCGGCACACAGGCTCAAATCACCAGTATCGCTCCATTGCCCAGGTTCTGTCCACCACCCCACGCGGCGTTTCTCATAAGAAACAATTAAACAACAACAAAAGTCACCCTGGAGCTCTGTGGTCAGTCAGCCCGAACTGTTGAAGCTGGTCACATCCTGACCCGGGTCCGAGTGTGGACACCATGCTGCGTCACTACTGGGACTCTCAGGGGCTTTCCTGGGAACTGGCTGGGTGTCATTCTCCACCACAAAGAAGCTTCCAGGCTGGCACCAAGAGCTCAAGGTGACGGGCAGGGACCAGCTTTTCTCCGGCGATTCAAGATGGGCCACCCCAATGCCCTCATTCAACTCTCACTTAGCAATTAGTTCAGTCCCTGGAGACCCCTCTGACAGACTGCTCAGCCAGGTGCTGGCCGGCTTCCTCTCCCTGGGTTTCCTCCAGACAATCTCCAGAATTGGGGCGCACTGCATTTGCCCGACTGCTCCACGGAGTCTTCTGGCATCCATCCACAGCTGCCCAGGCCAGGCCCTGCCCACCATGCCTTGGTTATCTTCTTCCTACGTTCTCGGCGCTGAAGCTCTGAGTTACAGCCCGAGATGTACCTCCCATGAGAACTCAGAGGCTCCGGAGAATTCCCACCCAGGGACAGGGTGGCAGTGGCTGGGCTGGGGCCAGGTTCATTCTATCTCCTCACAGGGGTGGCTCTGCACAGGACAGTCAGGCCACAGAACCCTAGGTTGGTTTGGAGAGCCACAGAGATGAGACCATCTGAGCTGGCCTTTTGGAGATGGTTTAGTTAATTCGTGGGAAATACCTCTGGATGAAAGGACCGGAGTGAGGGGAGACTTTGTCATTACTCGAGGAGGAACGGAGCCTCACTCAGGATCACTCAGGATCAGGTATATGGGCATAAGTTTGCCTTCCTTTGCCTTCCTCCCCATCACTTCCCTTCCCTTCCCTACCTTTCACTTTCCTTTCCTTCCCTTCCTTTCTTTTCTCTTCCTTCCCCCATCTTTCCTCATCTGAGACCATCCATGACCAGGCTCTGAGCCTGGGACCAGAACCAAGGTCAGTGAGGACCCAAGATGACCCAGAGGCATCCAGCTTGGGAAACTGGGTGGTCATGATGCTTTTCACTGAGGTGGGGGCACTGAGGTTTGATTGGGGAATGTAAGGAGGTCAGCCGCTGAGTCTGAGGGGTCTGTGGGACTCCCAAGTAGACGTCCAGCAGGCTGTTGGACCTTTGGGACTGAAGTTAGAATGAGAGATGGACCAGAGACAATGAGAGGCTTAGAGTCCGAGAACAAAGCCATGGTGGTGGAAAGAATTGCCAGGGAGAGAATGATTCGTGCGAGGAAAAGAAGCCCTAGAGACCCTGAGGATACGACCATTTAAGAAAGAGGCACTGTATGTCCAGTGTCCCCAAGCAGAGCCACACAGAGCACTTATTAGTTACAAGAGAAATAAGAGCTTTACGGGGAGAAATCTGGCAGCCACCACCTTAATCACACGATCAGAGTTGATATCGTGGGTCTCCCAGTAAGATGCACTGGGAGGACACAGCGTCACTTCTGGGACATTCCAGGCAGGAATACTTGGCCCAATTCCAATCCTAGGACACATCGGGAAAATCCAACTCGAGGAAAATCCAACTTTGGACGTTCTACAAAATGCTGTGGCCTGTATTCAAGAAGGTCAAGTACAACTGGGGAATCGTTTCAGCTTGGAGGAAACTAAAGAGAAGTGATAACTGAATACAATGTGTGATCCTGGACTAAAGGAAAACACAATCTATAAAAATGACTGTAAACGGTACATCCATACAATGGAATATTATTATTCAGTGATACAAAGAAATAAGATACCTAGCCACAAAAAGTCATGGAGGAAACTTAAATGCAAATTGCTAAGGGAAAGAAGTAACAAGACCGTGGTTGCCAGGGGCTCTGGGGCAGGGGAGAGGGATGACAGGTGGCGTGCAGAGGATGCTGCGGGCAGTGAAATTCTCTGTATGATACTGTAATGGCAGACACATTATATTGTACCTTTGTCACTACCCATAGAACGCGCACCAAGAGTGAACTCTAATGTCAACTATGGGCTCTCGTTGACGGTGATGTGTCAATACTGGTTCATCAATTGTCACCCATGTCCCTTGCTAATGCAAGACTTTAGTAATAGGAGAACCATGGAAACCAGGTGAGAAAAGGGGGCCTACGGGAACTTTCTGTATGATCTACTCAATTTTTTTCTAAACCTGAAACAAAAAAATAAAGTGTATTAAAAAATAAAGTGTAATTTTTTAAAAGACTATTGAGACAGTTTTAAAATTTGGAATATGGACTATGAATTAAGTAATAGTATTTCACCAACACTGAATCTTATCAACACTGATTCTGATAACTGAAAACAAAACAAAACAAAACAAAACAAAAACACACACACACAGAAAACCAAAGAGAGAGGCACCCATGATGGTGTCTGAGCTACCAGAGGGGCGGCCAGATGGCTCAGTTGGTTAGAGCACGAGCTCTGAACAACAGGGTTGCCAGTTCGATTCCCACATAGGTCAGTGAGCTGCGCCCTCCACAACTAGATTGAAGACAACGAGCTGCCGCTGAGCTTCCAGAGGGGCGGCTGGATGGCTCAGTTGGTTAGAGCAGGAGCTCTCAACAACAAGGTTGCCGGTTCAATTCCTGCATGGGATGGTGGGCTGCGCCCCCTGCAACTAAAGATTGAAAACGGCGACTGGACTTGGAGCTGAGCTGTGCCCTCCACAACTAGATTGAAGGACAATGACTTGGAGCTGATGGGCCCTGGAGAAGCACACTGTTCCCCAATATTCCCCAATAAAAAATAAAGATATTTAAAAAAAACAACAACAACAAAACTTGATGTCCAAGGTGTTAGCACTGACTCTTTCATAAATCGGTAAAGGTCGCTGATGGCCAGTCACTTCTGGGCTTCTGGGTAGGGGGACAGACAGGGCTTCAGGGATGACGTAGCCCATGATGGGAGGCCCGTTGCTGGCTCTCCCTTTTTGACAGTTAGAGACAGCACAGCCCCAGCAAGGCCCAGGACTTTGACCAAGGTAGAGCCAAATTGGACGAGTCCCTAAAGCTGGACGGTGAATCACAGGCGGATAAAGCCAAGTTACGTTCCTTCTGCCCCACTCTGATCTGGCCCATTGACACATATGGAGAAAGGGCCAAGAGGCCCCTCTCCTTGCACTAGAAAGGAGAAGGTGGTTATGAGCATCAAAGACCTGACACGAGAGCTTTCCAGCACTGTGCCTAGTACACAGCAGGGATTTTTTAAAAAATCATAGTGAGTGGGAGAGAAAGTAAATATTTAACATGAAAAACTCACTAATGCTTTGAGATTTGGTATTAGAGTATTGCATCCGCTCTAAGACGCTGGTTTGTAAGCTGCACCATTATTTTACATATCACTAAGGAAGAAAAGAACCCAACAACCACGATGGAGCGTCTGACAGGAGACCCCACATCAAGCTGAGGGCAGCAAGGGGTTGCACCTTTAGTGTCAGAGGAGAAAAGGACTAGTCCTGCCTCACAGAAAGGAGAGGCAAGGAAGTCTGACGTCCTGTCTTGGCATTGAGTGAAGGGCTGGCAACAGAACTCTTCCCTGAGAGTTTGAACCACAGGCTGGAGCTCTCAGAGGTTGGCCATCTAAATTCCCACAATCAATGTGGTCCAAAGGAAAACAAAACAAAACATACCCCACAAGCAGAGATTTTAATGTACAGAAATCTCAGGTGGATGGTGTCCTGTGTGGTGGAGAGAAGCCAATCCATACCCTCACCGGAAGTACTCGATTATAATAAGACACCCCAACTCCAGAGGTGTGAAAATGCGAAAAATGATGAGTCTTAAAACCTATGAAATACAGTCAAGTAAATCAAATGCCACTCTCGGGCATTCAGCATCAGAAGCTACATCCCAGAGGCCACAGTATGCAATGCATGGGACGTGTTTGCTCCCTACTCCTGCAAACCGGCACACAGGCCCTGCCCTAGCTCACCCAGGCAAACGAAAACGTTGGCAAATCTGTCTGTCAGCTGACGTTTTGTCTCAGGTAGGACAGCCCCACTTCTGTGGGCCAGTGCCGGAATTTAGTTGACTCACGGCCCAACTTTAACTCTGCAAAGCAATTACATTTTATGTGTCTGAGCACAGCAGGCAAACATATCTCGTGGCACTGAGCTGGCAAGTGTGTAGGCAGCTGCAAATTTAATAAATCTTAATTATTCCGTTTATACAAAACAAGCAGGCTGAAGCGCTTGACGTAGTTGGAGCCTTCAGTGACTTGCACGGAGAGAAAAAAAGCATGCAGAACCAACTGCTCATAAATAATTAGCTTTGAGGCAGGTTTTTTTTGTTTGTTTGTTTTTCCCTCTTCCCTTTGGAATAAAAATAATATATGAAATGTTTTTCAATTGGCAAGATTACAACCTCTGAAGACAACACCTATTTTCTACCTGTCAGGCCTGCGTGTGTGTGTGCCTGTGTGCATATGTGCACATATCCCTGCACACACATGTGTACACACCAACCAGCAAAAACACCAGAACCAAACCAAAGGGAGGACCCCCACAACACAAGTGTCACTGCTCCCTTTATTCTCAGAAAGAGAAGCAGGGGCAGGGTCTGCAGAAGTCTCCAGGGTCCACATTTACATGGCAACGAAGAACCTATGGGCTGGTTGTTACCAAAAGAGCTTGCCCACCATTAGCTCGACAGACCCTCATTTATTCGTTGGAAAACTGTGGCTATGTGACTCGCCAACGACCACACACACGAATGTGAATACAGAGCGTAAAGCAGTGGCTCCTCAAAGCAAGCAGCATGAGCGTTACCTGGGAACTTGCTAGAAATGCAGATTCTTGGGCCACCCCAGACCTAAGGAATCAAAACCTCTGGGGGTGGGACACAAAAATCTGTGCTTAAACAGCTGTCATAAGTGAGTCCAATACAGACTCTGTATATTGGCCCCCAGGTTGCTTCCTTCTTCACAGTGGGTTGAGACCCGTTAGCTCAAAAAGCCAGCCAGCCAGCACCAAACTCAAATTTTCACATATCCAACTGTTTTAAACATGGCCCAAATAAACAGCGTTTTTAGCCATTTAGAGCCTGCCTGCATTGCATAGTCCATGAAACTATGCCCACCATCTGCCAGCCACAGATAACGTAAACCCTGCAACTATCAACACCCCAAGTGGCTATGCCTTCAGAGCTCCCTGACTCTGCTCCCTGACTCCCTGCTCCGCACGACCAGCTAGACGAGCGACCCTCTCTCTCACCTCCCCCACACCCCACAGCCAGGAGGCAGCAGGGTCTACCAGGGCAGAGCTTTGCTCCTCTGTTCACTGATGCAACCCAAGTGCCTGAAACAGTGCTTGACACAGTCAGCGCTCAACAAATATTTGTGGAATGAATGAATGAATGAATGAATGAATGAATGAATGAGGAGACAGCAAGTAAACACAGGGCTGTGAACATTCCACATGAACCTGATCACAGGCTGATGGGAACCTGAGTCCGCCTTGGAGGCTAGTGTCAGCCGGCCAAGTGTCCCTCTACAGAGAAATACTTCGTGAGCACTTACTACGTGCTAGGTGCCAGGAGACGCAGACATGGCTCCCCATGGGCTCTGGCCTGGGAGCTGCACATGGGGGCTCCCAACCAATGAGGAGCTTAAAGTGTGGGAGCTAGAGGCAGCCTAGACACCTGGCCCTGGGTCCCCCATGTCTCACTGGGTGCCACCAGACTAGACTGTGTGGGCCACTCTGCCCTTCCCAATGCTTCTCCCTATTTCATGAGAAGACCCTTTGTTATTTTATATTGACAGGGGGCAGGGGGAAACCAGGGCTTTGAGCTCACTGAAGAACTTCTTCTACAGAGGTTCACACGATCTTCAAAACTAGTTCATGAAGTAAATAAAGTCAGCATTAATAGCTCCATTTTATAAACGGGGAAAGTGAGCCCCAAGAGGCAAAGCAACTTGTCCCAGACCACAAAGCTGGTTGGCAGGGGGCCCAGAGCACAGTGGTGGTCTCGTGACCGTCCCCCTCCCCGAGTCCAGGGGACACCCACTCTCCTGCATATATCAGACATGAGCACCAGCTGGAGACCAGGAAGAAACCCCGGTGTGCAAAGCAGCTGAAAACAGACTCCATGGCACGAGAGACCAGGAGGGACCCAGAGCACGTGCAGTAGAACACACTGGAGGCCCGTATCACTATGGGCAATGCCTGGCAGGAAAACAAGCCTGTTCCCTTGGAAAAGGGGGCACTGGGGACATGAGTTTACATGGGGCTTTTCCAGAAGCGGGGAGACCTGCCGGGCCCTACGCGTGCTTTCTCCAAGGCTTGTGTGAAAGGTTAAGACGTGGGCTTGGGAGTCAGAGGCCGGAGACCACGCAAGAGCCTTCCCTGAACAAATCATTCCAACCTGCTACTTCTCGGTTTCCTCATTCTTAAAATGGGGGTGTCGATGGGACAGTTAAATGAAACACCCTAACCACAAATTAGCACAGTTTCTGGCACACAGTGACGGTCAGCAGGTAGCATCTAATAACAGGTTTTCCTCCTTAGGATGCTGACCAGTGCTGTTATTGTTCTGGCCTGCAACCCACGGGAGAGGCTCTGAGCAAGTCCCCGGGGGCTTCAGTGGAAACACCTGCCTGGTAGAACATGAAAGGCACAGCCGTCCCTTCCTCTTCTGTCCCCCGGAGCCCTGTGCACCCACCCGTCTACCACTCGGTCTCCTGGGACTGTCCTGCTTTACTCCTGTTGTCCCAGCATAATTATTCAGAGCGTCCTTGTTCACTGTTCACCTTTCCAAATGAAAAATTCTGCCGTGTTTCCCCGAAAATAAGACCTAGCCGGACAATCAGCTCTAATGCATCTCTTGGAGCAAAAATTATAAGACCCGGTGTTAGTTTACTATAATATAAGACTGGATGTAGTATAATATGATGTAATATAATATAATACCGGGTTTTATATTAATTTTTGCTCCAAAAGACGCTTTAGAGCTGATGGTCCAGCTAGTCTTATTTTCGGGGAAGCACGGTAGGGTCTCCCCTCTATCGTGTGCCGGTCACAGCCAGGTACGGTCTGCACACCCCTGGGGCTTCCTGAGAGCGAGCACCCGGGGCACAGCACACTGCAGCCCAGAGCTGATTCCATACAATTGTTCCTCAAACCTCACAGAACCTTCCAGAAAGTTCAGGAGTCCCCTCCACCGTCACAAGCCCAGCGACCCTCCAGACGCCCTGCCCTCTAGCCATGTGGAGCAGATGGCAGACACCATACCTTTTGGAATCCATTCGGCTCCCCTGGAGAATTCTGTGTCTGTTATTTTAGGGAAGGAGAGGAAAAGGGGAAAAAAAAGTTAAGTGAGTGAAACTTAAATCCCAACAGAGCCTGTAATGGAATATTCATTTTGTCAGGGGAGCGTTTCTTTAAAACTTCTGGTCATCTGGACAGGCTGAACCAGCAGGTGATTCGATTTAATGAGCTTTTTAACGCACTTCAGGCCCAGGTGGGACTCTGTCTGGGAAGGCCTGAGCCCAGGGCAGCGGGGGAACACTGCCACCTGGCTGGGGCTGGGCTGACACCTAGTGGCCAATATGGGTGTTGCGGGGCCTGCAAAGCGGTAGCACCAAAGCTTGGCGTCTGGGATCTGAGGGCTGCAAGGGCCCTGGAAGGCCATCTCAACCAGCCCTGTCCTCGGGCTAGCTTCTGTGCCTCAGTTTCCTCATAGCTCTTCAGGGGATAATGACAGTCCCTCCTTTATAGGGTTGTTACGAAGACATAGCATTTAATAAAGGCCATTATTAGTTTAGCTATTATTATTTGTAGGAGGAGACACGGGCCAAAGTGAGAAGATGCCTGCTCAAAGGCACAAAGTAAGTTAGTGGAGGAAGGGGACTAGATCCCAGGGCTCCCTCTATTCTGCCTCCAACAACAGGGTGTGTTTTAGTGCTGGTTCTGCCTCATCTTAGCTCTGGGACCTTGGGTGAGTTTCACTTCTGAGTCTCGGCCCCACTCTGGGGACTGGAGGTACAATTACTCTGGCAGAGGCTTGCTGTAAGGACTGAATGGGGTGCTACACATGGGGTTTCAGCCTAGTAGGGGGCAAAGTGCTCCCCAAATGTTAACTAGGATAGTTCCCCTTGTCATTATTGGAGCTCTGGCCTAAGAGGGTGACAGGATGGCTGCATGACATCTTGCAAATCAAGCATCTAGGACCCAGGAGTCTCCCTCTCCTCTCTCTGCGTGGTCACCTCAGTCTGGTCAGTGCAGGCCCAGGGCAGACTGCATGCAGGCCCATGTATCTATGTGTCCCAGGTGAGCATGGGCTCAGCCATAATCCCATTCCCTGAGCCCGGGACCTGGGCGTCCTTATCGCCTACCAGCAGCTGGCTGGAGTCCTTGAGTTTGGACTTGTATAGCATCCACCGGTAGCGCAAATCTTCCATCTCATCCAAGGTCCCACTTGCTGGCTTAAGATGAAGGAGGTTCTCGAAGAGATGCTGACCTTCTGGTACCCGAGCCTCCAGCTCCTGTGGGGAAAAGGCAGTGTCAAGTGCACCTTCCAAATGGCCCAGATGGCCCCACCTGCTGGTAAGGAGGAGCCAATCAAATTCCACTTGAGAGAAACTGACAGAACCTGTAAAGGGAGAATCCCATCTGTGCAAATTCAAGCTAAGGCTAGGCAATTGCTCTCCGGAATGTTACGGAATGGACTCCTGCAAGACCCAGCAGCTGCACTGCTGAGCTCCGTGGTCACTTCCAACTCTGGCATTCTAGAACCAAGCCCTCCAGAGGACTGGACGTAAGAGTGTACCATTGTTGAACATCTTCCTATTGGCATAAGTGCAGTGAGGTTGGGACTAAGCAGATTTTTCTATCAAAATATAGTACTGTGTTCCCCCAGGGTGGCAGCTTTTATCCTCAGGACTCCTGAGAAGCAGGAGTCCTAAATCCTAAGCAGGGCTCTAAATCCAAGAGCCTGGGTTTAAATTCTGGCTTTGGATCCTGGCTCTGCACCATTCTACTAGCTGTGTGATAAGGAGGACATTACTTAGCTTCTCAGAGCGCCCTAAATGTGAGATCAAGGCAAAGAGGGTTCATCTGGGGAACTGCAAGTCATCTCTAATATGGCTGGAGTTGGGTTGGTGGTGGCAGGAAACAGGAGGCGTGGCCGAGTATAAGGGAGGAGGTAGGCAGGAAGGACTTCCTGGTCGTGGTCAACTAGATAATTGGACCCAACCTCTCATTGAGGACAAAATATTAAAAACATTTAAAAGGCATCAAAGAGGTAACAAGAGAGGGAGGCACGTCAGGCTAAAACCAGGGCAAGGACGAAACCCAGAGAAGTAAGCCCAGTGTCCAGGCCTGCTTTGTCTGTAGGACATTGGCCAATCTGGAAGAAACAGTTGTAAAACAGACCATGCGTTTGGCAGCCTCACAGGGCTGTAGAGACAAAGGTCAAAATCTGGGCCCTGTAGAGGTAGCGATTCTGAAAACCATTCCCCCTTTAGCTGAGACTCCTACGTCTCCATCATCAAGGTCAAAATGGTAAGTGCCTAATGAAGACAATGGTAGACAGAAACAAAACATTTTCAAGAGGTAGAATCGAGGAGGGCTTGGTGACTATTTAGATGTGGGAGTGAAGGAGAAAGATTTGTGGTAGATACACTGTCCAGCTGAGCTCAGCCAGAATTGCCAACCTTCAGAATCATGAATTAAATAAACAGTTGCTGTTTGAAGCCACAAACTGTTGGGATTATTTGTTACATAGCAAGGGCTCATTGATATAACTGTCGAGATTACTGGCGAGATTTTCTATGTTGGGGAACATAGAAGTAGGCTGAGTGAATGAATGAATGATTTTTCTAAAGTTCTTCTAAAATATTTGAACCAAAAACGTTTAAAAACCATTGTTGACACACAAGCAGGAACAACCCACGAGCTATGTCTGTGCTCCTTTTTGAAGAACTCCCTGGCGGCAAACATGTCTGAGGCAAACCCTGTGGAAAGGGGCCTTTCCTTGGGAACAAACCTGCAGCTTCGTTTCTCTGGTCCTGAAGTCCTGGGCTGTGGCAGTTCTCATTGCGATGACTCTAACCAGCTTAGAATTTTCCACCTGCAGCCACTGCTCAAAGTCCCTCAGGAGCTGGGAGAAATCGTCATGGCTGCCTTCTGCTTCCTGGGGCAGAATTGCCTGCAGGGAAGCACAACGTGACCAAAGCATCAGCGGTGAAAAGAGCCTACTGGCCATGTGTCCTGGGGATTCCGTCTGAGGCAGAGGGGCGGGGATAAGGTTGCCCAACAGGGGATGAGAGAGGCCTGGGGGGACGAGGAATGTCTCTTCTCAGTGTGGCCAGGGTTAGGTGCCAGGGACATTCCTTACTGTCACATCCCGGGTCTCCTAGTGGCAGCCACCATCATCCCTTAGCAAGACGGTTATGGTCATGGTTACCCTTCTGCCACTCCTGTCCCCCTCCAGCTCTGCAGCTAAAGTGACCGTTGTAGCGTGCAAGTCCATTCAGCTGAGCCCTCACTTATACACGTGGGTGGCTTGGTGGCTTCTCACACTCCTTGCTGTGGCCTGAGAGCCTCAGGTCCCAGCTCTGCCTGACTCCGCAGCTCATGCCATCTTCCTCGTTCTCTGAGCCCACAGACACATCTCGGGCCCTGGCACTGTGCTCTCTCCCTCGATTCTCTGCACACATTGTCTCCGCTGCATGGGATGCACCCATCTCCACTCCTCTCCTCGACTCCCAGCCAGCTGTGAGGCTTCCCTTGACATTTCTTTTCTCCTGGGAGGTTTTCCCGACCCCAGAACGGGGTCACGGTCACTCTGCCACAGGCTCCCATAGCCTATGTTCCCCCTGCCATCACATAACATGCTTTCTGTACACGCTGATTTATTATAATTGCCTGTGTTTCTCACTTCTTTGTCCCTCAAAATGTGCTCCGAGGCCCAGCAGCAGGGGCTTGTAGAAATGCGGACTCATGGGCCCCCACCCCAGGCCTACGGAATCAGAATCTGCAGTTTCAAATGACTGCTCGGCAACATGAAAGTTTCTGCACTGGATTCTAGATACTCTGCCGGTCGGAAGTGTTTCTGTTTTATTCACAGCTGTACCCCACCTCCAAGCTCAGTCCTCAGAACACTCCCTAAGTGTCTTTTGGATGGGGAAACGAAAGACTCAACGGGAGAATGAATGGAGTGACACTCTGTCTTTTAAGAACAAGGAAGGAATTTCTTTTCGATGTGCTTCCTTTTTTTAAAGGCAATCGGGACAGGATGGATGATTCAATGTATTCAGGTGAGTTCTTTTTACCAAATACAACTTTTGGCACACACACAAAAAAGAACACCCATCTCGTGTGATTTCAGTTTGCAATCTGGGGCCAGCAGGAAGCTTTCAACCCTGACCCTCTCCTCCCGGCTGGTGCCCAGTTTTCTGAGGGGTGAGTGCCTGTCTGCCCAGGGAATGCCCAGGACCTTCCCCGGGGACCTGGGTCTGAGGTCTCTGAGTCCCTCTGTCTGGTGGCACAAAGAATGCGCCTGCTACAGCAAGGTACACTCACGTGAGACGGGATGTGTCCAAGCCCTGAGCTGAGCGTGTGGCCTTGGGCAGGGTGGAGGGGGGCTTTGCTGGAGATTTCCCCTCCCCCAATCACTGGCCTCAGGATCTGATCCCTCCTGGAAGGCCCACGAGACAGACTCACCCTGCGGTGATGCCTGGATACAGAATCCGTGGCACTGATGAGAAACCCAGACTTTGGGATGTTGTTGGTGAAAATCATTCTCTTCCCTGAATCCACTTCCGTCCCCTGCAGCTGCCGGTTTCTGATGAGACTAAGAAGACAAACAGCCAGTCAATGTGGGGACATGATGGGGACTCAGCAGGTTACGAGAGAAGTGATGGAGTTGGGACATCTCGTGGCGGGAGGCTACTTCTGGTCCTCCCAAGTCAGTGTCTACCCTTCAGGTTTGTCAGAACGTCTCCAAGGCACATGCATTTCTGGTTTCCTACTTGAGACCCACATGACTGTCGTCATGGTGCTTGTCCAGACTGATGCAGGTGAGGCCCAAGCCCGAATGGACGAGAGGCTGAGCCCCAAGCTAGGACATTTCTCTGCTCCTACTGCTCCTGCTACAATGCCCACTGGGCCAGAATGGAGATGCCCACAGGCCTCTGGTGCCAGGTCTGGCACACAGCAGAACCCCAGCCATCTGGTCCTTGGCACCACTGAGCTCTCCCCTGGATGGGAAAGCATATTGTCTGAGGCGAGGCTCAGAGCCAGGAGGCCCTCTCACCTCAGCAGGCTTTCCTCCAGCAGCCGCAGGGCCCGCCACGACTCCGCCAGCTCGCTCAGCTCCTCCTGGACCACAGCAGCTCCTTCCAGAGAGGACTTCTCCATCACCAACCGGCCGTGTGCTTTGATCAGGAGCAGTTGGGCCTCCTTCTCCGGGAATTCAGCCAGTAGCCTCTGAAGGACACACACACACACACACACACACACACACACACACACACACGGAGTGAGGCCTGGGGAAGCGGTCTCTGCTCCCCTATGTCGATACTTCGGCCTCTCAAGCCTGCTTTGGGGGATGCCACATCTCTGCTGGGAAAGCCATCTTACCTCTATTTCGGCCTCTCGGGACTGGGCATCCCATGGGCCTGTGTCCCTCTGGTATGACTCCAGGTTCTGAGTGACCCTGGCGATCCACTGTTGCAGTTCCAGCAGCTCATGGCTGAAGGTGCAATGTTCCCGCACGCTTCGCTGGCACTGGTCCATGAGGTCCTGTAGCACAGCCCGGGGGGCCCAGGGCACCATGAGTGCTAGCCCAGGCTGACACCCTAGGCCACCCCACCCTGCAAGACCCCCAGACCTGCCCAGGCCCCAGGGCGAGATGGCACCCAGGGCTCCCCAACAGCGAGAACAAGAGATGCTGGTCCTCCCTTCTGCACAATGCAAGGATTTACCCCAGAAAGACCAACTCTGGTATAAAGAGCCTCTAAGCCTATCTTACTTTTATGGAAAGTGCCAAGTCTGGAAGAGGGTGTGGGCAGCCAGAGCTCTCGTCCACCACGGGTGTGGGGGTAAACTGGCACAGCCACATGAGAAAACCTTAGGTTGATATCTACTAAAACTGAACACAGGCCTCCCTATGACCCAACCATTTCACCCCTGGGTGTATGCCCATCAGATGCAAGCACGTCCGCACCGAAAGGCAAGCGTGTGGTGTCACCTGTCATAGCCCCAAACTGGAAACTACCCAAGAGCCCATCAACAGCAGGATGGATGAATACACTGAAGTATAGTCATCCAGGGGAATGTTTTACAGCAGCGAGAGTGAACAGCCCATACAACAATGTAATACATTGTGGATGGATTTATACCCGTCATGAGGACCACACACAAAAACATTCTGTCTGATTCAGCTTAAAGAACACAGAGAACTAGGCAAACCCAACTATATGCTGATCCAAGTAAGGGTTACTTTCAGGTATCAGGAGTGGTAGGCGGTGACTGCAGGGGATAGAGCGGCTTGGGGGGGGGGGGTGCTGCTGTGTCACGATCTGGGTGCTGCTAACACGATGTGCTCAGTTTTGTGATTATATCAAGCTGCACACTTAGACGGTCACTTTTCTGTATGTGATTACACTTCGGTAAAAAGGATTTTTAAATATTCCCCTCCCCTGGGTCAGTCGTTGCTCAGCTCTCTGAAGCTAGGGCCTTGCTCTTCTCTGTCCCCATAAAAGGTGGGCTCGGTATCCAACAAAGTAGACATTCTCCACCCTCCTGGTCACCCAGCCTGGGACCCGCCCTCTCAGCCACCACAGGCCAGTCAGACCCCAGGGCCTGTCATCCCCTCTCATGCTCCGATCCCTGGCTTAAGTCTTCGTGACTCTGCTGGGCCACCACAGGCCCTGCCTTCCTGCAATCCACTGGCTGACACCGGCCGACACCACTGGATGTCAGGACCACCAGGAGCCGGGACACATGAGAGGGTACACCACATCTGTCCTCAACAAACCATTGACAAGGGCCTGAAAAATGATCTAAAACTCCTCTTCCCCGTGCTGTCACTCCCACCGTGCCCTCCTGACCCTGTACACCAGCATCCGACCCAATGGCCTGCAAGGGCCCCCATTGCTAACTGGGACGGGGGCGGAAGCTCACCTGGGCTGTGGGAGAAGGACTTATTAGAACGTATTGGACTTAAAAAGCACTGAGTGCCAAAATAATCAAAGAGGGGCACTACTTCTTCAAAGAAGTGTTTAAATAATACAGAAGTATGATAGTCTTAGAAAATCACGTAATGATGGTCAGTCAATGCTTCTAAGTATTCTAATGACCAACTCATCTTGGGATGTAGACACTGAAGCTGACGTTTGCTGCTGGTACGACGGGCTCCTGAAGGGCGGGACCGTGATTCCAATTTCTCTGCGCCCCCCGCCTTACCTTTGGGACCACTAGCTGCTGATTTAGTCAATGGAATTAAATGAATCCATCTAGACCTTATGGTCACTCAGACCACTGGGTCTCGCTGGGTAGAGCTGTGTTTCTTGGAAACTCATGGGGGGTCGGTTACTGCACCAATGAGGGGGTGGGGGTGATGCCAGCAGGCAGCGTGAGAGCCACGGGTGCTCCCACCCACTCTGGGGAAGACCGTCCACGACACAGAACTGCCCCACCCCCACACGATTTTCTCATGCCCTACCAACACCCACACGGTGAAAAACCTGTGTATCGGGGCCTGAGCTTAGAACCTTACTTGGGTTAACATACCAACACAAAGAGGTTTTTGCAGTTTTAATCAACACGCTGCCTTTCCAGGAACACACCTATTTTGCAAACTGACAGCAGAATGCACTCTGGTTTCATTGAAACTTTACCAAGCGCTGTTAACATTGCAGGAAATCTCATCCCTAAAGGCATTTGGGGCTGTAGGGTCGCACAGACGGGTGTGTTGTGACCACCTCCTTCTATCCCTAGTGCGGTCATCTTGGAGTACTTCTGTATGGGCAGACACTATTTTTCACAAACATTTTCCTTTTATTTCTCTGTTCCACTATACAAAGGGAATTGCACTAAATTTTCAAATGGTGTGGGTACTTACACTGTCTATGAATTTCAGAACTGCAAAGAGGACTATTTGTTATTAAATAGGGCATGCAGGGTCCGGTTGGATGGAGAACCCGGCCTTAGACTGAGTTTTCTTGAAGTATGGCTGCCTGAGAGCAGGCTTTGCACGCCTGGGGCATTGTCACACACGCAGACCCAAGTCCCCATCTACATCAGCAGCAGGATGGGACCTGGGGCCTGCATTTCAACTTGTCCTCAGGGGACATTTGAAGGACCCTCAATTCCCATTCCTCCCCCCCACCCCCAAAGGGAACCAACCCTTTGAGGACACCCAAAAGATCCAGGTGGCCACTAGAGGGCACTGCCGATGAGGCTCCCGGCCACCAGAACAGGCTTTTCAACCTCACATTCAAACTGCAAACATGATGAGGCCGACTGCCCGCCGGGCTTTTGTTAGGATCTGAGCAGTCTGTGCTGTTCTTGGGCCCCTGGCACATGTGGAATTGTATGTTTACTTCTTGGCTGCTGACTCATTGCCCATCTACCCACTAGAATGGAAGCCCAGGGAGAACAGGGATCTTGGCTGTCTTGTTCATGCCGCCTCCATCCTTAGGGCCCAGAACACTGCCTGGCACACAGGAAACGCTCAATAATTGCCTGCTGAATGAATGAGGAAGGGAAGGAAGCAAGGGAGAAAGAAAAAGAAGAGTTGGAAGGAACGAAGGAAGAAAAGAGGGGAAAGGCTCCGGGAGAGTTCGATTCCAGAGCCTGGTATCTGTCACAGCATACGCCCTCGGTCGGTCCCTTACCTCCAGAGATCTCTGTAACGCCTGGTACTCGGCAGAAAGCTGGTCCATTTTATGCTGGTGGTTGGGGTTCCCCTGGACGAGCAGCCTCACGGCCTCCATCTGCACCCCCAGGTCCAACCCCTCTTCCTGCAGCCCCTGCAGCAGAGGAAGGAATGAGTGGGGGTGTCCTTTCTGCTTCTCGTCATGCATGCTGATCGGGACGAGAGCTCTAAGTGGGAGAGATTGGGAGCGTCCCAGGACATGGGGCTCCCCAAATCCAGAGGCCGCACTACATGGCCGTCTGATGGCCCCATGCTCAGGGCTGGTGAGAATTTTTTAAATGAGACAAAAATATTCTGAGACATCATGAAAATAAACTGGGGGATAAACACATGTAGACTCTGACTTGATGACCATCTCATTATGAAGAATCACATCCCAGCTTTGGTTTTAAAGCCCCAAATGCACCATTTTTAATGTCTTCTAAACAACACTCCACTTATGTATGAGCTAGGCTGGGTTTTTAAAGAGATCAGTGTTGCATCACATGCATTTTAAAAACCAGCAAACTCCTCACCCAGCCAACAATCACCAGTGATCTGCCTATGTCCATCCACACGTGTTTTAAAGCATTTACTCTTGATCCCCAAATTGGTTTATTTAAGTGAAGGCCTCTGGACTCATTAGAATCACTTAGCAAAGCAACTTCAAAACAAATACCAATGTCAGACTTTGGAATCACAGGGTAAGCAAAAGGACAGCTTATCATTTTATTAGGCTTGAGCATCAGCTGTTGGGAGGTGTGCCAGGAACCATCAGGTAAATCAGCAGAAATCCAGTCAAGACGAAATGTCAGTCACGGGCCAGTGCCGCTGAAGAGGGGTGCTGCTTCCAGGTACAGCTGAGCACCAGAGCAGAAGTGACACGGACCCCACAGACTCCTTACCTGCAACCTTGAAAGCTGGGCCTGTTTCCCAGGAAGGTCCGGCTGAAGTCCATTCTCGGCTTGGACCCTGACTTGGAGGTCTGAGAGCTTCCTCTGCAGGGGCTCAAAAGCAGCCCCGAAATCTTTGTGCTGAGCAAGCAAGCTCTGTAGAGACACAGAAGAGGCAGCAGACAAATTAAAAGCTTTGCTCACAACCCAGCTGCTCTTTCTCCAGCCTTCTGTCTCCTCCTCCAGGAAGCCTTCCCAGAGCCTTTGAGGGGGTTGGATGCCCCTCCTCAGTCACCATCGTGTCCCCACATAATAGTTATTCTGCCCTCTAGAACAGGGGCTGGCAAACTACATCCTGTACGACACACCCCAAATCCCACTAGAGGTCTGTTTTTGCAAATAAAGTTTTATTGGAACACAGCCGCACCCATTCATTTACAGCTGCTTTCATGCTACTGGGGCAGAGTTGAGCTACAACAGACCATCTGTCCTGCAAACCCTAGAATGTTTGCTACTTGGATTAGTGAGATTATGGATGCGAAGCTCACAGCAGGTGCCTGGTCCCTCCTCAGTACCCCATGGACCACAACTCTCATCATCCGCATTCGATGCTCAGCAAACATTTGTTACATAGAGACTCAACTGTCTGCAACAGGCCATGTTACATCTACAGTTTACTGTAGTCCTTTAGGAATGGGTCCCTGACATAATGGCTCCCAGCTCTCTGGTGATTAAAAGCTTATATATTTTCTGTGTTTTCTCATTTGACACTCCTCCAGCTTTCCTCAGGAGACAGTTCAGTGACTACAATGTAGAGAGAGGACTTGGGGTGGACTCAGGGGGCAGACAGGTGGTCAGGAGGCCAGTTAGAAGGATACAGACGAAGAGC